>NC_052613.1:47741834-48046744 GCF_016545825.1 Eucalyptus grandis | reverse complement strand
GGCCACTTTATGTGGATAATAGGAAGTGGCACCGGAAAGGCCTTGCAGCGGGATTGGTCCATCATGTTTGTGAGAAAAACGAGCCTCCTCAATGTGGAGCCATTTAGTATGCCATAAGAATGCCTTAGGATTAGGGTTTTTCAAAAAATTAATCCAACGGGCATACTGTTTATGTGGGGAAAAACGTTCTAGAACCGCAAATTTTTGTATGGGATGCCGAGAATCATCTATCCTGAATTTTTTTATAAGATGCCCAAACCCTTTTATGTGGGAGAAAAACCATATTCGCAAAAGTTCTGGAAGGGCACGCATTGTCCTTTCCTCATTTTGTTTGAAATGGGTTAATGACAAAAATGTTTCGGCTAAAATCATATTCACATAATTCAACCCGTCGCAAACCCGATTAACCACCCATGAAATTGCAGGAGTAATGGCATTTTTTCGATAAGGAAAAACGATTAGCCCAAAAAATGCTAACATGTAAATCCTGGCTTTTGAAATCATTGGTTGGTTTGCAAAACACTTTTCTAAGAATGGAAATGGACATGCAAAACAGTTGGCTTTGACAACTTTCCTTACTCTTTCGGCTTTGATTTTTAAAAATTGAGATAATTCAGAGATAGAATCTATATCGATAGGCGGCCTAACAAGTTCCTTTTCCAGGGGCATTTCAATGGCAACACTATATTCTTCAAGTGTTAGAGTCAATTTGAACTCACCAAACACAAAGGGGGAAGTCTGTGGACACCAGAAGTGAGGCAATGCCTGTATAACATTAGAATGGATGTTGATCTCTAACAACGGGAGAAGTCGGGGGATCCTGGCTTTCACATATCTCTGACCATCTTGATCTAATTGGTCCAACCACCTCTTGAGCTCTTTTTTGGGAGTGGAAATGAATTGTACGTCAGTTCTCCCCATTGCATATAAAATAAGAATGACGACGAAACCTAATGTCATGAACCGACGAAATTACAAGTAAGTAAATTGCATTAGTGAGAATTTAAATAACTTTCACTAGTAATGGATGACAATCACATAGACACACGCATGAAATGTGAGGCTCGATTTCTATCTAGATGGCTTAATAAAATGGAGCTAAGAGGATGATCTGATCGTTGCAGTCTCGCATTAACGTGTCAGGTCCTCCTAACCATGGCTTAGTCGAATGGAATGCCTAATAATCACGCAATCTCGCGGATATGGACAAACACATTTGACACCATGAAGAACTTTCAGGGAAGAGAGGGTCAACCTCTATATAGCAATCTCGCTTTAGAGGAAGTATCCTTCTCAACACCATCCTAAGAATCCTATCGCAGCCTAGGTCCGGCAACAGGTTGTGTGTGCAATAGTGTAGTGCTAAAAACAATAAAACATGCACAACAGTTTAATTGCAAACAACACTGCTATAGTTTAAATTCAACCATTCATCCTTAACTTCAACCTGCAAAACAAGGGTTAGCAAAGACTACTCCCCTTATACCTCATTTCTGTAAAAACATTTAACACCTCATGTTAGGAGCATACCTTGTTTTCATGCTGCCAAACAAAATATTTATAAAAAAAAAAACACAGGCCTATGTCCACTATGAGTTTTAACTCTGTCCCTAGCGGAGTCGCCAAGCTGTCGCAACCTTCACGAAGGTGAATTACTTAAAGAAGGCTAATGGATTACTAAGTCCGAAGACTTGGCACGAACCCTCCCAAGTCCTACCAATCGCAACTTGATGTTAAGAAATTAGTCTATTTAAACATGCAATTATATTCAATTTGGAGTCGCCACTAACCAATTAGGTAAGTATGGGAGAATACTTTACTATTGCGAACTAGAAATTCAGTAGGTCCGAGGACATGGTTACGCTAGATTAGTCTAACGCCCTTTCGGTACCTTTTTTTTTTTTAATTTTAAAAATATTTTGCAGGCAATATTGATTAATTTAAATTTAAGCTACTAACATGCAAATGGTGGTCATGCGGGTGCACAATCAATAAAATAACATTAAATAAAAAATACTAATAAAAATGCATGCCCTAAACATGATTTCTAAATGACATGATTCTTTTTCTTTTTAAAAAAAATGTTAATTATATGCAATCTTAATCTAACTTAATATACATGAATTTATTTAATGATATGCGAGATGCAATTCATATGGTATGACTTAAACTTATCACTATATGTATGCAATCTAATATATATAATCCTAAATATGCATGTGCTACGTGATATGGGATGAATGACATGGTATTTCTACATGCATGCTCTTTTATGATTTTATTTTAATGATGATTCATTTTTAACGCATATATGCAACCTATGCTAAATAATGATGATATGAGATTAATTATGAATTAACCTATTAACTAATCAAGGAAATGATCTTTTTTTTTTCTTCTTTTAATGACATAATGTTTTTTTATTGAAAAGAAAGTAACTTAATGGTGCAATGATCATCTTTTAGCATTTTCCTTTTTATTAAAAAAAACAATTAAACTATAACTCATATGGCATGCATAACATTTTTTGTTCCTCTTTTTGTTTTACTAAATGAAAATTGACTTAATCTAAAAATATCTAGGTGTGTTGCTTTAATATGAAATGTGTATGGACCTAAGTACCTAAGTACAAGCAAAAAACACAAGATTTAGAATGTAGCCACAAGAACCGCAACGTAATGTGCAAACTGGACTACAATTATAAAAAAACTTTAAGTGCCGTGACATACCAAGTACACAACAAATACTCCTAGCCTTTCGTTCCATATAACCAATCAACAACCAAGGGTGCTAGTCCAACCTCCACAGCTCTTATTGAAAGTGTCCACCTCATGTCTTGAAATGATTGACTTTGGCATAATCTATCAATTTTGTTGATAAATAATTTTCAAAAAATTCAAAAATTCATTGTACGTTCAAATCTAACTTTTAATTTTTTTAAAATTTAATCTTAAACACTTTAACAATTTTTTAATGTAGTCCATTTGGCCAATTTTGGCCAAAAAATTGCTAACATGACGGTTCAATCAATGTCAGTTGTCCTATGTAATATAGTTGGCATAAATGTGAACAAATTTTTGTTATTTTTTCTCCTAACATTTTCAAAATTTGCTCTTCTTTCTCCCTTCCATTTTCTTGTTTTTCTCTTTTTTTTTTTTCTTATTTCTCTATTAGCCGCCAGCCACAAGTGAGGACACCATTGCCCTTACGCTCACCCTCACCTCAATATAATGTTGGGAACATTTGGTGAGGACACCACGGCCCTTGCCTATAGCCAATGACTAGCATAGAAATAAGAAAAATGAAAGAAAGGAAAGAGATTAAAAAAAGAAAAAGAAAACTTATTAAAATCGTCTATGGTAGCACTGGACATCCTCACTAACCACAATGTTAGCAATTTTTAAACAAAATTGATCAAATGGACTGCATTGAAAAATCATCATAAGGTTTACCATTAAATTGGCAAGATTGAAAATTTAGTACTGAATCCACTGCTGTACTACAAGTTTAGAACTTTTTGGACACTTTTCCCAGTTTGTGGATGTGCTAATAATTTGTTTCAAAAAGAAACACACATGCTTATAAAGTCTTAGACTGCTCATTGATTATGATCTAATGATTAGAGCAAGATGATCATGAAAGAATAGTTATGAAATTAGTAAGTCTATAACGAAATTGAAAATCAAGGAATTTAAAAACATATTAAGTTCTAGATGGTCTTGCCGTCATGTACATTCAGTTGCATAAGATGCAAATTCATGTTGAGATGCTTTCTACAATTAATGACATGGCTTTATATAACTTATATCGGCTTTATAATTGGTAATGAATGCATTTAAAATGGAAAAAATACACTCCAAGTGCCAAAACTTAGCATGATGGGACATTTAAGTGTCAAAAGTTTTAAGTACCATTTTTTTTAAAAAATGAGACATTTGAGTGCCACGTTTAGGAAACCTCACCAAAAATCTTACATGGCAATTTTTTATTTATTAATTTTGCTCGCCAACGTGCCTTGCCGGAGAGATAACTCAATAAAGAAATGCAAAAACGATGTTGTTTTGGCATGGATTTGATTTTAATATAAAAAATTAATTAGATTAAATTATAAACAATTAAAAAAAAGGGAGAAATGATGAAGATGAGCTATTGCAGGCAGCTAAGGGCTCAGCCCTCCTTGCCGTTGCCGGGAAGGGTTGGCAACGGTGGGGGGAGAGCCTAAGCCGATGGGAGGCGAGGGTTTGTGAGCCCTCACCCAGCTCTAGGCCGAGGGTTGTGGCCCTCCCCTAGATCCGGTGAGGGTAGGCGGCCCTCGCCCAACCAAGCTAAGGGCTACCGTTGGTTGGGGCAACCACCCGGCGGGCGCGACCCTTGGCCTAGTCAAGCGAGGGCCGATAACCCTCGTTGGATCTGGGGGAGGGCCGCGACCCTTGCCCTAGATCTGGGTGACGGCTCATGGGCCCTCGCCTCCCTTTGGCCAGGGTTACCGGCTCTTGGCTAGGGCTCGACGACCAGGGCCGACCCTCCCCCCACCATCGTCGGCCCTTTCTGGTAACGGCAGGGAGGTGGCGGTGGAGGCCTCATTGCTTGCAATCTCCATCCCTCTCTCTCTCTCTCTCTCTCTCTCTCTCTCTCTCTCTCTCTCTCTCTAAAATAAATTTAGTTTAGATTTAGTTTAATTAATTTTTATATTAATTATTTACTCGTATCATCAGCAAAATGATGTCATTTTTGCACTTGTCTAGCCACATCAGTGTGCAACACGACAACGTTTTGCACTTGCTTTGCCGGAAAACCACTATGTCAGCATTTTGACAGGATTTTCTCGCCGTTGGCACTTAAGTGATTCATTTTTCTCCGATTTTGGCACTTAAGTATCACTCTCCTAACTTTTGGCACTTAAGTGTCCATTTGTACCAAGTTTTAGCACTTTAGGTATTCGGCACTCCATTCAAAATATAAGATAAGAAAAATTGCGGACTGTCGCGACCTTCTTGAGGCTGAATTACTTAAAGAAGGCTACTGGATTACTAAGTCCGAAGACTTGGCACGGACCCTCCCAAGTCCTACCAATCGCGACTTGATGTTAAGAAATTAGTCTATTTAAACATGCAATTACATTCAATTTGGAGCCACCACTAACCAATTATATTCTCCCATACTTTACTATTGCGAACCAAAGATTTAGTAGGTCCGAGGACATGGTTACGCTAGATTAGTCTAACGCCATTTCGGTACCTTTTATTTTAATTTTAAAAATATTTTGCAGGCAATATTGATTAATTTAAACTTAAGCTACTAACATGCAAATGGTGGTCATGCGGATGCACAATCAATAAAATAACATTAAATAAAAAATGCTAATAAAAATGCATGCCCTAAACATGATTTCTAAATGACATGATTCTTTTTTTTTTAATGTTAATTATATGCAATCTTAATCTAACTTAATATACATGAATTTATTTTAATGATATGCGAGATGCAATTCATATGGTATGACTTAAACTTATCACTATATGTGTGCAATCTAATTTATATAATCCTAAATATGCATGTGCTATGTGATATGGGATGAATGACATGGTATTTCTACATGCATGCTCTTTTATGATTTTATTTTAATGATGATTCATATTTTAATGCATATATGCAACCTATGCTAAATAATGATGATATGAGATTAATTATGAATTAACCTATTAATTAATCAATGAAATGATTTTTTTCTCTTTTAATGACATAATGTTTTTTAATTGAAAAGAAAGTAACTTAATGGTGCAATGATCATCTTTTAGCATTTTCCTTTTTATTAAAAAAAACAATTAAACACCTTTACCAAAAAAAAAAAAAAAAACAATTAAACTATAACTCATATGGCATGCATAACATTTTTTGTTCCTCTGTTTTTTTTACTAAATGAAAATTGACTTAATCTAAAAATATCTAGGTGTGTTGCTTTAATATGAAATGTGTATGGACCTAAGTACCTAAGTTCTAGATATGACAATATTTTACTAATAAACAAATTCTAATTAAACCTATTATGCAAATTAATTAATATGTACCTAATATTTTTTGGATTCTTTTTATTGAAATTCGGAATAAAAAAAACTAATTAGACTAACTAAGTGAATGATATTCTAATTTATTTTAGGAAGTAGTGAGATCGTGCTCTCCTCTCGACAACATATCTTTGCAGGGCCAAAGTAAAAAATCTCGGGGCAATGGTTTTCATCAACAAGAATGTTGTGTAGCTTCATGTCAAAGGGTAATATTCTCAAGTTGCAGCCATGTTGCAAGTATTTGAGCCCTTGAGCTATGCCTAGAGAGATTTGGTACAAGGTCTCCCATCCAAGATGGCAGCAACCTAGCTTGTTGTAGTTCTCTTCGTATATGAGTTTCTCTAGAGATCCACTAGGCATGTTGTCACGCCTTGAACCTCGAGCGCGCGCGTACCCATCGTTGGTCGATTAAATTGCGACATTCCTAGGATGCGTCACCGACCCAATTGATTCATGCACATGCAGAAGTGAAATAACAATCTCCAAACAACAATCAATATGGGATAGAAAAGTTGGACAATCAAACAACAAACCGCACTTTTATAAACATGTCCGGTTTAAGTACACAACTAGTCTATATACAAGAGCCTAACTCCAAAAAGAAGAGCTATTAAGCCATCTAGGCACTAGACTCCTCATCCATGGGCTTAGGGTCATTCACGACACCATCATGAGTGTCGAGATCCATAGAGTGCGCTGCCTCCCACTCCCCAGTCCCAATGGGAGGCCCGTCAAAACCTTGTAAGGGACCCTCCCGGCCCCTTGAGGGAAGCCAATGAACCATGCTATGAATTGGTGAGGTACCAACTGAGGTAGGCGCTCATCGACCCACACCACAAACTCAACTAGGTCCCGAGTTAGGGTGGTCTTGGGAATAGGGAGGAAAGTGAACCCAAAATCCATCGTCTGCGGGACCTCGTATCGAACGTGACGCTCCTCCATCTAAGGACTTGTAAATATTTAAAGCACGATGGAGTGAGACAATGTCTTAGCGAGTCTACACCCTAAACCCCGATTAGGAAGGTAATACACCTAGAGGCAACCTAATCACACATCACAGAAGACTTACCTTGCCTCAGCACCTCCCTGCACATTAGTATGGTTCATATATGATATGCATACAATAAATGCAATCATAAATTAGAACACTTCACTCATATCTCAATCAATCACAGGGGTCCTGATTATAAGGCTAAATCGTTATGACACATTCCATTCTGTGCCACACAATGTAGTCCTATAATTAGGCGCGGTTATATCTTACTTAGTCAAGCGTTCCAATAAATTACGATCCAACGACCACGGCCGACTCAATAGTCAGCGGTGATTTGGCATAGCCGGGCGTCATCTCGCACCATTGAGCACAACAACATCTATCTCTAGACGGCATTCCCAAAGGAACATCAGCCTAGCCTCCACTACGACGGCATCCATTGACAAGGGGCATTCTTGAAGGAGCATCGTCCGGCGTAAAGCTCGTAACGGGTTCTTATAACGTTCAATCACACATCCAATCCCAGCTAAGAACATTGTGCTTTTTACTCATCTCAATTAAAATAATGTGCTTGGCCTATTTTCTTCATATTAAAAACACTCGGTAAAATACTTGTGCGTGGGTACATGATCAGATCGAACTATAAAATGCAATATCCTTAAAATCCCACTATTTGATATAGTACGTAAAAATATTTTTGGCGTCAAAACCCAACACTTGATATTTTTTAATTAAATACCAAAATTCCATAATTTTGAAATAATAGATCAAAATTCCATAATTTTGAAATAATAGATCAAAATTCCATAATTTTGAAATAATAGATCAAAATTCACCAATCAACATCCAATTACACAATTTAACACTCAATTGCACAAACCAACTACACCACGATGATCAGCATGAAATTCTAGCAATTGGCTATCCCAGTATAATTTTCACTAATTAATAAATAATTAAATAAATGCAAATTAATTAAATAAATCACTAATTAAGCTATATACACTAATCTAACCATCTAATTGAACTAATTAAATTAATATACTAAGCTAACGAAATCACATTATCTAATTAACCTCTAACTAAACTAATCTAACCGCCTAATTGGTCTAATTAACTAACTAAATGACTAATTACACTAACTATTCCTCTGAATCTAAACTTAGTATAAACTAATAATCCTCTAAGTAAGATTATATTCCTAAGTAGAGTTTAGGAGGTAAATTCACTGGTTTAACGAGCCGATGAGTTCATAGCGATGGCGACGCTGAGGCGAGCGAGACTCGAGCCTACGACAACACCAAGAGAGGTCCAGAAGGGCCCGAAAACGGTCCAACACGTCTTAGCCAAAGCTGAGATTTGGACTTGCTTCTATGGAGGGTTGCTAGTTGGTTCGAGTGGGCTGGCCTTAGCTCGGCTTGGGGCTGAGTTGCGGGTTGCATGTGGCTAAATGGAGCTGCTGCGTGGAGGTGAAGTTGGACGGTGAATAGGTGGGTTGATCAATGGAATGGAAGGTTGGAAACATTGGAGTTGGGCGGTGGCGTTGCTATTGGGATAGGGGACGAAATGGTGAAGTCGCGTTGTGGAGTCGGCTTCGTGAGGTGCTCTGGGGTTGACTTGGTGGGGGTGATGACGCGAGGAGGAGTCAGGGCGGTCGGTGGAAGTTGGGGCATTGAAATGGAGATGGCATGCAACAAAGGCAGAGGGTAAAGCGATCGTGCAGGAGGGAAATGAAAAAAAGAAGCAAAAACTACGAAGGGGGTCGACCGCTTCCCAACAAGCGTGCGTGAGAGGCTAAAGAGAGGGGGGGTAGAAAGTCAATAGAAAATATCTACATTCATCGATTCTTAGTCCCACAAGTCTTCATCCTAATCCCCTTGGTCCCCAAATACTTTCTTGCACCAAAATCCCACAAATAACTAATTTTTGGGTAGCAAAATGGCAAGTTTCATCTCCCATCCGAATTTCTTTTCTTTTTCCGAAATGTCCGAAATTCAATTTTTCCGAAAAATCCCAAACTCGACGAAATTTCTCCGAAAGATGAGGTGACGTCCTATAAACGAATTGTGACACGATAGAACTTTCGATTCCTGAAATTGGGTTCAATTTCTTGGTTAATTTCAATCGGATGCAATTTTAGCGTGGCTTAACCTACCGGGTAACTTTTAGAAATTTTTAGCGCGTTTGACCTGTGGTCAATTATTTTTGATCCACAATGTGCATCTCCGACTTATAGGCGACTCTCGGTTGTTGTAAAAATCTCGAGGTTTTAATTATGGGCACATGGTACATAATCGACAAAAAAATCGGTTTAGTATTGTTTGACGAAAATTTTGTAATCAGGTGGAATCACCTACACTTAATTATATGCCTTTGTCAAATCAACCTATCTCCGGTCTCTAATCAATTTTTTCAGTGCCGTATTGACCCTTGCAAATTAGCACGGTCAAGTAGTCGATTTCTGATCGAATTCTCATGTATGTTGCGTTTATATCCCTTAACGGTTTCACCTAATAAATTAGTTGTCTCATGAGTGATTAGCTCAGAGAAAAAGACTATAGGCACGTCGATGAAAAACCCATTTCATTTAATCGAAACAGGGTCGAAAATCGAGATGTCACAACTCTTCCTCTGTTATAATAATTTCGTCATTGAAATTTAAACCATTATCACTCTTGTTCAAAAAGGTGGGGGTATTGTCGTCTCATCGAGTCTTCACTTTCTCATGTTGCTTCTTCTGTCTTATGGTGTTGCTAGACCACTTTGACCAATGAGATTGTCTTGTTGAGCAGAACTTGCTCCTTCAGATCTACAATTTGAACTGGTCTCTCCACGTACGACATTCTGTCGTCCATGTCTAATTCTTCAAAATTCAGCATGTGGGTCGGGTCAGGTTCATACTTTCTCAATATCAACAAGTGGAAGACGTCATGCATTTGCGCTAGTCTCGATGGTAATGCAAGACGATACACCAAAGTCCCTATTCTCTCTAGAATCTCAAAGGGACCGACACACCTCGGACTCAGCTTCCCCTTCTTGCCGAAGCGCGAAGTACCCCTCATCGGTGACACTTCAGAAAGACGTGCTCACCAACTTGGAATTCCAATGGTTTTCAATGCTTATCTGCATAAATTTTCTGACGACTCTGATCGGTCTTCAGTCTTTCCCGAATAACTGCAACTGCATCCACTGACTGTTGAACGAACTTTGGGCCGGTAATCTTTTGCTCTCTGACTTTATCCCAACAAATTGAAGTTCTGCATGCTCTGCCATACAACGCTTCAAACGGTGCCATCTAAATACTCTGATGGTAACTGTTGTTGTAGGCGAACTCAACTAGATGAAGTTGTTCCTCCTAGCTTCCCTTGAAGTTTAGCACACAAGCCCGCAGCATGTCATCTCAGATTGGCCATCCGTTTGTGGATGATAGGCCGTATTATACTGCAACTTTGTTCCCAAGGCAGTTTATAAATTTTTCCATAAGGCTGCTGTGAACTTCGGGTCTCGATTAGACGTAATCGTCGCTAGCACTCCATGCAGATGAACTATCCGACGCACGCACAACTCTACATATTTGTCCAATGGATAGTCCTTTCATATGGCGATGAAGTGAGCAGACTTCGTTAATCTGTCAACGACAACCCATATGGAATCATTACCCCTTTAACTCATTGGTAAGCCCATCACAAAATCCATTGTGATATGTTCCCATTTCCACTCGGGAATCTTGAGTGGTTGCAGAAGTCTTCCCAAATTACAGTGTTGTGCCTTCACTTGTTGATATGTCAGACACTTGACGACATGCTTGGCGATATCTGCCTTCATATCGGTTAACCAATAGTGTTGACGCAGATTCTAATACATCTTCGTACTGCCTGGATGAATGCTGTAACTGCTACGATGAGCTTTTGACAAAATTTCCTCCTTATGCTCTGCATTGTTAGGTACACACAATCGTCCACAAAACTTCAGTATTTCGCCCTCAAAAATTTAAAAGTCAGCATTTCTCTTTTCTGCATCTTCTTGCAGGATCTTCTGGATCTTCTGGATCTGTCAACTGTAGCATCTTGATTCTTATCTCACTTTTGGTTCAATTCTGAGGGTGGCCATAAGACTTGAAAGGTTGCCTACCTCAAATTTGAAAACCGAATATCAAGCTCCTTCGAATAAGATCCACTCCTTGATCACCTTTTGCGCAATCAGAGACTTTCGACTCAATACATATGCGACCTTATTAGCCTTTCCAAGATTATACAAGATGTCATAGTCATAATCCTTAAGAATTTTCATCCAATGACGCTGTCTCATATTCAATTCAATTATGAGAGAATAAATACTTGAGACTCTGATGATCGATAAAGATTTGGAATCTTTCTTCACACAAGTAATGTCTCTAAATCTTCAGAGCGAAAATAATTGCTACGAGTTCTAAGTCATGCGTCGAGTAGTTCAACTTATGAGGTCTCAACTAACAGAACGCGTATGCAATGACTCTACCATGTTGCATTAACATGCAACCCAGTCCTCTAAACGACGCATTACTATAGATCTTGTATCCTCCAGGACCAGATGGAATTGTTAGCACTGGTGCGGTAGTCAGCTTCTGCTTAAGCTCTTGGAAACTATGCTCGCACTTATCTGTCTACACAAACTTCTCTTCCTTCTTTAGCAATTGAGTTAGTGGCATAGCTTTTGCTGAGAATCCTTCCACGGACCTTCTATAGTAACCTGCCAAACCCAAAAAGCTTATGATCTCTATCATTGTCGTCGGTCTTGGCCAGTTGATCACTGCTTCAATCTTAGTCGGGTCCAGGGAGATTTTTTCACTTGAAATCACGTGACCTAGGATGTCACACGAGTTAACTAAAACTCGCACTTACTGAACTTGGCGTACAGTCCATGATCTCGCAAAGTCTGAAGCACTGTCCTCAAATGTCTTTCGTGCTCCTCAGGATTTCTCGAGTATACCAGGATATCGTTGATGAAAACGATCACAAACTGATCCAGATACTCCTTGAATACATGATTCATCAGATCCATGAAAGCAGCTGGAGTGTTCGTCAAACCAAACGACATCACGATAAACTCATAGTGACCATAACACGTGTGAAACACTGTCTTTGGTATATCTTCCTTCCCGATCCTCAGCTAATGATACCCTATCCTCAAGTCGATTTTAGAATATATTGAAGCTCCCTGCAACTGGTCAAACAAGTCGTCGATCCTCGGTAGTGGGTACTTATTCTTGATCATTACCTGCTTGAGTTGCCGATAGTCAATGCAAAGGCAGAACGAACCATATTTCTTCTTCATGAATAGAACTAGTGCTCCCCAAGGTGGTGCAATGGGACGTATGAATCCATTATCCAACAACTCCTGCATCTGCACCTTTAGTTTCTTCAACTCTGATAACGCCATGCGGTAAGGAGCCTTAGAGATTGGCTCCGTCTCGGGGGCCAACTCGATTACAAACTCGATCTCCCTTTCCGGGAGTAGACTAGGTAATTCCTTCGGAAACACATATAGAAATTCCTGTACCACTATAATATCTTCCATTTTCAACTCCTCAACTGTCATATCCATAACAGTCACCGAGTAACCTTGACAACCCATGTCTAACAATCGGGTTGCCTCATTGACGAGATTAAGGTAATCGAGGGTTCTCCTTGACTCCCAATAAATTCGAAACTTCCATCCGCTAATAGGTTAAACTGAATCGCTTTACGATAACAGTCTATAGTAGCTCGTTGCTTGGTGAGCCAGTCCATGCTAATTATCACATCAAAATAATACATAACTAGGACTATTAAATTTATCATTTCCTCTCGCTCACGAATAACCAACTTGCAACTAGGACAGCCTACTGCAGATAACACCTTATCCTTTGATAGTGTAGAAATACTAACGACTGACCCTAACGATTCAAGACTCAACCCTACCAACTTAATGTACTGCTCAGTTATAAATGAATGAGTAGCGCTAGGATCAAATAAAGTGTAAGTAGCATGGTCATTCAGCAAAACCGAACCTGTGACCACATCAATTGAGTCCTCTGCCTATCGCTTGGTGACAGCGTACACTTTTCCCAGAGCCGGAGGCCTATTCAATCCACCCTGCAGTGCGTTTTGTAGCGCATAACCCCTGTTTTGTCCCATTGGTGGTAGTAGCGGTAGCTGAGATCCCATCGGCCTTCAAGGACAATCCTTGACTTGGTGACCCTGCTGGCCACATCCGAAGCAAGCACCTGTGCCATTCTAGGACGGGTGCCAATCCATGTTGCCTTCCGCATAAATGACACACCCCATTTTGATTCGGCGCCTGCTTGCCTACCCCATCCTTCCTATTAGGCGGAATAGGGTACCTTGCTCCGATCATGGGTTTCTTCCAAACTGGTTTCCATCCCTATTCGAACCGAACCACGACCTAGATGCTGCGGCTCATTCATTAAGGTTCCTCTCGATCAATTAGGCCCGTTCATACAAGTCGTTATAATCTTTCAGGTTGAACGGCACCAGTGAATCCTTCAGCTCTAATCTAAGGCCATTCCTAAACCTCCTAGCTCTGTTTGCTGAATCCTCTATCAATCTAGGGGCGTACTAAGACAGCTCTGCAAACTTGGCCTCATACTAGTCTACTGTCATTAGACCTTGACGAAGGCATTGGAATTCCTCCATTTTCTATTCCTTGGGACTATTAAAGAAATACTTGCTATTGAAAGCTTCAATGAAGGCATTCCACTCCGGAACCACGCCCTCAAGAAATACTATATCTCCGGTGGCTGTCCACTAGGTACTTGCGTTGCCTTGCAACTGGTACACCAAGGACAACCTTCTCTTCCTTGGTGCACCTCAACAGTGCAAATGCTTTCTCTAACTCTTGGATCTAAAGCGTTGCAGCCTCGGGTTCCCTGCACTTGTGAACCTCGCCGAGTTGAACTTTAGGAACTGTTCGACGAGCTTGTGCATCGGCCTTTCAGCAATCACGTTCCTAGGTGGAATCTCAGTAGGTGTGGCAGCAACTGTCACACCCTGATTCTCAAGCGCATGCTCATCCCTCCTTGGTCGATAGAATAGCGACGTCCTAGGAGGCATCGCCGACCCATTCATTTTAATACGCATGCGGAAGCAATTAATAATTCCCCAGACAACAACAAGATGGGATAGAAAAGTAGGACCAATTTTTTTCAAAAGATTTTTTTATAAACACACAAGTTTATATATAGAAGCCTACAAAAAGGAATTGGCTTTCAACAAAACAGAAATGTCCTAGGACTAACTAGTCAGACATGCTCGCCAATTCTCCAGGCTTCACCTTTTAAACTTCAGGCCTCGGATCCTTCACCAATGTCAACTAGGGACCTAAAATGGTTATACAATAACTACTGAGACAATGTCTCAGCAAGTTCCACCCCCTAAGACTCGATTAGGAAGAAAATACGCCCTAAGGGTTGCTTAAGCACAACCACAAGTCAGAGGGCTTACCTTGGCCTCAGTTCCTTCATGCAGGTCAATACAATTTATAATTCATTGAATCAACTGACCACATCAAATCATTCAATCAGATCGAATCATCGATCAGTCGACTCAATCGATTACATGTCAACGATGACGATTCCTTGGCCATTTCAATTAATACTACCTATAAGTCCGATTAGACCCATGATTGCTTTTTATAAGCCAATAATAGGTAGTATAGCTCGCCGGAAGCTGCCTCAAATACTGAGATAATATACTATATATATATGCTCGCCAAAAATTGTCTCAATTTTTGATATAGTATATTATATATGTTCACTAGAAGTTGCCGCAATTATACTCATATAGTATACTATTTATGCTCACCAAAAGTTGCCACAATTATACTCATAAAGTATACTATTTATGCTTACCAGAAGCTGCCGCAATTATTGGTCTAATCATCTGACCAATTCTCCATTTTTATCATACCCGATAAAAATTTACACGTGTGTAGGTACACGGCCGGCCTTAGCCAAAATACAAGGTTTTCACTTTTGAATCTCCCTCTATTTTCAGCAGTCCCAAAATATATTTTTTGGCGCTGTAGACCGATGCCCAGTAATTTTCCAATTAATTACCAAAATTATCCAATTTAGGAATAAAATCCTAAAATCAAAATTAATTCAATTCAGCACAATTTAATGTTCAAATAAATAAATAGACTGCACCACAATTATCAGCATGAAATTTCGGTCGTCGGCTATCCTAGCCTAATTTCCGGAAAATAAATAAATCATTTAATAATTATGGAAAATATTAAATGAATGCAATAAATCCAATTTATGCTTGTAATGCCTACGTCGAACGGAGCCGGAAAATTTTCGAGACTCGTTCAATAAATAGTAACACGAGTTTACTTGCTAATATCACTAACCATTTGCTTAACAAGCATTGATAAGGCATTAATTTAATTACTCTACTCTAATCTATCTACCTAATCATACTTAATTAAATCTAATCAACCCCTAAGCATAATCAACTGATTAATAAGGCATTAGTGAGCTAAACTCACTTGATTAGTGATCTGTCTGGTTCAAAACGTCTGGAACGCTGCAGGGAACAACTTCCTTCAAAGCGGGCCTAACTTTCGGGGCCCGAAACCACCTCAAAACGGGCCAAGACTCAGCTGAAAACTCACTGATCTTGCTCTCTGTTTTGAGCTGCAAAACAGAGGAAACAAAGCTGGTTCAGCTTTTGCTTCTGCTTGCTGGACAGAGGAGAACCAATAGCTGAACGGCGAGGAAACAGGCTGATTGAAGCTTCGGCGAGCGGGTGGTCGGCAATCGGTGGCTCTCGAGGATCCTGAGGGTCTTGTTGGAGGTTAGGATGGGCAAAGGAAGGGCTGGAATGGGAGAAAAATGAAGAAAAACGTGAAATAATGTAGGCAGGCAGCAGATCGGCAGACCGGCAATCGGCGGCTTACGGTGGCTATACAGGACAGCCGGCGGCTTTGTTCGGGGTAAGGTCGGGCTTGTTGGGATAGGCTGTCTCTCCTGATCATGGTGATGGGTGGATCGTTGACGGATTCGCACGAGAAGTCGACTTTTCACTCGGATCTTTGGCGAAAGGTTAGCTAGAGCAGAAACCGGCAGAAGTGAAAACCGAGGAGGAAAACGGTTCGGTAGGCGTGCGGCTTGGTCAAATGGCAAGAGGGCTTGCTTCTCTGGTTTTCTCAAGCTTCTAAGCACCCTTAACAAAGGAGAAAACAAGTGGATTGAGGAAGAAGTAGGCTACTACAAGAGGCGGGCCACCTTGGCCAAAATTTCCACCAATTTATCCCCTTGAACTTGTCCACTAAGCTTGGCTGGCTTGCACAGGAATTTTCCAACACAAAATCCTTCTAGAAGTCTTCTTAGATGGTCCATAAGTCATGCTCATGGGGGGCATACGAGTTTCTAAGATTTCTCCTTCAATTGGGCTCTTATTCTCACTTGATTCAATCCCAATTGACCTCAATAAATTCAATCAACCCAACATCGGTCATCTCGGCATTTTTCCTCACCCATACAATCCACTTGATTCTCAAATTTGCGATAAAAAACGATCCCTATCTCTTTCTGAACAAAAACGGTTATATGGGGACTTTTTCCCAAAAAGTCTCAGGTTGTAGAAAAATCTTCTGAGACTGAGCACACACTCCTAGAATTTATTGTGACATGATAGAATCTTCAATTTCTGAAATCGGATTCAAATTCGAGGTTAATTTCACTCAGATGCATTTTTAGCGTGACTTAGCCTACCAGGTAATTTTCAGAAATTTTTAGTGCAAACCACTATGAACCCACTCGAAACATTGGCGACTCTCGGTTGTCGTAAAAATCTCGATGATTGAAATATGGACACAGGGTACCAAAATGATAGATAAATCAATTTAGTGTCGGCCGACGAGAATTTTCCAATTTAGTGGTGTCACCCACGATTAGCCACTCATCTCAGTCAAACCGACCTATCTCTGATCTTTAATCGATTTTTACTCTTGCCGTAATGATTTTGGCAGATGAGCATTGTTGAGTAACCGATCCTTGGTCGAATTCTCAAGTCTATTCCATTAAAATTCCTTAATGGCTTCCCTAGATAGTCTAGTTATCTCAAGAGTGATCAGCTCGGAGAACAGCCCTATAGGCGCGTCGATGAAAGGCCCGATTTATTCAATTGAAAATAGGATTGAAAATTCAGGATGTCATAGCAGCAGCGATGGCGGCAGTGGCGGCAGCTGTAGCGACGGCAGTAGTTGCGACGGCTTGATTCTGGGCCTATTGCCCCATTAGATTTTCAAGAGTCTCAAGTGCCTGTACGATCCCATCGATTCTCGAATCGCCAAGTGCTACTACACTAGCACCAACCCGCGGCAACACTATCCTACTGGTGCAAGCCTAAGCCAACACTCTTCCTCGGGTACCGACCCATGTCAGCGTCCTACCTCGAGTGACAGATCCTATCGTCCGCTTCCTAGGCGTTCTCTGCTCTTGGTCACTCATCTTGCAAACTTTCTACAGAAATTGCTTTCCAATTCCATACATAATTAGAAACTAAGCGACCCACACAAAACAAACTACCATTCAGCTATCAATCACATGCATCAGCATAAAAAAAAAAAAAAACCTTTCCTACTAACTATCCCATAACTTAGGCATCTAATCACTCCATACACTGACCAACTTTGATACCACTCTAGGCGGGGATGTCACGCCTCGAACCTTGAGCACGCGCACACCTTTTGGTGGTCGATTAAATTGCGACGTTCCTAGGATGCTTCGCTGACCCAATCGATTCATGCACATGCGGAAGCGAAATAACAATCTTCAAACAATAATCAACATGGGATAGAAAAGAAGGACAATCAAACAACAGACCACACTTTTATAAACATGTCTAGTTTAAGTACACAACTAGTCTATATATAAGAGCCTAACTCCAAAAAGAAGAGCTACTAAGTCATCTAAGCACTAAACTTCTCATCCATGGGCTCAGGGTCCACCACGACACCATCAGGAGTGTCAAGATCCATAGGGTGCGTTGCCTCCCACTCCCTGGTCCTAACGGGAGGCCCGTTGAAACCCTGTAAAGGATCCTCCCGATTCCCTTGAGGGAAGCCAATGAACCATGCTATGAATCGGTGAGATACCAAC
The DNA here is from genome assembly GCF_016545825.1 of Eucalyptus grandis. Classification (NCBI taxonomy): domain Eukaryota; kingdom Viridiplantae; phylum Streptophyta; class Magnoliopsida; order Myrtales; family Myrtaceae; genus Eucalyptus; species Eucalyptus grandis. The sequence continues at coordinate 48,028,539 of NC_052613.1, read as the reverse complement.
TGAGGTAGACCATCATTGACCCACACCTCAAACTCAACCAGCTCCCGAGTCAGGGTGGTCCCGGGAATAAGGAGGAAAGTGAACTCAAAATCCATCGTCTGTGGGACCCCATATCGAATGTGACGCTCCTCCATCTAAAGACCTATAAATAGTTAAATCACGACATGGTGAGACAATGTCTTAGTGAATCTACACCCTAAACCTCGATTAGGAAGGTAATACCCATAATCAGGCGCGGTTATATCTCACTCAGTCAAGTATTCCAATTAATTATGACCCAACGGTCACGGTTAACTCAATAGTCAGCAGTCATTCGGCATAGCCGGGCGTCGTCTCGCACCATTGAGCATGGCAACACCTACCTCTAGACAGCACTCTCAAAGGAGCATTGACCCAGCCTCCACTACGACCAGCATCCGTTGACAATGGGCATTCCCGAAGGAGCATCGTCCAGTGTAAAGCTCGTGACGGGTTCTCATAACATTCACATGCACATCCAATCCCAGCCAAGGACATCGTGCTTTGCATTCAAATGCCTCAATTAAAATAATGTGCTTAGCCTATTTTCTTCATATTAAAAACGCTCGGTAAAATACTTGTGCGTGGATACACGATCGGATCGAACCATAAAATGTGATATCATTTCTTTTAAAAATCCCACTATCTGATATAGTACTTAAAAATATTTTTGGCGTAAAAACCCGACACCTGGTATTTTCTAATTAAATACCAAAATTTCATAATTTTGAAATAATAAATCAAAATTCACAAATCAACATCCAATTGCACAATTTAACATTTAATTGCACAAACCAACTACACCACAACAACCAGAATGAAATTCTAGCAACCGACTATCCTAGTATAATTTTCACTAATTAATAAATAATTAAATAAATAACTAATTAAGCTATATACTCTAATCTAACAACCTAATTGAACTAATTAAATTAATCTACTAAGCTAACTAAATCACATAATCTAATTAACCTCTAACTAAACTAATCTAACCACCTAATTGATCTAATTAAATAACTAAATAATAATTACACTAACCATTTCTCCTAATCCAAACTTAGTCTAAACTAATCCTCCTCTAAGCATGATTAACTTCCTAAGTAGAGTTTAAGAGGCAAACTCATAGGTTTAACGAGCCGATGAGTTCACAGCGATGGCAACGCGAAGGTGAGCGAGACTTGAGCCTACGACGACACCAATAGAGGTCTGGAAGGGCTCGAAAAAGGTCCAACACGTCTCAGCCAAAGCTAAGATTTGGACTTGCTTCTGTGGAGGGCTACTAGTTGGTCCGAGTGGGCTGGCCTTGGCTCGGCTTGGGGCTGAGTTGCGGGCTGCACACAGCTGAGTGGAGCTGTTGCATGGAGGTGAAGTTGGATGGTGAACAGGTGGGTTAGTTAGTGGAATGGAAGGCTGGAAACACTGAAGTTGGGCGGTGGCATCGCTGCTGGGATAGGGGACGAAATGGTGAAGTTGCGTGGTAGAGTCAACTTCGTGAGGTGCTATGGGGTTGACTCGGTGGGGGTGATGACATGAGGAGGAGTTAGGGCAGTCGGTGGAAGCTAGTGCAGTGAAATGGAGATGACACGCGGCAAGGGTAGAGGGGAAAGTAGGCTGGTGAAGTTGCGGGAGGTGAAGAGGGAAAAGCAATCGTGTAGGAGGGAAATGAAAAAGACGCAGAAGCCGCGAAAAGGGGGGGTCAACTGCCTGGCGTGCATGAGAAGTTGAAGAGAAGAGGGTAGAAAGTCAATAGAAAATATCCACATTCATCAATTCTTGGTCCCACAAGTCTTCATGCTAATCCCCTTGGTCCCCAAATACTTTCTTGCACCAAAATCCCACAAATAACTAATTTTTGGATAGCTAAATGGCAAGTTTCCTCTCCCATCCGAATTTCTTTTCTTTTTCCGAAATATCCGAAATTCAATTTTTTCCGAAAAATCCCGGACTTAACAAAATTTCTCTGAAAGATGAGGTGACGTCCTATAAATGAATTGTAACATGGTAGATCTTTCAATTCCTGAAACCGGGTTCAATTTCTTGGTTAATTTCAACCGGACGCGATTTTAGCGTGACCTAACTTACCGGGTAACTTTTAAGAATTTTTAGCGCGTTTAACCCGTGGTCGATTATTTTCGATCCACAACATGCATCTCCGACTCATACGCGACTCTCGGTTGTCATAAAAAATCTTGAGATTTCAATTACGAGCATAGGGTACAGAATCGACAGAAAAATCTGTTTAATGTCGTTCAACGTGAATTTTGCAATCAAGTAGAATCACCCACACTTTAATTACATGCCTCTGTCGAATCGACCTATCTCCAGTCTCTTATCGATTTTATCGGTGCCGTATTGACCTTTGCAGATCAACATGGTCGAATAGTCGATTTCTGATCGAATTCTCAAGTCTGTCGTGTTTATATCTCTTAACGGCTTTACCTGATAGATTAGTTTTCTTGTGAATGATCAACTTAAAGAAAAAGACTATAGGCGCGTCAATGAAAAGCCTATTTCATTTAATTAAAACATGGTCGAAAATCGGGATGTCACACATGTAATCATAGACAATAGCCCTTTTGGTTTTGTGAAAGCAGAAACCTAGCATATTAACAATGTTGACATGGGAAGTTATGCTCATGTTGTTTACCTCATTGATGAAGTCTTCATCATCTCTTTTTAGCTTGCTTAGGATTTTCGCTATCATGAGATGACCATCTGGGAGCTTCCTTTTGTGAACACAGCCATAGTTTCCCTAGCATAGCTTTTCTTTGAATGAATTGGCCATTCTCTTAATGTCAACATTATAATATCTTCTCGTTACTAAAATTCCACGATTTTTGAAAATGATCTCAAATTTATGACCGTTATTCATCTTTCTACTCCTTGTGATAATGGATTTCGGATTGGAAATTTTCTATTGACAAAGATAGGCTAGGACTATCATAGCGATACCAAATGCACATATTGATGCACCTATGTAACCAAAGGACATAAAAAGCATAGATAGAGCAATCATTTTCCTTGGGTTTTTAGTAGTCCTACCTTATGTTAAATATTTACCAAATGTCTTCACTTTAATTCGTCAGCATGTGTAAGAAATTTGATTTACTACTTAGAGCACCTTGCTGCAGTAAGCTCCTAGCTTTCCCTTTCCCTGCGACATAAAATTTTTTATTGGAAAGAGGAGATGATACAACTTATGAAGCTCAGCGTGCACCTTCTTGCTGACAGTTGGAAGATTCGTATCATCATAATAACCACATTCTGTTCAGGGAAGAAAATAATTTATGAGGAACTTATTGCATGACCGTTAATTCCTAATTCTAAAATATTTACTTCCGCCACTGTTGCAGTCCCTAGGATGATTGGTTCCATGTGGGCAAGAGCACAGAAAAGCCTCTGTCTCGTGATCGTCCACATTGGCCTCCACTTTCTTGACGACCGGTACAACTCTTGTCAGTTAATAAATCCCATTTTAATTGGAACCTATTCTTCAACAACTCCACATAGTCGACATCTATGATAGTTTGATTTGAGAAACCTCCCTCCAGTTGTACTGGTACCACTGAAAATGACCCGCGGGATCCACTATGATGGTGGAAGGTGCCATAAGGAAGTAACACAACAAAGGGTTGTTTGTGGCGTTAGAAGTACAACTCATGGGGGATGTTGGGAAGGGAAAAGAAGAATATTCAGTGCGGTTAAGGAAGAATGAGAGTATAGGATGAAGAGAGAAACTTTTGCTTAGGAAGATGTTTATGGGAGTGAAAGTGAAGAGACTAGGAGCAAAGCAAGAAGTATCCCTTTGGATTGCTAAATCGACCAAACTCTCATTGTAAGAAATGCTTTTAATTGAGTGTTGAGCATACATAGTTTTTATTCCATTACAAGAGATCTCAAATCTTGGGTAACTGCAAAATTCTCTTCCTTCTCCAGAAATGAAAAAGGGTTAACATATTGTGAAAGCTAGTACGAGCACCTAGAGGGGGTGAATAGGTGCGAAAACAAATTTTGTAGAGTAAAGTATATAATTTTGCTTTCAAACAAACTCTGTTGAGCAATAATTATGAAAAGGAAATTAGACTATAATAATCAAATAGAGTTACGATCAAAGTAAAAGAGTTTATGGAAGAGAATAAGAACACAAGGTTTATAGTGGTTCAACTTAATCCAAGCTTACGTCTGCGCTTCCGCACTAACAGTCCACCGGCTGGCATTTACTAAGAATCAAAAGAGTTGTTACAGTATAACTCTTCCTTGATTCCACAGTGTAGAGACTCCGCTACACTTCTTCAAGGTCTCACAGAAGTATAAACTCTCTTTGTGTTCAAGTTTACGCTCAACAAATGAATTGACAAAGAAAAAGGAGTTTCAGACTTTGGAATTCTTCTATCGCACACACACTCGAAAAAATGGAACATCTTTTTTATATACTTCTCCATGCCTTCATACCCGTTAGCACTTATCAAAGTAGTTCTTCCAATCTACCCGTTGGACATAATCAATTAGGGAGATTTCGAGTTATTTAAGGAATATGGCGATAGCCCATCAATCATATTCACCCATAAAATCAGAATCTAGGTTTCCATAAGTAGAACCTTCCAAGTATGCTTCGCCAATCAACGGATTTAAATTACCCGAATTGAAATCAAAACGGATAATGGATTCCAAGATGTTATATCCAGCCGAGAGATCCTCTTCAGTTGATAGAAACAAATCCTTAACGAAATGCTCAGTTCTGGATAAGTCTTCTTTGACGGTCTAGAAACTGTTAATGAGGATAGACTTTGAATCTTGAGTCTGGCGGTTCGGCGGTCTTTAGACTTTGACTAAAGAGTCTGAAAGTCTTCAGACTAGACTGATGAAAACGTTTTGTCAACTTCAAAACACGCAAGAAAGTTTTTTCCAACAATCTCCCATTTTTTATGGTCACAAAACTTTCCTACAAATTTTGATATTTTTTACCTGCAAAACAATACTCAAGCAAACATGGATATTTCACAAAAGATAATTGACTTAGTAAAGATAGCATTAAATCTGCATCCTCATGAAATAAGTTAGTCTTGTAAATAAACAACTATCTTTGTCATGAAATACGAATAGTGCTTAAAATAAACAAACGATCAATCAATCCAAATCCAAATCCAAATCCAATCACAACCAAACAACCAAACAAAAGTAAAAAGTCATTCAAAAAGTAAGGTCAAACGAGAGTCAAGTTAAGTTTCAAATCTGCAACATCTCTCTCCCTTTTTGTCAGCATTAAAAAAGGTAGAGATAAAAAGAGAATGAAATTAAGGTTGCCTAGGAACACGAACAAGCTGGAAATCTCCCATTGACTGGACAATCCCTTCCAGCTTTTTCAAATCCTCCTTCAGTTGAGCCACTTCTTCACCCTTGGCATTAGCTTGAACTTGAAGAGCAAGGGCATGAATTTGATCATGCAATGAAACTAAAGAGGCTTGACCTGTCATCTGCAAGTTCTGAACTTCGCATCCCATGGCATAAATTTGGCCTCACATCTCCATAAGAACATCAAGCACTCTGCGAAAGTTTGCTGAATTTTTAGTCTGAGTGCTAGCTTCTGCATGATCAGTAGGAGTATTTGCAAATGATGGCAAGCCAACATGATCACTCAGATTTGGCGATGAAACCTCATGACCTTCCTCTGGGAATTAAGAGGCATAAATGTCTTCTGGATCTACAGGTGATTGACTAACACCTTCATCAATTGAAGATGTACCTCTTTTCTCAGCAACTCCCCCTGTTTCAATGCCCTCAGGAGGTGAGAAGTACGCTTCATGCTCTATTTTTGCCTGTTTACCTTTGCCTTCTTCATCTTCTACAATCCTTTCTTCCTCTACTTCTTTTCGCATTAATTCTCTCTCTCTACTCCTTTCCTCTTCTTCGTCTCTATCTTGATCCTCTCTCTCCTTAGTCTCTGGAACAGCACTTTGAAGAATTCTCAGTGCAAGAGCGGAAATTGTAATATCATCCTCATCCTCTTCATCCTCTAGAACGAGTGCTCTTCTTTTCTTGGATGGAGTTGTCATGGGCTCCTTCCCTTTCCGTTTTGCAGCTGAAGAACCTTGATGAGACTTGACAGGGTTTTTCTCTTTCAATCGCTCCAAATCCTTGTCCAGCTCTTTCAAATGCATTTTGGAAACCATTTTCAGTCCCACTACCATTTGATCACATGATCGAACACATAATATCCTAGGAGGCTGAATATTGAAACGTCTGAATAGCTTTGTAACAAGCGCTGAGTACGGAAGTTGCCCTTTGTCTTTCGCCATCGTTCTGTACATGTGAAACATGATTGTGTGAGGCAAAGAGAACTTCTTACCAGCATTGATGGCATACACAAGCTTTGCTTATGAGTTAGAGACATCGGTCTTCGAGGTTGACTTGGGTTTGAGGCAATTGATCACGATCTTGTGAAGCAAAATGTTAGAGGCATTCATCCTTAAGTACGAAATACTTCCTTCAGCCATTCCATCCCGAACAAGCTCTACTGTTGCACGACCAACAGACACACTAATTGATTGGAATGCCCCTCGCTCTACTCCAATCACATTTGTCAATATGTCTATGTCAACGATATAGTCCTGGTCAATATCATCAACATAAATTTGAACAAGCAAGAATTTTTGCTTTCTCTTTTGATAAATAGTGTAGTATCTACTTTACCTTTAACAAAGCCATTTTGGATTAAAAACTTACTTAGTCTGTCGTACCAAGCTCGAGGTGCTTGCTTTAGACCATATAGCGCCTTTTTTAGTCTGAACACAGAGTCTGGTTTCTTTGGGTCTTCAAAACCGGAAGGTTGTTCCACATAGACTTCCACTTGGATAAATCCATTTAGGAAAGCACTTTTGACATCCATTTGGAATAACCTGAAATTCTTATAACAAGCAAAAGCAAGTAATAATCTAATTGCTTCTAACCTTGCTATTGGTGCGTAAGTCTCATCATAGTCTATCCCTTCTTCTTGCGTATATCCTTTGGCCATGAGTCTTGCTTTGTTTCTTACGACTTTTCCTTTCTCGTTCATCTTGTTTCTGAAAACCCATTTAGCTCCAATGATAGATTTACCTTTCGGTTTAGGAGTCAATTCCCAGAAATCATTGATACTGAATTGTCTGAGTTCTTCTTGCATAGCTTCAATCCATCTTTTATTAGTTAAAGCTTCTTTTATACTCTTGGGTTCTATTTCAAAAATAAGAGCTACATCACTAGACTCTTCACGCCTTTTGGATCTTGTACGAATTCCCTCATTAATGTCACAAATAATGAGTTCTTTAGGATGACTAGACTTGTGCTTTTAGTTGCTGGTTGATTTATCAGACTTTTGGTCTTTTTCTTCATTTGAATCTTCAACGATCATATGTTGTTGATCTTCTGAAGTCTGAGCTACTTTTGGAGATTTAGACTTTGAAAAGTCTGGAGGAAGTTCATATTCTTCAGGTTGTGTCTGAATCGATTGATTTTGCATAAAGTCTTGGAATTTGACATTCATCGATTCCTCCACAGATTGAGACTTTTTGTTGTATACTCTGTAAACTTTGTTGGTGGTTGAATATCCAAGGAAGATGCCTTCGTCTGATTTTTCTTCAAACTTACTAATTCGATCATTTGCATTTTTGAATATAAAACAGTTGCAACCAAACACATAAAAATAGGAAACAATTGGCTTCTTTCCTTTGAACAACTCATAGGAATTTTTCTCTAGAATAGGCCTTAAGAAGACTCTATTAATAATATAGCATGCTGTAGAAACTACTTCAGCCCAAAAACGAGAAGAAATGTTACTTTCAATGAAAAGAGTTCTAGCCATTTCTTGCAATGATCTATTCTTCCTTTCCATAACTCCATTATGTTATGGAGTATAAGGAGAGGAGAATACATGATGAAAACCAGATTCATCATAGAATTTAGTAAAGTCTTGATTTTCAAATTCACCTCAATAGTCTGTCCATATACTTGAAATAACATACCCTTTCTCATTTTGAACTTTCTTAGCAAATTTTATAAAATAAGAAAATGTTTCAGACTCACTTGCTAGGAAATATACCCAAGTGAATTGTGAATAATCATCCATAATTACTAGGCAATATTTCTTACCTCCAATGCTCTGAGTTCTAGTTGGTCTAAAGAGATCCATATGCAAGAGCTGCAGTACACGATTAGTGGACACTTGATTTATTGGTTTGAATGAATTTCTTACCTATTTTCCTAATATGCATGGTGTGCATAGATCAGACTTTTGATATGTCAGATTGGGTAGTCCACGAACAAGCTTTTTTGCTGAGATTTTGGATATTTGCTTCATGTTGATGTGCCCAAATTTTATGTGTCATAGATTCGCTTCCTTTTGAATTGAGATTAGACATTGGGATTTTTCTAGTTTGATATCCAAGAGATAGATATTCCTATGTCTTCGCCCCGTGAAAGTCTAAGAGGAGTCTTTACTGGTTTCTGAACATATTCATTCTTGAAAGTTGATTTTGAAACCAGTGTCGCACAACTGGCTGATACTTAGCAAGTTGTAGTTGAGTCCTTCTACTAAGGAAACGTTACTGATCGTGAGACTATCAATCTTTACAGTTCCGTATCCCACAATTCTGCCTTTGCTATTTCCTCCAAAAGAAAACTTTTCACCATCAACTTGCACAAAATTTATGAAGCGATTTGAGTCTTATGTCATATGTCTTGAGCATCCATTATCCAAGTACCATTTAAATTTTTTCTTGATAGTGACCTGCATTTAAAAAAGAAACTCAAGCTTTCTTTGGTACCCACATTTTCTTGGGTCCAGTAGAGTTAGTGTGATATACAGTCTTTGCCCAAACCTTTCGCATAGGTTTCCAAACCATAGGACATTCTTTCTCGAAATGGTCTGAGCTATTACACTTAGAGCATTTAAGAGCACTGCGACCTACATGTTTTACAAAAACTTTTTGGAAATGATTTTTGTAAGAATCTTTTGTAGGTCTTTGTTTAATTCTTTCCTTTACCTTAGAAAAATCAATTAGAGGAATGGTTTCAGCAGTCATTCCCAAACCTAATTTGTTGAAGTAAGGTCTTTGCACTAAAAGAATCTTTTCTAATTTCTCAGATCCTATAGAAAACCTTTTAGAAATACTTGAGATATCATTTTTCTAAAATGCATTTTTCTTTTGAAAGATTGTCTGCATTTTCTTTCAAAGTAATAACACTTTTATCTAAAATTTTGATCTTTTCTTTCCAAACAATCTCCTGTTGCTTCAGTGCAGAATTTTCCCTTTTAAGTTCGAAAATCCTCTTGAGAGAGGTTTTGAGACTAAGACACAATATTTCAATATATTTAGAGATTTTAGTGGGAATTTTTAAGTTACTTACCTCGATTTCACTGTCTGAGTCTAAGTCTGTCTCAGAGTCTGAATCTGATTCTGAGTGTGCCATGAAACAAATATTGGCATAATCATCATCACTTTCTTCACACTCAGTATCACTCCAAGTTTCTGCTTTAAGTGCTTTTCGATATTTATCAGCTTTTCCTTTCTTTCTCTTTCGCAGGGGACAGTTGGGTTTGATATGTCCATTTTTTCTTGCATTCAAAGCAGATTACATCCTTGTTGGATTCATCATCCTCAGCTGATTTATTTTGTAACGTTTGAGAACTTTGTTTCTTCCAATTGAATCTTCTTCCCTTTTTGTTCAGTTTTTCTGAACCTTCTTATCATGAGAGTAAGATCTTCATCATCCATATCGTCCTCTGAATCTGTAACATCATAATCATCATTATATTTTAATGCAATAGATTTTTTACTTTTGGGATCCTATTCTTCATTGATTTGCTCTACTTCATAAGATTGAAGAGTGCCAACCAATTCGTCAATAGAGAGTGGCATGATCCTTTGTGTCTCCCTTATTGAGGTCTTTACGTGATTCCAATCTTTAGAAAGTCCAAGCAGTAACTTGTTAGCCTTCATGGGTTCAGAGATTGGTTGACCTTGGTACTCAAGACCATTCACAAGTTTTGTAAAACGACTAAATATGTCAGTGATAGATTTTCCTGATTTCATCTTGAATTTTTCATATTGACCGAGCAGAATATTGATTCTAGTTTCTTTCACTCGATCGGTTCCTTCATAGGTGATGTGCAATCTATCCCTGACTTCTTTAGTTGTTTCATAAGAAGATATTCTGTTATATTCAGTAGGAGATAATGCACAATATAAGGAATAAATTGCTTTTGCATCAAGAGCTTGTCTCTTGGTTATCTCTTCTCGAGTCATCTCGTTGGACTCAACAGCTTCTTTTCCTCTTTTTGAGACTGTTGTAGCTTTTGGAATGATTCCTTTGTCTACCACGTCCCATTCCAGAGGATCTTTTGATCTTAGAAATGCCTTCATCTTGTTTTTCCATATGTTGTATTCCTTTCCATCAAAATAAGGCGGTCTGGTGTTACTTTGCCCTTCAACTAGACCTGGAGCCAACATACTAGCTATGGATCGTTAACTCTGAAGTAAAAACACTTCAACTTAAATGAGTACATAGGCTCTGATACAAATTGTGAAAGCTAGTACGAGCACCTAGAGGAGGTGAGTAGGTGCGAAAACAAATTTTGCAGAGTAAAGTATATAATTTTGTTTTCAAACAAACTCTGTTTAGCAATAGATTATGAAAAAGAAATTAGACTCTAATAATCAAATAGAGTTACGATCAAAGTAAAAGAGCTTAGGGAAGAGAATAAGAACACGAGGTTTATAGTGGTTCGGCTTAATCCAAGCCTACGTCCACTTTTCCGCACTAACAGTCCACCGGCTAGATTTCACTAAGAATCAACAGAGTTGTTACAGTATAGCTCTTCTTTGATTCCACAGTGTAGAGACTTTGCTACACTTCTTCAAGGTCTCACAGAAGTATAAACTCTCTTTTGTGTACAAGTTTACGCTCAACAATTGAATTGACAAAGAAAAAAGAGCTTCAGACTTTGGAATTCTTCTATCGCACACACATTCGAAAAATTGGAACATCTTCCTTATATACTCCTCCATGCCTTCTAACCCGTTGGCACTTATCAAAGGAGTTCTTCCAATCTACCCGTTGGACAGAATCAATTAGGGAGATATCGAGTTATTTAAGAAATATGACGATAGCCCACCAATCATGCTTGCCCATACAATCAAGATCTAGATTTTCATAAGTAGAACCTTTCAAGTATGCTTCGCCAATCAACGGATCTAAATTACCCGAATTGAAATCAAAACGGATAACAGATTCTAAGATGCTATATCCAGCCGAGAAATCCTCTTCAATCGATAGAAACAAATCCTTAACGAAATGCTCAGTTCTGGATAAGTCTTCTTCGACGGTCTAGAAACTGTTAATGATGATAGACTTTGAATCTTGAGTCTAGCGTCCGGCGGTCTTCAGACTTTGACTAAAGAGTCTACAAGTCTTCAGACTAGACTGATGGAAATGTTTTGTCAGCTTCAAAACACGCAAGAAATTTTTCTCCAACACTTATGTCCGGACGGTGATTGACCCCACAACTGCAGGGTTTGCACACTTCGTATGACACTTCACCCGACGACAATGCAATGGGATCTTTTAAGATGGAAATGAAGAAGATGAAGAATGTTCGGCAAACTAAGTCTCATGTGTGAGTGCGATGTAGACTCATCCTGGGATTTCGATATGGTTCTAGTCTCGAACATAGGAAATTTCTTTTCTTTTTTGGTATCAATGCTCTAGAACAAAATGGAACTATTGAAACCTACAAGTGATTGATATTTAGTTATTAATGACATGTGATGATTGTTCAAAAGCAACAAAAGTGGACTCCATAATATCATATGCAACCGTCAAAACTAATGAAGAAAAAAGGGAAAAGAGTGGAGAATATACTATCCGGGCATATTTGATTATCGGTAGAGGAAGCCAATTTAACGGATTAAAGATTGGTCGATATTATATGTAGATGATCAATTCAGAAGATTGCATCTAAGGCTAAGGCATGCGTAAATCCATTAAGCAGATCGTAAAGAATAGTTATGTGAAAACGCAAAATGAGGCTACTATTTTGAAGGCAATTAACAATGTGGGAAAAGAACAACTCCTTGGAGATAAGGCTGCTATTTTAAAGGGAGTTGACAATATGGGAATATGGGACCATTATTTTTGGAAACGTAAAACTATAATTCAACCACAAAGAAATTGCTCCCAGATGGTTATGATAAAGGTATATAAATACCAAGTTCTATCAATTGAAAGAGGCCCCCTTAACAATTAAAATGTAATCTTTTATTATCTTTACTTTCATGCACTTTATTTTTCCTTAGTTATAGTTTTCCGATTTGTATCGTCAATTAAATTCCGATGCATATCTTTATCCCGATATTTCATCGTCAATTCAATTCTAGCGTGCATCTTTGTTGTGGATGTCATGACGTTGATTAAATTCCAGCGTTACATCTATGCACCTTCTTGAGCTTTATCAGCAATTAAATTCTATCACAGTTCGTGCACATGTATTGCTGTGGAAACTGTGATATTTTCAAGTCTTTTTGTTGATTGAATTCTAGTACTGTTTGTATGGACAACTTGGTTCGAAGTTTGAAATAAAGGGTTACAGTTATTCCTTATCTGCTTGAATATTTGTTGTCCAGAGTCATTATAGAACCCGTCTCCTCTCATCAAAAGTTGAAGAACGACTTTCAGAAAAGATGTTTTGTCATCGATTAGATTTCGGTGAAATAGGAACAGCAGGAAGAAGATGGAGAAAAAGAAGGAGAAGCTGTTTGATTCCTCATAGGAAAGTGAAAAGAAGGCCCTTGTTATTGACAATTCCTTCTACTAGTCTTGTGAGAGCAGCTGCTTAAACACGGTAGTTGACTTGGAAAGAGGACAGGAAGACTAGAATAAGAGACTTTTGAGAAGAGCTAGGTAGAGACCCTCAGGGGAGCAATGTCATCCATCACCTTACGTCTTTGATGATGATAGGTTGGTGAAATCTATAGACCCGCAATTAGCGAACTTGCACAAATCTTGTCCCAATTGACAAGTTTTTCCAAGAGTTGACTCCTATTTTCACATGTACGCTCAAGTTGGATCCTTTACAAAAAATTAAAGACCCAGAAAATTTTATCTCCTGTCATGCTCAAGTGAAAAGAAGGCTCTTGTTATTGGCAATTCCTTCTGCTAGTCTTGTGAGAGCAGCTGCTTAAACACGGCAGTTGACTTAGAAAGGGGACAAGAAGACTAGAACAAGAGACTTTTGAGAAGAGCTAGGTAGAGACCCTAAAGGGAGCAATGTCATCCATCACTTTATGTCTTTGATGATGATAGGTCAGTGAAATTTGTAGACCCACAATTAGCGAACTTGCACAAATCATGCCCCAATTGACAAGTTTTTCCAAGAGTTGACTCCTATTTTCACATGTACGCTCAAGTTGGATCCTTTACAAGAGGGTAATTAAAAAAATTAAAGACCCAGAAACTTTTATCTCCTGTCATGCTCATTAAAATCAAACCAAATAAGCAAAATTAGGAAAGTAAGTTCAAGAAAAAGAATCAGAGGGTCTTTGACAACTGACGCTCTCTATTTGAAAATTAATTTGAGTTAGTTAAAAAAAAATTAGAAGTTATTGTCGCGTCCACTTCTTAAAAAATGTGTAACTCACAACATGCTATATTAATTTTACAGTAGGCAAAAAAACTGTTATGCTAACAAAAATCTTCAAATATTCCTTCTTGTTTGACAAAATGCCCAAGTTGAGTCCGTATAGATTAGTCCTTGATCCCGACCTGTTTTGAGTCCGTCATTTGATTTCCATACTTGGTCAAAGTTCAGATTCTTTTACTCATATATAAACTTAGCAACTGAAGTGCCCACCACGTTATTAGGCTATATTCTTATTTCTCTCGGAAAACCAGTGCTCACAAGAGATTTTCTCAGGAAAATATTCGACGTCTCAAATAGAGCAACAAATAAGAGCAAGGGGGAAAAAGATTTAGAATGTAGTCACCGCAATTGCAATGTAATGTGAGAAGTGATTACGGCTATAAGAAAACTTTAGATGCCGTTGTTAGGGAAATCCCTTATGATGTTTTGAAGATGACAAAATTAATTAAAGGCTACTAACATGTTTAATGGTTAAGTAATAGACCATGCATATGATAGAACATGTAAAAGATATTGTCAAAGTGTGAAGACGACCAGAAGACTGAACGTAACACATGTCCAAAGTATATTATGAAGATTTCTAGATCTCTGTGTCAAAGTCTGAAGACTGCCGTGTCAAAGTCTGAAGACTGCCAGACTCAGACTCAGATTGTAAAGTCTATGGCTATCAGACTTTACATCCAGATTCGACAGAATGTAATTCAAGCCCAATCATACAACGGCTAGTGATCTGACATGATAGTCCAATCAATGTTAGTTGTTTTATGAGACACAGTCAGCACAAATATGAACAATTCTTATGATTGTATTAAATTTTCAGAATTTGTTCTTTTTGTCCCTTTCTTTTCTTTTCTTGTTTTCTTTTTTATTCCTTATTTTCCCACCGGTTGCCGATCGCCAGCCACAGGTGATGACCGCAACAATCTCGCCCTTGCCCTCGTCCCAATATAATGTTGGGAACATATGGTGAGGGCATTATGGCCCTCACCTATAGCCATCGACTAACGTAGAAACAAGAAAAATAAAGAAAGAAAAGAAAAGGAAAAAAATAATTAAAAAAAAAAAACCATCTATGTTAGCAATGGATATCTTGATTAGACTGCAATTTCAGTAATTTTTAATCAAAATTGACCAAATGAACTATATTGGAAAATTACCATAATTTTTAGCATTAAATTAGCAAAATTGAAAAGAGAGGACCGAATCGACCGCCGTACAATAGGTTTAAGACTTTTTGGACGCTTTTCCCATTATGTTGATGTGCTGATAATTTGTTTCAAGAAGAAACACACATGTTTATTTTGTCTTGACGTTGCTCATTTGTTGTGATTCGGTTATTAAATCAAGATGATCGTGGAAAAATAGTTATCAAACTAGTAAGTTTGTAACATAAACCAGAAACCTGTGAAATTAAAAATATAATCAATTCTAGGTGGCCTTGCCATCATGTTAATTTAGCTGCATAAGATGCAAATTCGTGTTAAGATGCTCTCTACAAGTAATGACGTGGCTTTATATAACTTCTATCGGCTTTAGCATTGGCATCACACATTCAACAAATACAAGAAAATTTTCGGAAGTATTCTCACGTATCTTGGTACACAAGTTGTTCCTTGCGTTGAAAGGCTAGATGTGCTTATAGCACGGTCTTAAATTTCACACGGCCATGGACATTGAAGTGGTTGGTGATGATCTTGATGGAGAAGACAAATAGGGCTTGGGAGGAACTCGCAAACAGTCAACACCGCCTCTTAGCATATCCACCACCTCACTCATTGTTGGCCTAATTGAAGGATTAGTCTGTATGCACCACACGCCCACTATTACCATCTTCTCAGCTTTCTCTTTGTCTCCTTCACTTGTGACATTCTGCAGTCCTAACTCTTCTTGAAGTTCAAGACGCTTGTGAATCCAATGCGGGAAGTATATTTCACTTGTTCTCTCTGCTCCTGTCTTTATATTTTTCCTTCCACCAACCATTTCGAGCATTGTCATCCCAAAGCTATACACATCAGATTTTTGGGATATTCCTCCAATGTTCCTGCAAAATACTTCTGGCGCAATAAACCCCGCAGTCCCTCGTGCGCCAAGTAGTGAGATTGTGCTCTTCTCTTGATGGCATATCTTCGCAAGGCCAAAGTCAGAAATCTTGGGGCAATAGTTTTCATCAAGAAGAATGTTGTGCGGCTTTATGTCGAAGTGTAATATTCTTGAGTTGCAGCCTTTGTGCAAGTATTCAAGCCCTTGAGCTATGCCTAGAGAGATTTGGTGCAAGGTGTCCCATCCGAGGTGGCTGCAACCTAGCTTGAAGTAGTTCTCTTCGTATATGAGTTTTTCCAGAGATCCATTGTGCATGTATTCATAGACAAGGGCCCTTTTGGTTTTGTGAAAGCAGAAACCTAGTAGTTTAACAATGTTGACATGAGAAGTTCTGCTCATGCTATTTACCTCATTGATGAAGTCTTCACCATCTCCTTTTAGCTTGCTTAGGATTTTCACAGCCACAAGATGTCCATCTGGGAGCTTCCCTTTGTACACACACCCATAACCTCCCTCGCCTAGTTTTTCTTTGAATGAGTTGGTGATTGTCTTAATGTCGGTGTAAGAATACCTTGTTGTTACGAGAATTCCACGATTTACGAAATTGACCTGAAAATTCATCTTTCTGCTCCCTATGATCATGGATTTCTGCTTGGAAATTTTGCGTTGACAAAGATAGGCTAGGACTATAGTAGCGACACCAAATGCACTAATTGATGCACCTGTGTAACCAAAGGACATACAAAGCATAATTAGAGATAATCATTTTCCTGGGGTTTTAATAGTCCTACTTTCTGTTAAATACTATCCAAATGTCTGCATTTTAATTCGTAAGTACTCATAAGAAATTTGATTTCCTACTTACCAAGAGCACCTTTTTTCCGCAAGCTCATACCGCCACTGTTGCAGATCGAGGGATGAATTGTTCCATGTGGGCAATAGCACCGAAAGTTTGTGTCTTGTGATCGTCCGCATCGGCCTCCACTTTTTTCACAACCAGTACAACTGGTTGATAAGTCCCACTTTAACTGGAACCCTTTGTGCAACAACTCCTTATAGTCGACATCTTTGATAGTTTGATTCGAGATATTTTCCTCCAGTTGTACTGGTACCTCTGCAAATGACCGGCAGGATCCACCTTGTCGATGGAAGGTCGAGTTTGGAATCAACGCAACAGAGGCGTTGTATGTTGCGTTAGAAGTACAATTTACAGAGGATGTATTGAAGGGAAAAGAAGGGTCGGTGCAGTTATAGAAGAATGAAAGTATAGGATGACGGGAAAAACTGTCCTCTAGGAAAACGTTACCGGGAAGCAAGGGGGAGGGGCGAGGAGCAAAGCAGGAAGTATCCCTTGGGCTTACTAATTCGATGGAACTCTCGTTGTAGGAGATACTTTTAACTGCGTAGCTCCCATACGTAGCCCTTTTTTCTCGACAAGTGATCTCAAATCCAGGGTAACCGCATAAATTGCTTTCTTCTTCAGGAATATAAAAGGGATAGCTTAGGTTGAAATCATCAATGCCACAGTTGCGGGGTTCGCAAGCTTCATATGATGATGACTCGACGTGATCTTCTAAGATGGCAATGAAGAAGATGTGCAATGCAATGCAAATTACCTCTTGTGCGGAAGCACAGTGTAGACCCATCCCAGGATTTCAATATGGTTCTAGTTTGGAAATGAGAATTTTCTTTCCTTTTAATTATTGAAATCAAAGCTAAAGAACGGAATGGAATAGTATGAAGAAGAAGAAGAAAAAAGAAAGGAAAGTTGTTTGATTCCTCATATGAAAGTGAAATGAAAAGCCCTTGTTATTGGCAATTCTTTTGACTAGTCAAGTAAGATCAGCTGCTTAAACACGGTAGTTGACTTTAAACACGGCAGTTGACTTGGAAAGAGGACTGGAAGACTAGAACAAAAGACTTTTGAGAAGAGTTAGGTAGGGACATTCAAGGGAGCAATGCCGTCCATCACTTTGCCTCTTTGATGATGATAGGTTGGCGAAATGTGTAGACTTAGTGAACTTGCACAAATCTTGCCCCCATTGACAAGTCATTCCAAGAGTTGAGTCCTTTTTTCATGCATCTCCTCAAGTTGGATCCTTTACAAGAGGATTGATGGGTAAAAAAAAAAAAAAAAAAAAACAGAAAATTTTATCCCCTGTTTGCTTATTAAGATTAAACCAAATAAGCAAATTTAGAAAAATAAGTTTAAGAAAAAAAACAAAATCAGTAGGTCTTTGACAATTAGGCGTTTCTGTTGGAGAATTTTCTTCAAAGATGCAGCAGGAGGAGTCGGTTACGGCAACTAGTGAGAAATTCCAAAAAAGAAAATCCTAAGTACAACAAGCATGAGTAACAAATGCCGTTGGCCTACGCAAGAAAGGTTCTTGACAAGGTTTTGTTGACACGTAAATTTTAGTCGACAACTCAAATATTCATTCTTGTAAAAAGTACAAAAGTAAAAATTAGCCAGATAATAACAAAAATAAATCAATAAAAAATAAATAAATACATAACAAGTGGAAAGCGGATAAGAAGATGGAAAAAATGTACTATATAATGTGCTTATTTGAGCGTTATAAGTTTTTTTTTCTTTTTTTGTATCACCTGAGTGTTATAATTTATATATATATATATATCACTTACTTAATTGCTATAATTTTTTTTTTTCGATCACTTAAGTGTCATATAACTTCTTCTTTTTATCGATTACTTGAATGTTTAAAATTTTTAAAAACGTTCATCACGTGCTATGCCACATCAGATTTCCGACACTTGGGTGAACATTTTTTTTTTAAGTTTTAGCACTCTAGTGATCAATCTAAAGTTATGGTGAATTTTTAGAACTTAATTGCGAAAACGTTCTACGCCAAATTTCCAATAATTAAATGAATATTTTTTAAAAGTTTTAGCATTCAAGTAATTGATCAAAATTATTTTTTAAAAAGTTATGTCACTTAAGTGATCGGAAACAAATTATAATATTTAAGTGAACATCGTATAAAAATTATGATTTAGTGCTGTCCGTATCTCCACTTATTAGGTTCAGCACTTGGGCTTACTAATTCGATGGAACTCTCGTTGTAGGAGATGCTTTTAACTACGTAGCTCCCATACGTAGCCTTTTTTTCTCCACAAGTGATCTCAAATCCAGGGTAACCGCATGAATTGCTTCCTTCTCCAGGAATATAAAAGGGATAGCTTAGGTTGAAATCATCAGTGCCACAGTTGCGGGGTTCGCAAGCTTCATATGATGATGACTCGACGTGATCTTCTAAGATGGCAATGAAGAAGATGTGCAATGCAATGCAAATTACCTCTTGTGCGGAAGCACAGTGTAGACCCATCCCAGGATTTCAATATGGTTCTAGTTTGGAAATGAGAATTTTCTTTCCTTTTAATTATTGAAATCAAAGCTAAAGAACGGAATGGAATAGTATGAAGAAGAAGAAGAAAAAAGAAGGGAAAGTCGTTTGATTCCTCATATGAAAGTGAAACGAAAGCCCTTGTTATTGACAATTCTTTTGACTAGTCAAGTAAGATCAGCTACTTAAACACGGTAGTTGACTTTAAACACGGCAGTTGACTTGGAAAGAGGACTGGAAAACTAGAACAAAAGACTTTTGAGAAGAGTTAGGTAGGGACATTCAAGGGAGCAATGCCGTCCATCACTTTGCCTCTTTGATGATGATAGGTTGGCGAAATGTGTATACTTAGTGAACTTGCACAAATCTTGCCCCCATTGACAAGTCATTCCAAGAGTTGAGTCCTTTTTTCATGCATCTCCTCAAGTTGGATCCTTTACAAGAGGATTGATGGGTAAAAAAAAAAAAAAACAGAAACTTTTATCCCCTGTTTGCTTATTAAGATTAAACCAAATAAGCAAATTTAGAAAAATAAGTTTAAGAAAAAAAAATCAGTAGGTCTTTGACAATTAGGCGTTTCTGTTGGAGAATTTTCTTCAAAGATGCAGCAGGACAAGGTTTTGTTGACACGTAAATTTTAGTCGACAACTCAAATATTCATTCTTGTAAAAAGTACAAAAGTAAAAATTAGCCAGATAATAACAAAAATAAATCAATAAAAAATAAATAAATACATAACAAGTGGAAAGCGGATAAGAAGATGGAAAAAAGGTACTATATAACGGGCTCATTTGAGTATTATAATTATTTTTTTTTGGATCACTTGAGTGTTATAATTTATATATATATTACTCACTTAATTGCTATAATTTTTTTTCGATCACTTAAGTGTCATATAACTTTTTTTTTTTTTATCAATTACTTGAATGTTTAAAATTTTTTAAAACGTTCATCACGTGCTATGCCACATCAGATTTCCGACACTTGGGTGAACATTTTTTTAAAAGTTTTAGCACTCTAGTGATCAATCGAAAGTTATGGTGAATTTTTTAGAACTTAATTGCGAAAACGTTCTACGTCAAATTTCCAATACTTAGATGAATATTTTTTAAAAGTTTTAGCATTCAAGTAATCGATCAAAATTATTTTTTAAAAAGTTATGTCACTCAAGTGATCGGAAATAAATTATAATATTTAAATGAATGTCGTATAAAAATTATGATTTAGTGCTGTCCGTATCTCCACTTATTAGTTCCAAGCCTCTGAAACCTTGGCAAGGTATTCTACCCAATATTCTCAGTCGAGGCCCATCCACAGCTATCAATTTGCCCGAAAAGTTTGCAGTCTGCGAGGGAACCCACGAGAAAAAGTCTAATTGAAACTCATGATAATGCCGACTGCCTAGTGTGAAATTCATTTTGTTGGCCCAATTAAGTAAAAGAAGGGAAAAGCCCGTCCCTCTTCTCGCTGCCTGCTACCGCTGAGAATTTCTTCACAACTACTCTCCTGACGTTATTAGCCTTCGTCGCCTGTCGTTTCTGGGCATTCCGGATTTGCGCCTTTCCTGCTCTGCTTCTCCCTGTTCCACGGCCAGGAAATTCGTGGAAGTTATCTCGCGTTTATATCTTCAATTTAACTTCCGATCCTCAGTGGTAAAATTTCTGGAAAAGTCCTTGCTATGATTTTCTCACTGTTGGGAGATAGAAATTAACCTTCATGAAGGCGAGTTCAATAATTGTTCCTATAGGTCATAGTTTTAGAATGAAAACAGTAACTAAGACTTCATACAGTGTCAATCTAAAATCTGATATGATCGAGGCTGAGGTGATGATTTATATTAGCGCTTATTGTAATGGAATGGAATGAAATGAACCGTTACCCTAAACTCATATAGACTTAGCAACTAAACCGCCCACCATATAACCGCGCACCATATGTTCAACAAAATAACCAGACTGAGTCTGTATGGATTAGTCCTGGATCCTGACCTGTTTTGAATGTATAATGATATGTCACACATGATCACAACCTTTTGTCCATGTTTTCTACCGCATTTTATCTCCACGGGACTATATCTAAACAATTTCTTTTTTATTGTGTTTGCTCGGTGTTTATACATCTTCGTTTAATGATATTCATTGGCGAGGAGCTGCTCAAAAATCGATGGTCTGAGGGTCAATTTTTAAGCTCAATTGTCCCAGTTTGTTCATCACATCCTTTTATCTGGTCGTGCCCCTTTCTTTGTTCTCGATGCTTGTGGAGGCTGTGGCGTGCGTATGTTCATAATTGTGTGACATCCTTATATTAATTCAGATAAGGTATCGTCTGCTTTGGCACGCCTGACGTTTTTGTACTTTGGGTAGACATTGTCATAAGAAATCACTCATCTTAATATTACTCTAACCGGGACTTGCTTGTCATTATGTTTGAAGGCACCTTCATGAGTTAATTTTAGTTTCGCTCTCCTCTTGTTCAATGTATAGTTTGGTTCATTTATGCCATTTTCGCCATCCTAGAAACCTACTAGTAACTGCTCATTGTCTAGACCCCCTAGCCTCGTCGACTATTCCTTGCCCTCGTGGAATTGGGCTTTTACAAACCTACCAGTTTTCGCATGGTTTGTTTGGAATCATACACTTACTACTAGAGGGATGCTGCTCTAATATCAAAAGATCAAAAGATGTTACATCTCGAATTCTACAATGATAAGGATATAACTTGGTCATCCTTTCACTGAAAGGACACGGTCTTTATCAAAAGCCTTCTTGTACCATCACCGCTAACTGAGGAGCTTGAAAAGATTGGGCAAGAAAGGGATGGGCAACCCTATCTTAATGCTAAATAGATCAAGTAACCGATATATATATAAAATCATATATGAGTTGTTTCATTTCAACAAACTTTATATAAATAAAAAATACTCAGTTAAATCTATAATTAAAATACATATATCAATGGTCAAGTCTATTGATTAATATCTATTAAAAAAAAAACGTGTCAATTGTCCATTCCATTGTCTAAACTCGTACGATACCACATCTCAAATCCCTAAAGGTGGCTTCAATGAAGTTTACATTATCACGTAACACTTAACTCTTAAGTAGTACAAAACCCTCGAAGTAGCTCTCACGAGAATCGCATCACCATAGCACTTAGCCCTTGATCAACACATATTAATAGTACAAGGTTATATAGATGGCTTCCACGAAGTTGTTGTTAGTCCTTGACCAATGTATACCAATAGTATAAGACCTTAGAGGTGGCTCTCATAGGACTTGAGTCACTGTGTAGCACTTAGCCTTTTACTTATAGATAGGCCTCCACTGTTTGTTTTGCACGCAAGTAGACAATGCTGGTGAAACCAAGATGAAGAAAAACTAGAGCTTAAAGCTACTAGTCAAACTTTGTAGAAGTCATGGTGGACTTCGATAAAAATGGATAGATTGAGAACTGACAAGCCTGTATGGAAGGAGAACAATGACATGTAAATGCTACAGCAGGACTTGTTTATTCAATTCATAAATTCCTGACGTGGAAGCTCAATTTGACTGGGATGCTTCTTGTTTACATTTCAGTCATTCGTCAAGCTTTTAAATTTCCATACTTGCTCAAAGTTTAGATTCTTTTCCTCATATGATGAACATTATCAGGCAATATTCTTATTTCGTCTGACCAACCAGTGCATACTAAGAGCTTTCATTGGGAAAATAGTTAACGTCTTAAATAGAACAACATATACTGACCTAAAAAAAAAAGAGAGCAACAGACAAAAGCAAAGAAAACAAGATTTAAAATGTAGCCACAGCAAGTGCAACGTAATGTGCGAATTAAGTCACACCTAAAAGAAAACTTTAGGTGCCGTGACATACCAAGTACATGATAGATACTTTTAGCCTTTGGTTCCACTTAACACATCAATAAGAAAGGGTGCTGATTTAACCTCCACAGCTCAATCTTGAGAGTGTCCGCCTTGTGTCTTGAAATGATTGACTTTGGCACGTTCGTCAATTTTGTTGGCGGATAACTGTCAAAATTTCCTTGTATATGGCTAATTCAAACTTAAAATTTTCAATTTCATTAATTTAGTCTTCAACCTTACAACGATTTTTTTTTAATAAAGTCCATACGGTCAATTACGGTGGAAAAATGGCTAAAATGATGGTCTAGTCAATGTCAACTGTTTTATGTGACATAGTTGACATAAATGTGAATGATTTTTGTAATTTTCTAAATTTTTTAAAATTTGTTATTTTTTTTCCTTTCCTTTACTTTCTTTTTCTTGGTTTTCTCTTTTTTTCTTATTTCCCCGCTAGTTGTTTGAAGCCAGCCACAAGTGAGGGCCACGACATCCTTGCCTTTGCCTCACCTCAATATAACATTGGGAACATCGAATGAGGGCATCATGGCCCTCGCTTTGAGCAAGATGTGCAACCCAATGTTAAGTAGCACTTGCGCATGACCATCCTGACACTTTACACGGGGTTTCCAGGCTTCAAACGAGAGAGGAAGATTTTCCGTTTTCCATTGATGCTCTACAATGCAGCAGCTTTGAACTTGAAGAAGGCCTTCTTATTGGCAATTCCTGCACAATGATAAAGGTAGGGACACCCAACTGAAGACTTGAAGAGACTCTGATTACATAAAGAGGACACGGAAGACTTGAAGAGACTCTGATTGGCAATTCCATAGACACGTTAGTTGACTTGGAAAAGAGGACACGGAAGACTTGAAGAGACTCTGATTACATAAAGGTAGGGACACCCAACTGAAGATTTTTAAGTTTTGGGTCCGTCGTTGGTAATCGTAATGCCATCTGTCACTTCCCTCTTGATGATGATAGGCTGATGAAAAAGTAAAACCTTCGATCGGGAAACTTCCATCCTATCTTGCCCCTTACTGAAAGACTTTTTGACGACTCTATTTCTTTCCAAGCAATTACAGGGTGACCCTCACATATTTAAGCAAATAAGCAAGACAAGGAACAAAAGAACAAAAATAAAATAAAATTGGGTCTAACCACAATTGATTCCATAAAAAGGCAAGGAAACACAAGTCGTGAAATGAAACGAATAATTATAAAGGGCAGGGAAAGAAAGCAAATGATTGTATAAAAGGTTCATGAGTTGCAATAGGAATTGCTCAGTCATATGAGAGGCTGATTAGCCTTTAAGGGGCTCCTATATCCATTTGGTAAGTCTCTTGAGAAGATGTAAGAACTACTCTCTAAATAGTTACATTAGTGTCAGTGGTAAGAAGGCAATGCTTGAGCCGGTGATTATGTCAATTGAAGTTTTCAAACTGATACCATCACTCGGAGCTTAGTTGGTGCGAAATGCATTTATGTAATGTTTGCTAATATTGTCAAGCAATGCCACTAGCTGATCACATGCTTAAGAGAACGTGCCTAAAGAGAAGAAGAGTATAGTAATACAGTAGCAGTGGAGTAATAAACAGACTAGAGTCTCGCTAAATGTATAGAGAATCCCTTTTTGCCTGTGCTTAAGACTCCTATCACTAGCCATTGAATCTACAAAACGGCCCAAACGACTAGCAAAACGACTCCTACATGCTAACAAGTCACTTATTCGAAGCGATTACTCAAATCTAAACAAACCTCACCCCAACAAAACCTTGCTTTAAAATGACTCTCATCAAACCCATGGCTCCACAATGCCATTATTCATCATTTTCATGAAATCTCGAAACTCCATAACTCAAAAATCGGACTTCACGGTTTGATTTTCACATAACTTTTAATATACGAACTCAAAAACTACTCCGAATAAATGAACAGAGGGCGCAATCACTTATTGGACATTGAGATACGTAATTGATTCGGCTTGGAGAGGTCCTATGGCGTGTACGAACAAAACACTTTTACTTTTCCCCTTTTTCCTTTCTTTTCTTCCCTTCCTCGCATGAGTTCTCGGTCTCCTTGTGCCGAGCATGCCTTTTCTTTTCACTTTTTGATGACATTTCAACCCCCAAGGCAAATATTACAATATGCGTCATCCGTAGCTTGCGCATGATATTGGGTGTGCTTGGGAGAGGCATTCCCAAAGCCCCTTAGCATCTAAAGTCCTTTAGACCAAATAAAGTGTGTTTGATAAAAAAAATTTAACCTCAATTCCCTAATGCTAGCCTTCCAAAGGCTGAAAGCCTAAGGCAGCTGAGGAGGTGCCTTGAGTTTTTGCCTTCTGAGCATGCTGATCTACTACTGTTCATGATCTTCTTCTTCTTCTTCTTCTCCTCCTCCATTGAACCCTGACCTACTACTGTTCATCTTCTTCTTCTTCTCCGTTGAACGAGACTGGCATGGCTGCATGTGGTCGCTAGCAAAAGGCAGGCGATTGGGCGACCCTCGCCATTGGTCGCGGCAACCCAGATTTGTCACACGACCTCCGTGAAGGGCCACTTGAGGTTGTGCGACCAAGTGGCCCTCGCCAAGGTCGCCTAGTCATTTCGGCAACCTAGATCTGGGTTGCCAATTGCGTGACCCACCTTCGACGACCCAAATCTAGGTCACCAAAGGTTGCACAACCTTGCTGGGCGATACCCAAATTTGGGTTGCTAGGTTGTGCAAGGACGCAAGGAGGTTGCGATCGCCTGGTCGCATCCTTGCTAGGGGTCGCCCAATCTCAGGCAATCCTCGCCGTTGGTTTTTGGGGGCTGCCTAAGGTTTTGCAACCTCATAGGTCGGCCGCCGGCGATAGATTTCAATCAACGGCGGCTACTTGCCCTCACTAGTCAATTTTTTTATTCTTTTTTTTTAATTACAAAATTCTTTTGTAAATATAACCTCTCCAAAAGCTATTTTGCTCAAATGTCCTTAACAATAGAGTTTCATATTACAATTTAACAAATACAATTCGCATTTTAAAAAATCCCTTTAAATTAAAATCTTTTGCATTTTTCTAAAGGCTTTCCTCAAAAGTCCAATCAAATGCACCCTTTATTCCAGTATATCCGAATGGCTCACAGGTAGGACGACAATCGCTAGACGAGAATACGGGAAATTTTTGAAGATGTCTCGTTGAGGATTGAGAGCGGTGACATTGCAAGGGAAGGTTGTAGCTAGTGGGATTTTGAACTAATGATATGCGTCGAAACTATTAGGATGGGTATTCTGTCACACCCCGAACCTCGACCGTGCATACATCCCTCAGTGGTTGATCAAATTGCAACGTTCCTAATGCGTCCCCGACTCATTCATTTTATTGCATGGGTGGAAGCGAATTAAATAATTTCCAAACAACAACAAATATGGGATAGAAAAGCAGGACAATCAATTTAAACAAAACACACTTTATAAACACATCCTATTTATATAGGTCTGACTCAAGA
The DNA here is from genome assembly GCF_016545825.1 of Eucalyptus grandis. Taxonomy (NCBI): domain Eukaryota; kingdom Viridiplantae; phylum Streptophyta; class Magnoliopsida; order Myrtales; family Myrtaceae; genus Eucalyptus; species Eucalyptus grandis. The sequence goes on along the minus strand of NC_052613.1, from coordinate 48,002,100 downwards.
AGAAATCACTAGGCCATCTACACTCTGGACCCTTCAGCCTCGGGCTCTGGATCCCCCACGCTACGGTCTTGAAAATGGTAATCCACGACGGGATGAGATAAAAATCTTAGGGAGTCTATACCATAAACCCTGATTAGGATGAGAATTCACCTAGAGGCAGCCTAAACACACATTATATAAGACTTACCTTGCCTTATCACCTCCCTGTACATTAGTACAACTCATATACATATGCATATAGCAAACATATTTAACAATTGGAACACTGCATATCAATCATCGAATATTTACATGGGTCCCGATTATAAGACCAAATCGTTATGACACATCACATTTCGTGTCACACAATTTTGTCCCATAATTAGGTGCGGTTATTTCACTCATTCACATGTGTCCCAGTTCTTATGATCCATTGACCATGTCCAACTCAACAGTTGGTAGTCATTCGGCATAACCGGGCGTCGTCCCGCTTCGTCGGGCATGGCAACATCTACATCTAGACGGTATTCTCGAAGGAGCATATGTCACGCCCCAAACCCCAAGCGTGTGCCCATCCCTCTCTAGTCGATAATATTTTGCGACTTTCCAGGACGAGTCGCCAACCCTTTTCGTTTTATTACACATGTGGAAGTGAAAATAAATCTCCTGACAGTAATCATCTCGGGATAGAAAAGTAGAACAACAAATTAACAAACAAACATGTTTTTATATTCACATAGAGTCATGTACAAGGTCTATGACCAAAAGACTACACATACTGGCTTTTCAAAAAGAAGCGGTCCTAACTGACCTACACTTCAGATTACCTTCTCCCGGCTCTAGGTCCTCCACTCGACCACCTTCTAAGGACCTGAAAATGGTTATACAATAACCAATGAGACAATGTCTCGGCAAGTCCATGCTTTAAACCCTGATTAGGAGGGAAATACGCCAAAAAGCGTTTTAACCACACAATTATACAACCACAAAGACTTACCTTGTCTCAGATCCACCCTGCAGGTCAATACAATTTATATCACATACGATCATAAAGACATGAGTAGCAAACAAGCTCCAACAATTGGAACGCCACACTCAATTCTCAAATTAGTACATGGGTCCTGATTATAGAGCTAAATCGTTATGACACGTCTCATATCATGTTACACAATTTTGTCCCATAATCCAGCGCATCTATTCCACTCTACATGCGTTCCAATTGATAATTTCGCCCACTCTAGGGTACAGCCTACTAGAAATTCGGCGGTCTACTAGCATTGTCAGGTATCGTCTCACCCCATTGAGTACAGTTACGTTTCTCAAAAACAACTTTCCTCGAAGGAGTATAGGTCCAACCTTTACTGCAACCCAAATCCCAATAAATGGGTATCCCATCTAGGGTAATGTCCATCTGACACAATTCAGGGATGGATTCTCTTAACCAACACACGACCACTCAATCTTAGCCTAGGACACCATGCATTGCACTCAAATGCCTTAGTTAAAACAGTGATCCTAGCCTATTTTCTTTGTATTAAAAACTCCTGATGAAAATAATCGTGCGTAGGTACACGGTTAGACTGGACCCAGGAAATTCATAACCTTCTTTTAAAATCTTACTAGTTTATATAGTATATATAATCATTTTCGGTGTTTAAAACCCAACACCTGAGATTTTCTGGATAAATGTCAAAATTCACAAATTTTGGAATTATTGACCAAATTTCCAATCAGCACTCAACTCAACAATACAACATTCAATTGCGGAAATTAAACACACCATTGCAATCAGCAAGAAATTCCAGTCACCAGCTATGCTAGCCTAATTTCTGGAAAAATAATTAATAATTAATTAATCAAAAATTAATTAAATAAATCAATTTAATTTCTAAAAATACTAACCAAGGCCAAAATCACTAAATTAAAAACCAATACGGACTCGGAAAATTCCCGAACCCTTCTAGATAAATAGTTCAATTTATTTAGGCCTTAGCTAAACCATGCTAACCACCTAACATGCTTGATTAAATAATTAAATTTCTAATTTAATCTAACTAACCACCTATTTCCTAATTACATTAAACTAAGCACCCCTTAGACGTCATTAGCCTACTAAGAAGGGTTTAGTGCATAAATTCACCAGTTTAATGCGGAAACCGGTTCACCGCGACGGTGGCCGAAATTCAAATTTTCGGCGGCGTCAGCTGACACTCGGACCGGGCCTAACAGGCCTTGCAAGCCCACAGCAAAATGCTTCTATTGCGACCGGCATCCATTGATATGGGGCATTCTCAAAAGAGCATCGTCCGGCGTAAATACATTGTGATGGGTTCCGATAGCGATCACACACACATCCACTCTCGGCCAAGGACATCGTGCTTTGCACTCAAATGCCTCAATTTCAAATAATGTATTTGGCCTATTTTCTTCATATTAAAAACACCCGGTAAAATAATTATGCGTAGACAAACAGTCAAATCGATTTACAAAGTGTGATACTCTCCCATTTAAAAATTTCATGATTTGATATAATACTTAAAATGTTTTTTGTGTCAAATCCTGACACATGGTATTTTTCTAATTGAATACCAAAATTCCATATTTTTGAAATAATAAATCAAAAATCATCAATCGGTATGCAATTGCATAAATTAACAATTAATTGTACAGACCAACTACACCACAACAATCAACACGAAATTTTGACGACCGGCTATCCCGGTATAATTTACACAAATAAATAAATAAATTACATTTAATTAAATAAATTGCGAAAATGATTAAATTAAACCACTAATTAATTTAACATAAGCTAACCTAACCATCCTAATTGCACTAATTAAATCAACCTAACTAAGCTTGCTACATAACCTAACAAGCTAACTAATCTAAGTAAGTAACCACCTAACTACTAACTAACCTAACTAAATAATTTTAATCAATCTAGTTACAAGAACTAATCTCATTAGTCCTAATTAAATTAACTAAGTCACTAATTATCCCACTAATCCACATATAAGTGTAATTAGCATCCTAATTAGGGATTAGGAGATAAACTCACTAGTTTAGCGCAAAAACCGGTTCACGGCGACTGCGGCGCAATAGCAACCACAACTTGGGTCTATGGCGACACCAAGGGAGGCCGAGAAAGGGTTGAAAAATAGCCAAGAAGCCTCACGGTTGTTGCTGGTGGAGGCCACGGTTGACGGGTGGCTGTGGTTGATGGCGAGCTGCGGCTACTGATCGTGAGGTGTGATGGACGATTGAGGACGCTGCTGGAGCGTGAGGTTGGCAAGTGGAGTCGTTGACGGTAATGGGCTAAAGATGGGTTGGCCCTGACGGTAGGGGTGAGCTGGCGAGTGAGGAGGGAAAGAAAGAAAAAATGTGGGGCTATTCGTTACTGGAGTGGGATGAAGCGAATGGTGAGTTGGCGCGGGACGTGTGGCAGCGAGTGAAGGAGAATGGAGCTTGCGGTTGTTGTCGCTAGGCTAGGCTGATGCAGAGGAGAAATGGAGAGGGAAAGTCACGCGAAGAAGAAGAGAGGAGGGAAGGTTCGGCTGAGTGGGGCTGATCGCACGCAAGGGAGGGGAAAGAGAAGAAGGGATGAGGGAGAGAGTGGACAAGGAGGAGAGGAAGTCAAGGCTAAATATCTAAAGCACTTGAGTGCTTTTCCCCCTTATTTTCAGCCAAGTTGGAGCCAACAATATCAATTGGTCACCCAAGGCCAATTGCTCATACATCTTCACCAACTAGAGCTAAATTGAGGACCAAAATGCAGCTGCCCCTCAAGCCTACGAATTTTGTATCCATTCACTCAAGTTCTTCACAAATCTCTCCAATTTGATGTCCAAATTTGTTAAGGAGGAAGCCTATGCCAATTTCCACACTTGTCTTCACAAACTAATCCCTTTTGAAGGCCAAAAATCCACTTGAAAATGGCCAACCGAATTTCTTGAATTTAATTTGCCAAATTTTGATTTTTCACCAAAAATGCCGGGCTTGCCAAAAAAAATTTAAAGGATGAGTCGATGTCCCTAAATAAATTGTGACATTCTAGAACTTTCGATTCTTGAAACCGAGTTCAATTTCATGGTTAATTTCAATCGGATGCAATTTTAGCGTGACCTAACCTACCGGGTAGCTTTTATGAATTTTTAGAGCGTTTGACCCATGGTCGATTATTTTCGATCCACGTTATACATCTTTGACTTATCGGCGACTCTCAGTTGTTATGAAAATCTCAAGATTTCAATTATGGGCACCGAGTACATAATTGATAGAAAAGTCGGTTTAGTGCCATTCAACATGAATTTTGCAATTAGGTAGAATGATCTCCAATTTAATTACGTGCTTCTGTCAAATCGACCTATCTCCGGTCTCTAATCGATTTTAACGGTGCCGTATTGATTCTTGTGGATTAGCACGATTGAGCAGTCAATTTCTGATCGAATTCTCAAGTTTGTCATGTTTATATTCCTTAACGGCTTTACCAGATGTATTAGTTATGTCATGAGTAGCCGACTCAGAGAAAAAGACTATAGGCGCGTCAATTAAAAGTCCATTTCATATAATCGGTACAAGATCAAAAATCAGGATGTCACATATTCTCTTTTCTAGGTACCTAATTCATTTGAAAATACCAAAATCATTTGGTCAAGTTAAAATTGAGATTATCGATTAACTAGAGGTAACAAAATGGTTCCCTTCAGTTAATGGATTCAACCCAATGAAAGGAGTTGACAGATAAGTCAACTTTCATGTCACCGTACATATTTCCTCTCTAAAAATTATTTCTCCAATCTATGTCAATTAAAGGCGGTCATGGAAAGACCATTAAATTCTACCTACTATTGAACCCTCTATTCGTTATTATCTTTATTTTGATTACCACTATCTGTATTTGATTTGGTATTGCAACCGAGCATGACTTTGAGAATCACAGTAATATTACTAAGGAACGTCTTTATCAGAATAATTTTCCTTTATACAACATCGAATTGAACCATAGACAAACTTGGGTTTGCAATCTGAAGTATGCAATCTCCTGGTCTTACAGAAAGGAAACAGAGTGTGGATGTCTTGCGGAAAGGAAAAAGAGTGTGGACGGAATAATTCGAGTGGATAGAACTTTGAATTGAACATCAACCATAACAGTTATCCCCATATTTCCCTTTTTCACCCCATGCTCACTTTAGCGAAGAGACTTGATATACATGTCGTCACATGTCAGGTCGCCATGGTCATAAGCTTGAATGATTGTATCACAGAAGTTCAGTATAAGTCACGACCAACCACAGAGAAAGATGGTCTCTGAAGACTTCCCTATAATAGTCGTCTATGTGTTGAATCTACTCATGTTTACAGGCCGTTCTCTTTTTCAGCCAACCAATATATTCATGTGTCGTGTTGGATACTTTTTATGGGGGACGAAACAACAGATAAACTCAATAACGTATATATGGTTCAATATAATGCGCAAGCCAGATTGACAGTAATGCTTTATTACCATGTCCATACCTTCAGCACTCAAATCAGTAATATCTCAACATATATGACTGCTCACTTGAAGTTGCATACACGTGTGTGCAAAGTATGATAATCTAACCATCAACACCAGGAGCAGAACTGCCGCTGCTACCCCACTTTTGAGTCACAGAAACTGGAGAATGGGTCAACTGCATGTTCTTCAGTAGCTGGGAATCGTCGTAATGCGAAGGAGATGGAGCAACGACACCTTCACCCTCATCCGCATAAGCAAATACGTCTGCGGCATTCTCATTGCATGCAATCGCGTACAGTTCCTCCAAAACCTCATCCATTGGAGGTCTCATTTCCTTATCCTGTTGCAAGCACAGGAAAGCTAACTCAGCCACCGAAGTCGTCATCCTATTGATCTCGCTATCTGACTCAAATCCTAGATTTGGGTCAATCAATTCACCAAACGCGCATTTTTGAATCTTGTTAATAGCGAAGTCGGCCAAATTAATCTCGTCCCTTTCTCTGCTTATGTCCACAGCTGGCTTGGATGATACAAGCTCGATCAGAACAACTCCAAAGCTATAGACATCACTCTTCTCCGTGAGCTGGTAGCACCGATTGTACTCGGGGTCCACATAACCTGGAGTCCCTTGAGGAGCTGTTGAGATATGAGAGACATCGTTGGGGAATAGCCTCGAAAGCCCAAAATCCGCAACTTTAACCCCAAAATTCTTGTCGAGAAGGATGTTATTTGTTTTCACGTCACGGTGGACAATGTCAGAAGCGTGGAGGTAAGCCAATGCAGTAGCAGTCTCTATGGCTATGCCCATACGAATTTGCCAAGTCAATGCAGTAGAAGAGTTTGCTCGCTGGCCATGGATATGATCGGCAACAGTGCCATTCGAGATGTACTCATAGACAAGTAGAAGCTCGCGGCTGTGGCGAGAAGTGCAACCGTACAGAGACACAAGGTTTTTGTGTTGCAAACGGGTTAGGATCTCTACCTCATTCATGAACTGCTTTACCCTCCGATAGTTACGCTCGTATAGGCGCTTCACTGCTACTTCACGCCCATCTCGAATTTCTCCTGTCAAGAACATTGTAGAAAATGTCTTTCAGTTGAAGATCCCTTGGAGGAATAGGGAAGGAACATTTTCTCACCGTAGTAAACAGTTCCAAAACCTCCGTCTCCTAGTTCATTGGAAGCAGCGAAGTTGTTTGTGGCTTCTTCAAGTTCGGCACTGTTGAAAATGGGGACTTCAAAGGAGACATTGCACTCTTCCATGTCTGAATTGGACTGAGGATGTGAGGTGCTGTTTCTCAAACGGGACTTCAAAGAAGAATTATTCTTCTTCAAGTAGATCATATAGGACAACAGGATGATGGCCAAGCTTCCAATTCCAATACCTGATGCACCAGGAGATAATTAACCAGTGTCGTATGTAGGAAAATGCTTTTAACTTTAATGTCGTTTCCTAGGACACATGGATTATGTTGGCTGGAAGCATGGACAGAGAGTTGAGATCTTAAGACGAAGTAAGAAGATTTTACTACAGCCAACTTTGATTTGATCAGCATTGTTTGGTTGGTTTGCAGTAAAAACCAGAAAGGATACTTCTGCAATAAGGTGATCCTGTTTTTGTTGTTTATGATGTCAAGCAGGGAACAGATTGTCCTAGTTATATTTTGATTTGTTCAGGTTAGCGAAGGCAATGTGATAGCAGACAAGAAACTAAGAAAAAGGAAGTCACCTAGTCCTATCTTCCACCGCAAACTCCCTTTTCCTGCATCAAAGTTGAAAAAGCAGATTGGTCAACTGAGGGAAAGGATGCTAATATAGCCTCCATAGAGTTCATACATCAACTTTACATACTCGGACCAATAGAGAATAATAAAAGGGAGAATAGCACAGCCTGTACTTTCACCAGAATCCTATCTGATCTAAAATTGATGCACAAACTACCCCAACGTGAATGGCAGATCAAGTTCAAAATATACAGCGGGGTAACTTATGTGTGCTATTCATAATGAGGCTTGTCAACTACTTGAGCATTTTATTGGCAAAAAAGAGTGCTATATATTCATCTTCCTGAGATGAAAAGTCAGTTCAATTGTCATAAGATCTCCGTTCTAAAGGTTCTGTGGAAGTATTCGTGAGGTTGCACAAATGCAAAACGATAACTTAGCATAGAAAGAAAACATGTATGCCGATTGTGTATTATCCCACCCAAGGAAAGCCAAAATGAGAAGCAGAAACTGTTGGATTATAATGTCTCAGTTGCTGTTTTCTGTTTTGGTTTTTTTTTACTCTGTTTTCTGCTGTTTTATGTTCTGTTTTATGCTCTGTTTTACTCTGCTTTTTTTCATTAAAAAACAGCCAAGTTCAATTTAGTTATTTATTTAGTGTTTTTGCTATTTTTTAGGAGTTAATAGCACGTTTATGTGCAGTTATGTGTTGCACGTATGTGAGCAGTTTTTGCTTTGTTTAAGTTGTCCTGTACTTGACAGTTTCCTTTAGAACAGACGTATGTAAGTTTGTGTTCTGTTTCTCTGCGCTTCTCTTCCTTATATGAAAATATAGCTTCTGGTTTTCTATTTTCTTGTTTACTATTTTGATCAGTAACAACAGTGATATCAGAGCATTTGTGGGATCTTAAGGGACTGTGAAGTGAGGGTAATTGAGTGAAGATTGCTTCCGATTTACAAAGAAAAAGCTAATGGAGGTAGGATCGAGTGGATTCTCTGCAATGGCAACTCCGAGTCTTTTAAGGGAAAATTATCAGGCTTGGGCTGTCAAGATGACGGCATTCTTGGAGGGTCATGATTTATGGGAGGCTGTGGAGGATGATTATGAGGTTGCTCCACTTCCAGACAATCCGACATTGAATCAGATAAAGTACCATAAAGAGAGAATCACAAGGAAGGCCAAGGCAAAGTCATGCCTCTACGCTGCTGTTTCACCCACTATCTTCACAATGATCATGAGATGTGATTCTGCAAAGGCAATATGGGATTTCTTGAAGGATGAATACGAGGGAGATGAGAAGATAAGAGGCATGAAGGTGCTGAATCTCTTGAGGGAGTTTGAGAGACAGCAGATGAAGGATTCAGAGTAAGTGAATGAGTACTCTGATAGGTTGGTTGGGATAGCTGAAAAAATCAGAGTTTTAGGGACTGACTTGAAGGATGAAAGGCTTGTTCAAAAGATTTTGGTGTCTCTTCCAGAGAAGTTCGAAGCCACCATAGCGTCTCTGGAAAATACAAGAGACTTACCGATATAAAGCTTGCGAATTGTTAAATGCTCGCGGCGCGGAGCACGAAGACCGATGAGAAGAGAAGAGTTTGTAGAGGGTGCGTTGCAAGCTAGAGTGAAGTCAAATGATGGAGGCAAAGGGAAGAAATGGATTCAGTCCAGAGAAAATGCCGGTGACTCCAAGTTTGTAGCAAAAGAAGGAAATTCTGGTGGGTCTAGCAAATGGAAGATGAACAAAAAGCCTTGTCAATACGTGGTGGAACTAATCATCGCTTTTAGATGTTGGAGAAAGCCTGATGCTAGATGCAGAAGATGTCACAAGTTGGGTCACATGGAAGCCATCTGCAAAGAAAAAAATTACCAGCAAGCAGGAAAAGCCCAAGTAGCAGTGAATGAAACTATGGAAGAGCACTTGTTTGTAGCTTCTTTTTCTGAATCTTCTGTTGGGAATGATGCATGGCTGGTGGATAGTGGCTGTACCAATCATATGACTGGCAATTTGAAGCTGTTTAGGAGTCTAGACAGGTCAGTCAGGTCCAGAGTTAGAATTGGCAATGGACAATATATCGAAGTGCAAGGGAAGGGTACAGTGGCTATTGAAGGAAATCAGGAGGTGAAGCTGATCAGTGATGTTCTCTTTGTGCCAAATATTGACCATAATCTGTTAAGTGTTGGTCAATTAGTTGAGAAGGGCTATAAAGTGAAGTTCGAAGGGAATGAATGTCTTATTAATAATGCAGATAGCAAAGAAGTGCTAAGAATTCCAATGGAGGACAAGAGTTTCATGTTCAAGCCACAAGAGATGCAACAAATGGCTTTAAAGTGCAAAGAAGAAAATGCAGAGATATGGCATAAAAGACTTGGGCATGTTCACGGAAGAGCATGTCATTTATGCAGAGAAATAGCTTGCGTATGACTTGCCAAGTTTGGAGGAGGAATTTCCACGGTGCAGAACTTGTCTTCTTGGCAAGCAAGCCAGATTTCCTTTCAAAGGAGGAGGCTGGAGAGCATGTGAGAAGCTGCAATTGGTCCACACAGATTTATGTGGACCTATGTCTGAGTCTTCTCTCAATGGTAGCAGGTGTTTCATTACCTTCACTAATGATATGACTAGGATGAGTTGGATTTATTTTCTGCGAGCCAAGTCTGAAGTTGCTGATGTGTTTGTGAAGTTTAAAGCCTTAGTTGAGAATCGAGTGGGAAGAAAATTAAAATGCTCGGTCGATAATGGTTCCAAGTAAACTGCTCACAAGTTTAAGTTGAATTGTGAGCAAGCAGGAATTGTGCAGCAGTTCACTGCTCCCTATTCACCTCAACAGAATGGGGTCAGTGAGAGGAAAAATAGAAGTATTATGGAGATGGCCAGATGTATGATGCGGGAGAAGATGTTGCCTAAGAAGTTCTGGGCTGAGGCAGCTAATACTCCAGTGTTCTTATTGAACAGATTGCCCACAAAGGCCTTAGAGAGGTCAACACCTTTTGAAGTCTGGTATGGTGTTAAACCTTCGTGAAAAATTTGAAGTTTTTGGGTGTTTGTGTTACACTCATGTTCCCGAGGTCAAGAGGGACAAGTTGGATAAAAGAGCCGAGCTTGGAATCTTCATTGGGTACAGTCTCCAATCAAAGGCTTATAGGATTTTTCACCCTATGACAGGGAAGGTGACTATAAGCAGAGATGTTGTTTTTCTAGAGGAAGATGAGTGGAATTGGATGGAAGGAAAGAGTGCAGAAAAGCAGCAGTTCGAAAAACAACCTGCAACAGATGTAGAGGTTGATGAAGTTATAGATGGATTGAAAGACAGTGTGGATGATTTACCAATGAGGGGCACAAGGTCACTTGCTGAAATCTATGAAAGAAGCAATGTGGCAATGCTCGAACCATCTAAATTTGTGGAAGCTAAGGAGGATCGAGGTGGATTGCAGGCAATGTAGGAGGAGATTGCAATGATCCGAAAAACCACACATGGGAGCTTGTTGACGAGACCATCGATAAGAATGTGATTGGGGTTAAGTGGGTGTTTAGAACAAAACTTAATCCCGATGGTTCTGTCAATAAGCACAAAGCTAGACTGGTGGTGAAAGGCTATGCACAAATATGGGGAGTAGACTATTCTCAAACATTTGCTCTGTTGCACGACTTGATACAATAAGGTTACTGTTAGCTATTGCAGCAGAGAAGGGGTGGCCTATATTTCAGTTAGATGTTAAGTCTGCATTTCTGAATGGAGAGCTTGAGGAGGAGATTTTTGTTGAACAACCTGAAGGCTTTAGTATCAAAGGGCAAGAAGAGAGTGTATAGAGGTTGAAGAAAGCTCGATATGGACTGAAGCAGGCTCCAAGAGCTTGGTATGGGAAGATAGATCGATATTTGCAAGATTTTGGTTTTGTGAAAAGCTTAAGTGAGTTCACTCTTTATGTCAAGAAGGTGAATCACAGTGTTGTAATTCTGTCACTTTATGTAGATGATCTATTAGTGACGGGGAATGATATGGAATTGATAGAGAAGGTGAAGCAAGATCTGCAAGATTTTGGTTTTGTGAAAAGCTTATGTGAGTTCACTCTTTATGTCAAGAAGGTGAATCACAGTGTTGTAATTCTGTCACTTTATGTAGATGATCTATTAGTGACGGGGAATGATATGGAATTGATAGAGAAGGTGAAGCAAGATCTATTTGCAGTTTTTGAGATGTTAGACTTGGGAAAGATGGCTTATTTTTTGGGTTTGGAAGTCAAACAGGCTTCATATGAGATCTTCATCTGTCAAAAAAAATACATGAAAGAAATTCTAAAGAAGTTTCAGATGGAAGATTGTCGAAGTGTAAGCACTCCTATGGCTGCTAAAGAAAAGCTGCAGAAGAATGATGGAACAGATGCAGTAGATGCTTCTATGTATAGAAGTCTGATTGGGTGTCTCATGTATCTTACAAAGAACCACCAGATATTCTATTTGCTGTGAGTGTTTTATCCAGGTTTATGAGTAGTCCTAGTCAGTTACATTTGATTGCAGCAAAAAGGGTATTAAGATATCTCAAAGGAATATTGTTCTTTGGTGTGATGTTTAAGAAAGGTCAGAAATTTAATTTGCAAGGTTTTTCTGATAGTGACTGGGCTGGTTCAGTAGATGACATGAAGAGTACGTCTGGATATTGTTTCAGTCTTGGTTCTGCTTGTTTCTCCTGGTGTTCTAAAAAGCAAGAGATTGTAGCTCAGTCTACTGCAGAGGCTGAGTTTATAGCAGCTACTGCAGCTACAAATCAAGCTTTGTGGCTAAAGAAGATAATGAAGGATTTGTGGTTGAATTCCAGTGATTGCATTGAAATTAATGTGGATAATCAGGCCGCTTTAGCAATATCTCATAATCCAGTTTTCCATGGCAAAACCAAGTATTTCAAAGTCAAATTTTTCTTTCTGCGGGTGCAACAAAGTGGCGAAGTTAAGTTGGTCTATTGCAGATCTGAAGATCAACTTGCAGACATGTTCACAAAACCACTTCAAGCTGGAAGATTTGAAGTATTAAGAAAGAAAATTGGAGTATGCAGCAGCAACTGATCCAAGGAGGAGTTTGTTGGATTATAATGTCTCAGTTGCTGTTTTCTGTTTTGGTTTTTTTTACTCTGTTTTCTGCTGTTTTATGTTCTGTTTTATGCTCTGTTTTACTCTGTTTTTTCATTAAAAAACAGCCAAGTTCAATTTAGTTATTTATTTAGTGTTTTTGCTATTTTCTAGGAAGTTAATAGCACGTTTATGTGCAGTTATGTGTTGCACGTACGTGAGCACTTTTTGCTTTGTTTAAGTTGTCCTGTACTTGACAGTTTCCTTTAGAACAGACGTATGTAAGTTTGTGTTTTGTTTCTCCGCGCTTCTCTTCCTTATATGAAAATATAGCTTCTGGTTTTCTATTTTCTTGTTTACTGTTTTGATCAGTAACAACAGAAACTGATAAGTTGAATGTGAGCAATTGTGAGCAATGCATATAGAGCTATGGCGTGGGATTTCTATGATTAAGTGCAATTGTATCCATTCTCTCAAGTCATTCTGTTAGGAAAGAGGCCTGTAATATTTTGAGGAAGACAAAACATTTTAAGTATGCTAACATCTGCAATTGAGTGTGCAGACCATACTAGTAGAATCATATGAAGATGGTGTTAGCAATAGGACGTCTTAAGAGTGTAGAATGACTTTTGCTCTAAAAGAAGAACAAACTATTGGACGCGATATATGTTGATAGCTGGATGCACGTTGCAAATGGCGAACAAGTTTTTAGACAAGGAATATGTCAATGTTTGAAAGGAAAAACTAGAGGACGTGTGATTGCCAAAAAGGATTGGAATGGACCAATAGAAGAAGAACAAAACAAATGACATGAAGTCGTCAATGAGCTTGGTTGGACCATGCAAAACTTTTACAAACTAGAGGGCATGTGGTCGTCAAGGAGTTTTGATGGATGGAATAGAAAGTGAACAGTCTGTAGAACATAAAGACGTCAATATGCTTGAAAGTGCCTAAATGTTGTAAGCAAACACTTTTGGGTGCGTAGAAGCTCAGATGAACCTGAATGCACAAGGTGTTCTCGCTTATAGATGGCGTATTGGTTCTGCTATAAGCCTCTACAATCATGAAGGGAAGACGCAGATTCTTTATCAATGTAATTTGAATTCAAATTGGTGCTGTACAAATGATCTTAGGTATTGGAATCCACAAAAAGTGGACTAGAGAAGATCAAAACCGTTTACCATAGTTGTGCAGGCAACCGAGGATGACAGGCAGCTATAGAAGCAGAATCGACTACTTTGGGAAAATCTCTCAATGGAGCTACAAAGTGAGTTACTGCGATTGTAGATGACAGAATCAAGGCTACTCGTAGGATTTGAATTTCAAATTGTCATTTGAGATCTCCTGGCTATAAATCAACCAACCAATTAGTAGATTTGGGGGAAAATGAATAAGAGTATTCTCTGAGTGTTCATCCTCTTGTTGTTCTTGGGTGTAGTGTGTAAATCTAATTGTCATTTTTTTTTTTCGATAGAAGTCTGAGGATTGTAATTAGAGAAAAGAGTGTGCAGTGTAGTGAAGATTGCTTGGATTTGCGAAAGTAGAGAGCTACAAGTAGAAGAAACATTTTCAATCGTGGTAACATCTTGAGGATTACATAGTGAATTCCAGCCTTGATTTGGGCTATTATGGTTGTGTTAGAGTCGGGAGAGTGACGAAGGTCAGCGGAATAGGCCAAGCAAATAGGCCTGAAGGGAGAAGACATAATTAACAAAGCTAGGCATGCATCTTTCTCCTAACGGTTATAAAACTTGTGTCATCGTGATAACCACATTCTATTCAGGGAAGAGAATAAATTATGACGAACTTATTGAATAAACTGTTTATTCCTAATTCTAAAAACCTTACCGCCGCCACTGTTGCATATCAAGGGATGATTGGTTCCATTTGGGCAATAGCACACAAAGTCTGTGTCTCGTGATCGTCCACATCGGCCTCCGCTTTCTTGACAACCAGTACAAGTCTCGTTAGTTATATCCCATTTTAACCGGAGCCCATTCTTCAACAATTCCTTGTAGTGGACATCTTTGATAGTTTGATGAGAGGACCCTCCCTTCAGTTGTACTATTACCTTTGAGAATGACTTGCAGGAGCAGGTTTCATTTAGGTGAGGGAAGGTGCCATTAGGAGGTAACGGAAAACAGGGGGGAAGTAACGCAACAGAGGAGTTGTACGTGGCGTTAGAAGGACAACTCACGGGGGATGTTGGGAAGGGAACAGAAAAAGGGCCGGTGCAGTTATAGAAAAACTTGAGTGTACGAAAAAGAGAAGTACTGCTGTTTAGGAAGATGTTCATGGGAGGGAAAGCCAAGGGACGAGGAACAATGCAAGAAGTATCCAATGGGCTTACTAATTCGATGGAGCTCTCCTTGTAAGAGATTTTTTTAACCGAGTATTGAGCATACGTAGGTTTTGTTCCTTCACAAGTGATATCGAATCCAGGGTAACCGCATAATTCTCTTCCTCCTCCAGGAATATAAAAGGGATAACTTATATTCAGACCCCCACAACTGCTGGGTTTGCAGTCTTCATATGATACGTCATCCAACGACGACATGATAGGATCTCCTAAGATGGAAATGAAGAAGATGCAGAAAGCCGTGCAAACTAAGTCTTGTGTTTGAGTGCAGTGTAGACCCATCCCGGGATTTCGATATGGTTCTAATCTCGAACATAAGAAATTTCTTTTCCTTTTTGGTATCAATGCTCTAGAGCATAATGAAACGGCAGGAAGAAGAGAGAGAAAAAGAAGGAGAAGCAGTTTGATTCCTCTAGGAAAGTGAAAAGAGGGGCCTTGTTAAAGGCAATTCCTTCTACTAGTCTTGTGAGATCAGCTGCTTAAACACGTCAGTTGACTTGGAAAGGGGACAAGAAGACTAGAACAAGAGACTTTTGAGAATAGGCAGGTGGAGACACTCAAGGGAGTAATGTCATCCATCACTTTTTTATTTTTTTGTCGGAATGTCGTCCATCACTTTACCTCTTTGATGATGATAGCTCGGTGAAATGTATAAACCTGCAATTAGCGAACTTGCACAAATCTTGCCCCAATTGACAAGTTATTCCAAGAGTTGACTCCTATTTTCACATTTTTTCCCTCAAGTTGGATCCTTTGCAAGAGAGGATAATGAAAAAAAATAAAAGATGCAGAAATTTTAATCTCCTGTTATGCTTATCAAAATCAAACAAAAAAAGCAAAATTAGGAAAATAAGTTCAAGACAAAAAGAAAAATCAGTGGGTCTTTGACAATTGGAGGTCTCCATTCAAAAATTAATTTCAAGGAAGTAGAGGTGGGAGTTAGTTCCCGGAAACAGCTGGAAATTCCATTAAACTAAATATCCTAAGCATAGGAAAATTCTAAATAAGAACCCGACATGAATATTTTTTCTCAAATAAGGACCCAAAATGAATTTTGTGTCAAATAAGGACTCGAAGTGGACCCATTGTTTCAAATAAGGACCCAAAATGAATTTTCTGTCAAATAAAGATATAAGGTGATCAAGTTAATCTCTATTGAGGACCTTAATTTGCCCATAGACATTTTCCGGCGATTAAAATAGGGGCAATTTTTGTCAGAAATTTGTGATTTGAAAAAAAGAGGGAAAATTCTAAATTAATTAAGTTTGGTTATTCATTTAGATGTTTATGTTTTCTTCTTTCTTCTCTCCCGCTACTCCTCAACCAAATTGCTACCCGGTTATCATCACGACTCAATTCTCGTCGCTCTTCACCTTGCTTGACTGGCAGAGAATTTAGGTCTTCGACTTTGTGGAGGATGGGTAAGAGGAATGGGGAGAACTTCGGTCTTTGACTTTGCAGAGGATGGATACAAGGAATGAGGAGACTGTAGAAAACCTAGGGTTTTTTTTTTTTTTTTTTTTTTAAGGATTTGTTAATTTTCCCTATATTTTTTTTGGACAAAATTTCCCAAACTATGGTCATTGGAAATGAATATTTGGCTGACCAGCAAGCTCAGGTTCTTATTTGGAATTGATTCAACTACTTCGGGTCCTTATTTGAGACAATGAGCCTTTAGGTCTTTATTTAATACAAAGTTTATTTCGGGTCCTTATTTGAGAAAATTAGTCAACTTCGGGTCCTTACTTGGAATTTTTCCTAAGCATAATGAGCATAAACAACAAAAGCTATCGGCTTACCCAAGAAAGATTATGGAGAGGATTTTGTCGACACCTCAATTTTAGTTAACTATTCAAGTATAAGAAATGCTTATGTGATTGTTTTAATTTATTGTGAGAATAATAGATTGTTTTGAAACACAAAAATAAATAAATAATTAGAAGTTGTTTTGAGCTCCATTTAAAAAAAAAATTATAATTCACAACATGCTAACAATTATTATGCTAACAAAGATCTTCAAGTATTCATTCTTGTAAAAGTAAAAAATTAAAAATATCAATAAAATAACAAAAATAAATAAATAATTACATGACAAATGAAAAAGAGATGAAAAGTGATAAAAAAAGAGAGGAGGTTTTCTCTGTCAGTATGGGCTCTTGAACCCTTTGAATAAACCTTAGCTCATATAAGTTATCTTGCGTTTAATTCTTCCGATCTCATTGGCGACATTTCCGAAACATCGTTGCTTGGATTTTCTCACTGTTTGGAGCTAGAAATTAAGCTTGATGAATGTGAGTTCAATATTTGTTACTCTCGGTCATAATTTTGCAATGAAAACAGGAACTGAGACTTCATACATCACCATTCTAAACTCTGAAATGATCGATGTTGAGTTGATTATTTATGTTAGCTCTTATTGTGATGGACTGACATGAATCGTTACTGCAAACTCATATATGAACTAAGCAACTAAACTGCTCACCATATGTTCGACAAAATGCCCAAATTGGGTCCATATAGATTAGTCCCTGATCCAGAACCTGTTTTGAGTCCATAATTTAATTTGCATACTTGGTCAAAGTTCAGATTCTTTTACTCATATGATGAAAGTTATCAGGCTATATTCTTTTTTCTCTTGGAAAACCAGTGCTTGCAAGAGCTTTTCTCGGGAAAATATCTGATGTCTCAAATAGAACAACAAATAAAAGCAAAGAAAAAAAAAGATTTAGAATATAGTCACAGCAACTGCAACGTATCGTGCGAACTGAGTTATGACTATAAGAAAACTTTAGGTGCCATGACGTACCAAATACACGATTGATACTTCTAGGCTTTCGTTCCACTTAACCAATCAACAAGCATGGGTGCTAATCCGACCACCACGGCTCTTTCTTGGAAGTGTCCACCTCATCGTCTTGAAATGATTGACTTTGGCATAATCAGTCAATTTTGTCATCGGATAATTGTCAAAAAAATTCTTGTACGTAGTCAATTAAAACATAAAATTAAATTCGTATCGTCAATTGGAAGAGGCCCCCTTATCAAGTTATGATAAAAGGTATATACCATGTTTTCCGATTCGTATCGTCAATTAAATTCTAACGCATATCTTTATCCCGATGTTTCATTGTCAATTCAATTTCGGCGTGCATCTTTGTTATAGATGTCGTGACGTCGATTAAATTTCGGCATTACATCTTTGCACCTTCTTGAGCTTTATTAGCAATTAAATTCTGGCACAATTCGTGCATGTGTATTGCTGTGGAAATTGTTATATTTTCAAGCCTTATTGTTGATTGAATTCTAGTCCGATTAGTTTGCACAACTTGGTTCGAAGTTCGAAATAAAGGGTTATAGTTATTTCTTATTTGCCTTAATATTTCTTGTCTAGAGTCATTACATAACCCATCTCCTCTCATCAAAAGCCAAAGAACAACTTTTAGAAAAGATGCTTCGTCGTCAATTAGAATTCGGTGAAATAGGAACTGTAGGAAGAAGATGAAGAAAAAGAAGGAGAAGCTGTTTGATACCTCACGGGAAAGTGAAAAGAAGGCCCTTGTTATTGGCAATTCCTTCTACTAGTCTTGCGAGAGCAGCTACTTAAACACGGCAGTTGACTTGGAAAGGGGACAAGAGAGCAGCTGCACACAGCAGTTGACTTGGAAATGGGACAGGAAGACTAGAACAAGAGACTTTTGTGAAGAGCTAGGTAGAGACACTCATGGGAGCAATGTCATCCATCACTTTACCTCTTTGATGATGATAGGTCGGTGAAATTCGTAGACCCGCAATTAGCGAACTTGCACAAATCTTGCTCCGATTGACAAGTTTTTTCAAGAGTTGACTCCTATTTTCACATGTTCCCCCAAGTTGGATCCTTTACAAGAGGGTAATTCAAAAAAATTAAAGACCTAGAAACTTTTATCTCCTGTTATGCTCATTAAAATCAAACCACATAAGCAAGATTAGGAAAATAAGTTCAAGAAAAAAAATCAGTGGGTCTTTGACAACTAAAGCTCTCTATTTGAAAATTAATTTGATTTAGTTCCTGGAAACAGCCAAAAATTCAATTAAGGTAAATATCCTAAGGATAATGAGCATAAACGACAAAAGCTATCGACTTATCCAAGAAAGATTCTGGAGAGGATTTTGATGACACCCAAATTTTAATTGACTATTCAAGTATGAGAAATGTTTATGTGACTATCCTAATCCATTAGGAGTATAACAAACTGTTTTGAACCACAATAATAATAATAATAATAATAATAATAATAATTATTATTATTATTATTATTATTATTATTATTAGAAGTTATTGTCATGTCCACTTCTCAAAAAATGTGTAAGTCACAACATGCTATATTATTCTTACAGTAGGCACAAAACTATTATGTTAACAAAAATCTTTAAGTATTCATTCTTGTAAAAGTAAAAAAAAAAAATTAAAAATATAAATATAATAACAAAAGTAAATAATTAAATACATGACAAATGAAAAAGAGACAAACAAAGGAGGTTTTCTTTTCCGGTAAACCTTAGCCATATAAGTTATCTTGTGTTTAATTCTTGCGATCTCAGTGGTGACGTTTCTGAAACATTGTTCCTCGGATTTTCTCACTGTTCGGAGCTAAAAATTTAGCTTGATGAATGTGAGTTCGTTTTGTTACTCTCGGTCATAGTTTTAGAATGAAAACAGGAACTGAGACTTCATACATCGTCAATCTTAAGTCTGAAATGATCGATGTTGAGTTGATTATCTATGTTAGCTCTTATTGTGATGGACTGACGTGAATCGTTACTGCAAACTCATATATAAAGTAAGGAACTGAAGTGCCCACCACGGGTTTGACAAAATGCCCAAATGGAGTCCGTATAGATTAGTCCTTGATCCCGACCTGTTTTGAGTCCGTAATTTGATTTCCATACTGGGTCAAAGTTCAGATTCTTTTACTCATATATAAACTAAGCAACTGAAGTGCCCTCCCGGAAAACCAGTGCTCGCAAGAGATTTTCTCGGGAAAATATCCGACGTCTCAAATAGAGCAACAAATAAGAGCAAAGGGAATAAAAAAACAAAAAAAAGATTTAGAATGTAGTCACAGCAACTGCAATGTCATGTGCGAAGTGAATACGGCTATAAGAAAACTTTAGGTGCCGTGACATACCAAGTAGACAATAGATACTTCAAGCCTTCCGCTCCGCTTAATCTATCAACAAGCACGGGTGCTAATCCAACCTCCACAGCTCTTTCTTGAAAGCGTCCGCCTCGTCATCTTGAAATGATTGACTTTGGCATAATCAGTCTATTTTGTCACCGGATAATTGTCAAAAAAATTCCTTGTACATAGCCAATTCAAACTTAAAATTTTTAATTTTGTCAATTTAGTTTAAATTTTTTTGATGATTTTATAATATAGTCCATCAAACTAATTTTGACCAAAAAATCACTAACATGATAGTCCAATCAATGTTAGTTGTTTTATGAGACACAGTTGGCACAAATATGAACAATTCTTGTGATTTTATTAAATTTTCAGAATTTGTTCTTTTTGTCCCTTTCTTTTCTTTGCTTTTCTTGTTTTCTTTTTTATTCCTTATTTTCCCACTGGTTGCCGATCGCCAACCATGGGTGATGACCACAACAACCTCACCCTTGCCCTCGCCCCAATATAATGTTGGGAACATATGGTGAGGGCATTATGGCCCTCACCTATAGCCATCGACTGACGTAGAAACAAGAAAAACAAAGAAAGAAAAGAAAAGGAAAAAAAATGATAAAAAAACCGTCTATGTTAGCAATGGATATCTTGATTGCAATTTCAGTAATTTTTAATCAAAATTGATCAGATGAACTACATTGGAAAATTATCATAATGTTTAGCATTAAATTGACAAAATTGAAAAAAAAAAGGACTGAATCAACCACTGTACAATAGGTTTAAGACTTTTTGGACACTTTTCCCATTGTATTGACGTGCTGATAATTTGTTTTAAGAAGAAACACACATGTTTATATAGTCTTGACGTTGCTCATTTGTTGTGATTCGGTTTTTAAATCAAGATGATCGTGGAAAAATAGTTATCAAACTATTAAGTTTGTAACATAAACCAGAAACCAGTGAAATTAAAAATATAATCAATTCTAGGTGGCCTTGCCATCATGTTAATTTAGCTGCATAAGATGCAAATTCGTGTTAAGATGCTTTCTACAAGTAATGACGTGGCTTTATATAACTTCTATCAGCTTTAGCATTGGCATCACACGTTCAACAAATACAATAAAATTTTCGGAAGTATTCTCACGTATCTTGGTACACAAGTTGTTCCTTGCGTTGAAAGGCTAGATGTGCTTATAGCACGATCTTAAATTTCACACGGCCATGGACATTGAAGTGGTTGGTGATGATCTTGATGGAGAAGACAAATAGGGCTTGGGAGGAACTTGCAAACAGTCAACACCACCTCTTAGCATATCCACCACCTCACTCATTGTTGGCCTAATTGAAGGATTAGTCTGTATGCACCACAAGCCCACTATTACCATCTTCTTAGCTTTCTCTTTGTCTCCTTCACTTGTGACATTCTGCAATCCTAACTCTTCTTGAAGTTCAAGACGCTTGTGAATCCAATGCGGGAAGTATATTTCACTTGTTCTCTTTGCTCCGGTCTTTATATTTTTCCTTCCACCAACCATTTCGAGCGTTGTCATCCCAAAGCTATACACATCAGATTTTTGGGATATTCCTCCAATGTTCCTGCAAAATACTTCTGGCGCGATAAACCCCGCAGTCCCTCGTGCGCCAAGTAGTGAGATTGTGCTCTTCTCTTGATGGCATATCTTCGCAAGGCCAAAGTCAGAAATCTTGGGGCAATAGTTTTCATCGAGAAGAATGTTGTGCGGCTTTATGTCGAAGTGTAATATTCTTGAGTTGCAGCCTTTGTGCAAGTATTCAAGCCCTTGAGCTATGCCTAGAGAGATTTGGTACAAGGTGTCCCATCCGAGGTGGCCGCAACCTAGCTTGAAGTAGTTCTCTTCGTATATGAGTTTTCCAGAGATCCATTGGGCATGTATTCATAGACAAGGGCCCTTTTGGTTTTGTGAAAGCAGAAACCTAGTAGTTTAACAATGTTGACATGGGAAGTTCTGCTCATGCTATTTACCTCATTGATGAAGTCTTCACCATCTTCTTTTAGTTTGCTTAGAATTTTCACAGCCACGAGATGTCCATCTGGGAGCTTCCCTTTGTACACGGACCCATAGCCTCCCTCACCTAGTTTTTCTTTGAATGAGTTGGTCATTGTCTTAATGTCAGTGTAAGAATACCTTGTTGTTACGAGAATTCCACGATTTTCGAAATTGACCTGAAATTTCATCTTTCTGCTCCCTATGATCATGGATTTCTGCTTGGAAATTTTGCATTGACAAAGATAGGCTAGGACTATAATAGCGACGCCAAATGCACTGATTGATGCACCTGTGTAACCAAAGGACATACAGAGCATAATTAGAGATAATCATTTTCCTGGGGTTTTAATAGTCCTACTTTCCGTTAAATACTGTCCAAATGTCTACATTTTAATTCGTAAGTACTCATAAGAAATTTGATTTCCTACTTACCAAGAGCACCTTTTTTCCGTAAGCTCATAGTTTTCAATTTCCCTGCGACATAAAAGCAATAATAGTCGGAGAACTTTTATTAAAAAAATATAGATGATACAATTCATATAGCTCCGCATGCATCATCCTCCCAATAGTTATAAGATTCATATCTTCATGTTAACCATATTCTATTCAGGGAAGAGAATAGTTTATGACGAATTTATTGCATGAACCGTTAAATTCCTAATTCCAAAAAACCTTACCGCCGCCACTAGAGCAGTCCCTGGGATGAATTGTTCCATGTGGGCAATAGCACTGAAAGTTTGTGTCTTGTGATCGTCCACATCGGCCTCCACTTTTTTCACAACCAGTACAACTGGTTGATAAATCCCACTTTAACTGGAACCCTTTGTGCAACAACTCCCTATAGTCGACATCTTTGATAGTTTGATTAGAGATATTTTCCTCCAGTTGTACTGGTACCGCTGCAAATGACCGGCAGGAACCACCTTGTCGATAGAAGGTGTAGTTTGGAATCAACGCAACAGAGGCGTTGTATGTGGCGTTAGAAGTACAATTCACAGAGGATGTATTGAAGGGAAAAGAATGGTCGGTGCAGTTATAGAAGAATAAAAGTATAGGATGACGGGAAACACTGTCCTCTAGGAAAACGTTATCGGGAAGCCGGGAGAGGGGGCGAGGAGCAAAGCAGGAAGTATCCCTTGGGCTTACTAATTCGATGGAACTCTCGTTGTAGGAGATGCTTTTAACTGCGTAGCTCCCATACGTAGCCTTTTTTTCCTGACAAGTGATCTCAAATCCAGGGTAACCGCATAAATTGCTTCCTTCTCCAAGAATATAAAAGGGATAGCTTAGGTTGAAATCATCAGTGCCACAGTTGCGGGGTTCGCAAGCTTCATATGATGATGACTCGACGTGCTCTTCTAAGATGGCAATGAAGAAGATGTGCAATGCAATGCAAATTACCTCTCGTGCGGAAGCACAGTGTAGACCCATCCCAGGATTTCAATATGGTTCTAGTTTGGAAATGAGAATTTTCTTTCCTTTTAATAATTGAAATCAAAGCTAAAGAACGGAATGGAATAGTATGAAGAAGAAGAAGAAAAAAGAAAGGAAAGTTGTTTGATTCCTCATATGAAAGTGAAATGAAAAGCCCTTGTTATTGGCAATTCTTTTGACTAGTCAAGTAAGATCAGCTGCTTAAACACGGCAGTTGACTTGGAAAGAGGACAGGAACAAAAGACTTTTGAGAAGAGTCAGGTAGAGACATTCAAGGGAGCAATGCCGTCCATCACTTTGCCTCTTTGATGATGATAGATTGGCGAAATGTATAGACTTAGTAAACTTGCACAAATCTTGTCCTCATTGACAAGTCATTCCAAGAGTTGACTCTTTTTTTCATGCATCTCCTCAAGTTGGATCCTTTACAAGAGGATTGATGGGTAAAAAAAAAAAAAAAACAGAAAATTTTATCCCCTGTTTGCTTATTAAGATTAAACCAAATAAGCAAATTTACAAAAATAAGTTTAATAAAAAAAACAAAATCAGTAGGTCTTTGACAATTAGGCGTCTCTGTTGGAGAATTTCTCTGTTGGAGAAATTCCAATATTCTCAGTCGAGGCCCATTCACAGCTATCAATTTGCCCGAAAAGTTTGCAGTCTGCGAGGGAACCCACGAGAAAAAGTCTAATTGAAACTCATGATAATGCCTACTGCCTAGTGTGGAATTCATTTTGTTGGCCCAATTAAGTAAAAGAAGGGAAAAGCCCGTCCCTCTTCTCTCTCTCTCTCTCTCTCTCTCTCTCTCGACTAAGGGCGAGACGACGCAAACGGGCGTGAGAAGGAATGCTGAGCGAAGGAACATCGGGAAGGTTCCAGAATATGGAAGTGCTCCGGTGCTTTGCAGTTGACTGAGAGCTTCGAGTGGTTTTAACCTCGCTCATCCAGAGGTTGCTTTCAGTTTCCAATTCTGATCATCCTCATCGCTGCTTCTCGCTGCCTGCTACCGCTGAGAATTTCTTCACAACTACTCTCCTGACGTCATTAGCCTTCGTCGCCTGTCGTTTCTGGGCATTCCAGATTTGCGCCTTTCCTGCTCTGCTTCTCCCTGTTCCACGGCCGGGAAATTCGTGGAAGTTATCTCGCGTTTATATCTTCAATTTAACTTCCGATCCTTTTATCTGGTCGTGCCCCTTTCTTTGTTCTCGATGTTTGTGGAGGCTGTGGCGTGCGTATGTTCATAATTGTGCGACATCCTTATATTAATTCAGATAAGGTATCGTCTGCTTTGGCACACCTCACGTTTTAGTACTTTGGGTAGACATTGTCATAGGAGATCACTCATCTTAATATTACTCTAACCTGGACTTGCTTAACTTTGGAGTTCTAAAGCAAAACTTGTCGTTATGTTTGAAGGCACTTTCATGAGTTAATTTCAGTTTCGCTCTCCTCTTGTTCGATATATAGTTTGGTTCATTTATGCCCTTTTTGCCATCCTAGAAGCCCACTAGTAACCACTCATTATCTAGACCCCCTAGTCTCATCGACTATTCCTTGCCCTCATCGAATTGGGCTATTACAAACCTACCAGCTTTTGCATGGTTTGTTCGGAATCATACACTTACTACTAGAGGGGTGCTGCTCTAATATCAAAAGATCAAAATATGTTATATCTTGAATTCTATAGTGATAGGGATAAAACATGGTCATCCTTTCACTGAAAGGACACGGTCTTTATCGAAAGCCCTCTTGTACCATCACCGCTAACTAAGGAGCCTGAAAAAAATTGAGAAGAAAAGAGATGGGCAACCATATCTTAATACTAAAAAGATCAAGTAATATATATATATATATATATATATATATATAAACATGTCAATTGTCCACATCTCAAAGCCCTAAAAGTGGCTTCAATGAAGTTTACGTTATCATGTAACACTTAACCTTAAGTAGTACAAAGTCTTAGAAGTAGCTCTCACGAGAATCGCATCACCATAGCACTTAGCCCTTGATCAACACATATTAGTAGTACAAGGCTATATAGGTGGCTTCCACGAAGTTGTTGTTTGTCTTAACCAATGTATATCAATAATATAAAACCCTAGAGATGGCTCTCATAGGACTTGAGTCACCATGTAGCGCTTAGCCTTTTGCTTATAGACGGGCCTCCACTGTTTGTTATGCACGCAAGTAGACAATGCTGGTGAAACCAAGATGAAGAAAAACTAGAGCTTAAAGCTACTAGTCAAAATTTGTAGAAGTCATGGTGGACTTCGATAAAAATGGATAGATTGAGAACTGGCAAGCCTGTATGGAAGGAGATCAATGACATGTAAATGCTACAGCAGGACTTGTTTATTCAATTCTTAAATTCCTGACGTGGAAGCTCAATTTGACTGGGATGCTTCTTATTTACATTTCAGTCATTCGTCAAACTTTTAAATTTCCATACTTGCTCAAAGTTTAGATTCTTTTCCTCATATGTTGAACATTATCAGGCAATATTCTTATTTCGCCTGACCAACCAGTGCATAATAAGAGCTTTCATTGGTAAAATAGTTAACGTCTCAAATAGAACAACATATACCGACCAAAAAAAAAAAAAGAGCAACAAACAAAAGCAAAGAAAACAAGATTTAAAATGTAGCCACAGCAAGTGCAACATAATGTGTGAATTAAATCACACCTAAAAGAAAACTTTTGGTGCCGTGACATACCAAGTACATGATAGATACTTTTAGCCTTTCGTTCCACTTAACATATCAATAAGCAAGGGTGCTGATTTAACCTCCACAGCTGAATCTTGAAAGTGTCCACCTTGTGTCTTGAAATGATTGACTTTGGCATGTTCATCAATTTTGTTGGCGGATAATTGTCAAAATTTCCTTGTATATGTCTAATTCAAACTTAAAATTTTCAATTTCGTTAATTTATTCATCAACTATACAAACATCTTTTAATAAAGTCCATTAGGTCGATTATGGTGGAAAATGGCTAAAATGACGGTCTAGTCAATGTGAACTGTCTTACGTGACATAGTTGATGCAAATGTGAACGCTTTTTGTAATTTTTTAAAATTTTTAAAATTTGTTATTTTTTTTTTCCTTTCCTTTACTTTCCTTTTCTTGTTTTTCTCTTTTTCTTATTTCCCTACCAGTTGTTTGAAGCCAGCCCCAAGCAAGGGCCGTGACACCCTTGCCTTTGCCTCACCTCAATATAACATTTGGAACATCTAATGAGGACATCATGGCCCTCACTTTGAGCAAGATGTGCAACCCAATGTGAAGTAGCACTTGCGCATGAGCACATCATAGAACCATGACCATCCTGACACTTTACACGGGGTTTCCAGGCTTCAAACGAGAGAGGAAGATTTTCCGTTTTCCATTGATGCTCTACAATGCAGCAGCTTTGAACTTGAAGGGAAGGCCTTCTTTTTGGCAATTCATGCACAATGATAAAGGTAGGGACACCCAACTGAAGACTTGAAGAGACTCTGATTGGCAATTCCATAGACACGCTAGTTGACTTGGAAAAGAGGACACGGAAGACTTGAAGAGACTCTGATTACATGAAGGTAGGGACACCCACTGAAGATTTTTAAGTTTTGGGTCCGTCGTTGGTAATTGTAATGCCATCTGTCACTTCCCTCTTGATGATGATAGGCTGATGAAAAAGTAAAACCTCCAATCGGAAAACTTCCATCCTATCTTGCCCCTATTGACCAGTTACTGAAAGACTTTTTGACGACTATTTCTTTCCAAGCAATTACAGGGTGACCCTCACATATTAAAGCAAATAAGCAAGACAAGGAACAAAAGAACAAAAATAAAATAAAATTGGGTCTAACCACAATTGATTCCATAAAAAAGGTGAGATTCTACATAGAAACACAAGTTGTGAAATGAAAAGAATAATTATAAAGGGCAGGGAAAGAAAGCAGATGATTATAGAAAAGGTTCGTGAGTAGCAATAGGAATTGCTCAGTCAGATCAGAGGCTGATTAGCCTTTAAGGGGCTCCTAGATCCATTTGGTAAGTCTCTTGAGAAGATGTAAGAACTACTCTCTGAACAGTTAACATTAGTGTTAGTGGTAGAAAGGCAGTGCTTGAGCCGGTGATTATATCAATTGAAGTTTTCAAACCGATACCATCACTTGGAGCTTATTTGGTGCGAAATGCATTTATGGAATGTCTGCTAATATTGTCAAGCAATGCCACAAGCTGATCACATGCTTAAGAGAACGTGCCTAAATAGAAGAAGAGTATAGTAATACAAGAGCAAGGGTAATAAACAGACTAGAGTCTCGCTAAATGTATAGAGAATCCCTTCTTGCCTGTGATTAAGACTCCTAGCACTAGCCATTAAAACTATATACAGTCTGGCCAATGTCTTATATTTGCGCCGCTTGCATGGATGTTTGGGGGGTACAAATTTTTGCCAAGAATCTAATGGCAGTTAAAGAGATAACCAAAAGTTCTGTTGCACATTGGATAGGACTCGTACTCGAATATTTATTTCTAGACCTGTCCTCCTAAATAGGCCTGCCTTACCAATAGAGAACCAATTGTGTTTGTAATGACCCGATCTTGCGAGGGATGGGCCAAGAGCACACATTATGAGGATGGTGATGGGGACAGGAATGAATCGCATTCCACATCACTTGAGGATGGTGAGGTGATGTGCCTTATAAGGTGTGTCACCATTCTTAATTACCAATGACACATTTTAAAATCGTGCATGTTCCGGCCCAAAGTAGACAATATAGTTGGCAAGTGGGGTCATAGGTCGGCCCTCATAATGGTTATAGAGCCAAGCCCAGTCGGAAGTGTGTGGTCTGAGGACGAATCGGGTTAAAGCTGGTGGCTCTGTAACAACCCAATCTTGCGAAGGATGGGCCAAAAACACGCCTGTGAGGATGGGCTAAGCTTTAGCTCAAAGTGGACAATATGGTTAGCTAGTAAGGCCAGAGGTTGGCCCTTACAGTATTTGAACCATTGATCGCATTGGAACTATTAGCAATGAGTATTCTCCTTTCTCTCTTATTCAATTATTGTGAAAACACCAAAAAAAGTTAAAATTGAGATTATCAATTGATTGGAGAGAACAATATAGTTCCCTTTAAGTAATGGATTGATGAGTGTTCTCCTTTCTCTCGTATTCAATTCTTGTGAAAACACTAAAAATTATATGGCCAAGTCAAAATTGAGATTATCAATTGACTGAGATTAAGCTCTACCTATTATTAGACCTTTATTATTATCTTTATTTCGATTATCACTCATCATATTTGGTTTGGTATTGCGACCGACTTTGAAAGTCATGATGATTTTACTGAGGAACCCACTTATCGAAATAATTCTTATTTATACAACATCGATTGAAACATAGACAAACTTAGATTTACGCTTCCAAGGATCCAATCTCCTGATCCCTGTGGAAAGGGAAAAGAGTGGGGGCGGATTAGTTTGAGTGAAGAGAACTTTATATTGAACATCGACCCTAACAGCCATCCCCATCTTTTGTTTTTTTGCCCCCATGCTCACTTCAGCGAGAGACCTGATATACATGCTCTCTCATGTCAAGTCACCATGGTCATAAGCTTGAATGATTGTATCACAATAGTTCAGTATAAGTCACAACCAAGCATAGAGAAAGTCTGTGAATACTTCGCCATAATAGTTATCTATGTGTTGAATCTGCTCATGTTTATATGCCTTCTTTTTTTTCGCTGACCGATATATTTATGTGTCATGTTGGATACTTTTAATGGAGTACGAAACAACGGATAAACTAAGTAACCTATACAAGGTTCAATATCATGGGCAAGCTAGATTGACAAAAGTTCTTTATTACCATGTCCATACCTTAAAATTTCGACCCAGTCTTTAAATCAGTAACGTCTCATTATATGTGACTGCTCACTTGCATTCAGGGTGCCTAAAGTATGTGACTAACGGCTACGTGGATAATCCGACGATCAACACCAAGAGCAGAACTGCCGCTGCTACCCCATTTTTCAGTCACAGAAACTGGAGAATGGGTCAACTGCATATCCTTTGGTAGCTGGGAATTGTCATAATCTGGGGAAGATGGAGCAAGGACACTTTCACTCTCATCCGCATCAACAAATTTGTCCGCAGCATTCTCATTGCATGCAATCGCCTTCAGTTCCTCCAAAACCTCATCCATTGGAGGCCTCATTTCCTTGTCCTGTTGCAAGCACAGAAAAGCTTACTCGACCACCGAAGTTGTCATCTTGTTAATTTCGCTATCTGACTCAAATCCTAGATTTGGGTCGATCAATTCCCCAAAATTGCATTTCTGAATCTTCTTAATAGCAAAGTCAGCCAAATTAATCTTGTCCCTTTCTCTACTTAGGTCCACAGCTGGCTTGGATGATACAAGCTCAATCAAAACAACTCCAAAGCTATAGACATCACTCTTCTCTGTGAGCTGGTAGCACCAATGGTACTTGGGGTCCACATAACCTGGAGTCCCTTGAGGAGCTCTTAAGATATAAGAGACATCACTGGGGAGTAGCCTTGAAAGGCCAAAATGTGCAACTTTAACCTCAAAATTCTTGTCGAGAAGGATGGGGAAAAGTGCCAAAAAAAGTCCTAAACCTTTTTTATTTGTGCCAATTTAGTTCTAAATATTGTTTTTGTACCAATTAAGTCCTAAACATTTTTACATTGTGTCAATTCAGTCCTTTTCGGCCAATTTTGGTCGGATTTTGTTGACTAGACGCCTGCCGACTGACCTAGCATCATCGGCATTAATGTGGACAACTTTCAATAATATTTTAATTTTTTGAATTCTTTTTTTTTTTTTTTTTTTTTTCTTTTCCTCTTCTTCCTCCAGTCGGTCGCCGAACCTCGCCGATCGCCGAGGCAACAATCGAGGTCGACCTCGCCGGCCACCTCACCGGTGGCTGCGAGGGCGGCCTCGCGCCGGGCAGCGAGGGCAAGTGAACCTAGGGAGAGAAGGGAAAGGGTCAAATCTAGAGGATAGAGGACCTGCTGTTGCTGCCCTGTCGCGACCATCGCTCCCTACGCCGCCTCCACCCCCTCCTCGACACCGTCGCCTTACTATCCTCACCAAACCCCGAGCCATGGGCGACCGACTGGAGGTAAAAAAGAAAAATAAAAAGAAAAAAAGAAAAAAGAAAAATATTAAAATATTATTAAAAGTTGTCAACGTCAGCCGGCCGACGTCTAGTCAGCAAAATCTAGTCGAAATTGGCCAGAAATGACTGAATTGGTACAACGTAAAAAGGTTTAAGACTTAATTGGCACAAAAAATGGTTTATGACTAAATTGGTACAAATGCAAATGGTTTATGACTTTTTTGGCACTTTTCCCAAGAAGGATGTTATTTGTTTTCACATCACGGTGGACAATGTCAGAAGCGTGGAGGTAAGCCAATGCACTAGCAGTCTCTATGGCTATGCCCATTCGGATTTGCCAAGGCAATGTAATAGAAGACTTTGCTCTCTGGCCGTGGATATGATCGGCAACAGTGCCATTGTAGATGTACTCATAGACAAGTAGAAGCTCACGGCTGTGGCGAGAAGTGCAACCATACAGAGACACAAGGTTTTTGTGTTGCAAACTGGTTAAGATCTCTACCTCATTCACGAACTGCTTTACCCTTCGGTAGTTACGTTCATATAGGCGCTTTACTACTACTTCCTGCCCATCCCAAAGTTTTCCTGTTAAGAACATTGTAGAAAATGTCTTTCAATTGAGGATCGCTTGGAGGAATAGTGAAGGAACATTTTCTCACCGTGGTGAACAGTTCCAAAACCTCCGTCTCCGAGTTCATTGGAAGCAGAGAAGCTATTCGTGGCTTCTTCAAGTTCGGTACGGTTGAAAATGGGGACTTCAAAATAGACATTGCTCTCTTCCATGTCTGAATTGGACTGAAAATATGAGGCGCCGTTTTTCAAATGGAAATTCAAAGAAGCATTCATCATCTTCAAGTGGATCATGTAGGACAAGAAGATGATGACCAAGCTTCCGATTCTGATTCCAATACCTGATGCACCAGGAGATAATTTACCTGTTTCCCATATAGGAAAATGCTTTTGACTTTTGTGTCGTTTCCTAGGACATATGGATTATGTTGGCTGGAAGCATGGACCGAAAGTTGAGCTCTTATGATGAAGTAAGAAGATTTTGGTACAACCAACTTTGATTTTATCAGCACTGTGGGATTGGTTTGCAGTAGAAACCAGAAAGGATACTTCTGTAGTAAGATGATCCTGTTTCTTTTGTTTTATCATGTCAACGGGTGAGCAGATTGTCCTCGTTATACTTTGGTTTGTTCAGGTCAGCAGAGCCAATATGATAACTAGAAAAAAGGAAATTACCTAGTCCATCCACCAACGTCCTTTTCCTGCATCAAAGTTGAGAAAACAGATAGGTCAATTGAGGGAAGGGATGACAAAATGGCATCCATAGGGTTCATAGATCAGCTTTGCATACTCGGATGAATAGAGAACATAAAGGGAAAAAATTGTCACAGCCCGTACTTTCATCCGAATCCTATTTCATATAAAATTAATGCACAACCTGAGAATGGCAGCAAGTTCTCAATATTATGAGTAACTTATATTTGCCATTAAAAATGAGGTGTGTCAACTATTTGTGCAATTTATTGGTAAACAGGAGTCCTATATATTTAACGCACTGAAATGAGAAGTCAGTTTCCCTATTATAAAATGCCTATTCTAAAGTAGGAATCTGCAAAAGTATTCATGAGGGTGCACCATGCAAAATGGTAACTTAGCATAGAAAGAAAACTTGTATACCGATTGGGTATTATCTCACCGAAGGAGATCCAAAATGGGAAGTGGAAACTGATAGGTTAAATGTGAGAAATGCGCATAAGAGCTATGGCGTGGGATCTCTATGGTTAAGTGGAATTGGATCCGCTCTTTCAAGTCATAATGTTAGGAAACATTTCTATGATATTTTGAGGATTACAAAAGAAGTATACTAGCATGTGAAATTGAGTGTGCAGAAGATATCTTCTCTACATACATTTTTATGAAGATAGTATCAGCAATAAGACATCTAAGGGTGTAGAACGGCTTTTGTTTTGTAGCAGGCGACCAAGTTATTGGACATGAGATATGTTGAAGAGTGGATGACACTGCAAATTGTGAACAAATAATTAGACAAGGTATATGTCGATGTTCAAAAGGACCAAGTGGATGGTGAACAAACTGAAGGACGTATCATCATAAAAATTGTTCAGATGAACTAATAGAATGTGAAAGAGCTAGAGGACAAGAAAACATCAATAAGCTTGGATGGACTTTGCGAATGGTGAACAAATTAGAGGGCGTGTAATCATTGAAGATTTTGGATGGACCAAGTAGAAGTTGAATGGTATACAGAACATTATGATGTCAATTCGCTCGAAGGTAGTTATTGGAAGGAGAACAAGCTTGGGCATGTGGAAGCTTGGATGGACCTGACTACAGAAGTTGCTCTCACTACAGTGGACTAGTGGTTCTACTACAAGCCTCTGAAATTCTAGAGAGAAGATACAGACTCTCTATCAATTTGATTTTAAGGATGACTTGCACATTCGATTAAAGTTCAGGGACTATATTAAATAAATTAAAAGTTCAGAGATCATATAATATATCAAGTTAAAGTTTAAAGATTTTTTTTTTTTTTTTTCGGTAAGTAAGTTTAAAGATTTTTTTTTTTTAAATTCCTTTAAAAAAAAAAAAAAAAAAAAAAGGAGCCTATGCTCTGAGTGTCCATCATCTTGCTGTTGTTGTGTGTCGAAGCTGTTAAACGAGAATTCTATTTCTTTGTAGAAATTTGAGTGTATGTAATTAGAGATTAGAATGTTAAATGTTGCGAGGATTGCTTGTATCTGTAGAAGCAGAGCTATATAAAGATGGGATCCTAACATCTCAAGGATTACACAGTGAATTCCAGCCTTAATTTGGCCTTTAGAACTGAGAGTGGAGTAGGCCACGTGAGTAAACCGGAAAACAGAGATGATCCAATTGATAAAGCACGGCGTGCATGACTTTTGTTTATAAGATTCGTACCATGATAATTTCCACATGCTGTTCAGTGTTCAAGGAAGAGAATAATCTATGATGAACTTATTGCATGAACCGTAAATTTATAACTTTAAAAACCTTATCACCTCCGCTATTGCAGCTATTGCAGTCCTTGGGATGACTGAATCCATGTGGGCAATAGCACAGAAAGTCCATGTCTCATAATCGTCCTCATCGGCCTCCACTTTCTTGATGGGAAAATTGTCCAAAAAGTCCTAAA
The DNA here is from genome assembly GCF_016545825.1 of Eucalyptus grandis. Taxonomy (NCBI): domain Eukaryota; kingdom Viridiplantae; phylum Streptophyta; class Magnoliopsida; order Myrtales; family Myrtaceae; genus Eucalyptus; species Eucalyptus grandis. Next base: position 47,968,543 of record NC_052613.1, on the reverse strand, counting down.
TCTATTGCACTTTTGCCAACTTGGTCTTAAATCTTTTAACTTTGCCAATTGAGTCCTAAACTTTTTCACTTCTTGCCGATTCAGTCCATCTGGCCAATTTTAGCCGGAAAATGCTGATGTGGATGCCGGCGGTGCCACGTAGGACTGTTGGTGCTAACATGGACAATTTTTAATAATATTTTAATATTTTGAATTTTTTAAATTTTTTATTCTTTTTTTCCTTCTTTTTTTCTTTTTGGCTTTTTCCTTGGCCTTTCCCGGTGGCCGGCCACCAACCACAGGCGACGGCCGGCCACGGCCACAGGCCACGGCCGGTCGGCTGGCCTCACCCACCACAGGCGAGGCTCGGCCAAGCAAGGAGGAGCACCGGCGATGGGAGCCCTCACCCAAGCGCAGCTCGGCAAGGGTCACTTGGGCAAGGCCGCCTTGGCCCTGGCAAGGACTGGCCTCGCCAGATCTGGCGAGGGGAGCCCTCGCCGGGGCTTGCCCTTACCTGGGCGAGCATCGCCCGCCTGCACCAAATCCGGGCGAGGCCGGCCCTTGCCCTTGGTCGGGCGGCGTTAACCTGTGATTGGTGGCCGGCCGTCGCTCGCTCGGCCAGGGGCAGGGCTAATGCTCGCCCGGCGAGGGCGAGCCCCGAAGGGCTCCCTTGCCAAATCCGGCGAGGTCGACCATCACTATGGCCAAGGCGGCCTCGCCCGGCGAGGCCGCCCGGCCCGGGGGAGGGTCAACCTCGCCCAGGTGACCCTTGCTGGGCCATGCCTAGGTGAGGGCTCTCCTTGCCAGTGCTCCTCCTCGCCCGGCGGGGCCTCGCCTGTGGCGGGCAAGGCTAGCCGACTAGCTGTGGCCGGCCACCGGAAAAGGCCAAGGAAAAAGCCAAAAAGAAAAAAAAAATATAAATAATATTAAAATAATATTAAAATTGTACACATCAGTGCCGGCGGTCCTACGTGGCACCGCCGACATCCACGTCAGCATTTTTCGGCCTTTTAAGACTACAAGAAGTGAAAATATGTAAGACTCAATTGGCAAAGTTAAAAAGTTTAAGACTGAATTGGCAAAAGTGCAAAAGGTTTAGGACTTTTTGGATAATTTTTTCCTTTCTTGACAACCAATTCAACTATTTTTAGTTAGTAAATCCCATCTTAATCGGAACCCTTTCTCCAACAACTCCTTGTAGTCGACATCTTCGATAGTTTGATTGTAGAGCCATCCCTCCGGTTCTACTGGTACCCACGTAAAGAACCGGCAGAATCCACTTTGTGGACGAGGAAACGTCGCATTAAAAGTAAAGCAACGGAGCCGTTGTATCTGACGTTAGAAGTACAATTCGGAGGGGATGTTGGGAAGGGAAAAGAAGCGTTCGTGCAGTCACCATAGTCTATAAAGAGAACCACAATTCTTTAGGAAGACGTTTTGGGGAAGAAAACCGAAGGAACGAGGACCAAAGCAAGAAGTATTCCGTTGGCTTACTAAATCGATGGAACTCTCGTTGTAGGAGATGCTTTTAACTGAGTAGAGACCATATATAGTTTTTTTTCCTTCACAAGTGATGTCAAATCCAGAATAACCGCATAATTCTCTTCCTCCTCCTGGAACATAAAACAGATAATTTATGTTCGAATGGTGATTGCCCCTACAATTGCGGCTTGACTGACTACATATGATACTTCATCTTACCGTGATGCGACAGGATCTTCTAAGATGGTAATGAAGAAGATGTAGAACACTGTGCAAACTAAACCTCGTGTGTAAGTGCAGTGTGGACTCATCTCGGGATTTTGATTTAACTTTAGTTTGGAACGTATGGAGTTTCCTTTTTTCTTTTCTGTGGGATATCGATGTTGTGGAATGGGATCAAGTAAAACGTATGGATTTTTTTTTTTCCTTTGGGATATTGATGCTGTGTGATTTCTGACGTGAAAAGAAGGCCCTTGTTATTGGAAATGGAAGAAACTATGTGATTTTTTACATTAAAGTGAAAAGAATGCCATTGTTATTGGAAATTTCTACTTAAACACAGCAGTTGACTTGGAAAGGGGACAAGAAGACTAGAACAAAAGACTTTTGAGGAGCCAAGCAGATACAATCAAGGGAGCAGTCACCCATCACTTTACCTCTTTGATGATGATAGGTCGGTCAAATGTGTAGACTTAGTAAACTTGCACAAATCTTGCCCCCATTAACAAGTTATTCCTAGAGTTGACTACTGTTTTCATATATGCCCTCAAGTCGGATCCTTTACAAGAGGATAATTATATAAAAAAAAAAAAAGATCTAGAAACTTTTATCCCTCGTTATGCTTATTAAAATCAAACCGAATAAGTAAAATTAGAAAAATGAATTCAAGGAAAAAAAATCAGTGGGTCTTCAACAATTAGAGGCCTCTGTTTGAAATTTAATTTCAAAGAAATTGCAGCAAGAGTTAGGTCCAGGAACAGTGGGAAATTCCAAAAAGGTAAATCCTAAGTACAATGATCATGAACAACAAAAACTATTGACCTATCCTAAAAAATTTCCCGATAAGGTTTTGTTGACATATAAATTTTAGTTGACAATTCAGGTATTCATTTTTGTAAAAGTAAACAATAGAAAAAAAGCAAGATAATATCAAAATTAAATGAATAAATAAATAGATAACAATGAAAATGAGATGAAAAGTGATAAAAACGAGGTTTTCTTTTTCAGCACAGGCTCTTAAACCTTTTGAATAAACCTTAGCCCATAAAAACATTTGGATCCGATTTGTGCAATTCATTTATTAGATTCAGCATTTGGGCTTATTAATTCCAAGCCTATGAGACCAAGGCAAGACGTTCCGCCCATTATTCTCAGTGGAGGCCCATTCACCCATCAATTCGACCCTCATTTTTTTCTCTCACGTTCGTTCTTGAACGAGCAAGGATGAGACCACGCCGGCGGGCGCGAGAAGGAATGCTGAGCGAAGGAAAATGTTCCAGAAGATGGAAATGCTCCGTTCCTTTGCAGTGACTGAGAGCTTCGAGCGGTTTTCAACCTCGCTAGTCCAGAGATTGCTTTCAAATTCCTATTCTGATTACCCTTATCCCCGCTCGTCGCTGCCTGCTACCCCTGAGAATTCCTTCACTTCTACTCTCCTGACGTTATTAGCCTTCGTCGCCGTCGGATTTACACCTTTCCTGCTCTGCCTCTCCCTGTTTCACGACCGGGAAATTCGCGGAAATCATCTCGCGTTTATATCTTCAATTTACTCGGTGGTGAAATTTCTGGGGAAGTCCTTGCTTGGATTTTCTCACTGTTCGGAGCTAGAAATTAAGCTAGATGAAGATGAGTTCAATATTTGTTACTATTGGTCATAGTTTTAGAATGAAAACAGAAACTAAGACTTGTGTCAATCTAAAATCTGATATGATGGAGGCTGAGATGAGGATCTATGTTAGCGCCTATTGCGATGGAATGAAATGGACCGTTTCCCTAAACTCATATATAAACTAAGCAATTAAACCGCCCGCCATATGTTCGACAAAATAACCAAATTGAGTCTCAGTTAAACCACCCACCATATGTTCGACAAAATAACCAAATTGAGTCTGTAGAGATTACTCCTTAATCCTGACCTGTTTTGAGTGTATAATGATATGCCGTCGCACATGATTACAACTTTTTGTTCATGTTTTCTACCGCATTTTATCTCCACCGGACCAAATCTAAACAATTTCCTTTTATTGTGTTTGCTTAGTGTTTATACATCTTCCTGCTGCGTTTGCTGATATTCATCAGCGAGGAACCGCTCAAAAATTGATGTCGGAGGCTTAATTTTTAAGCTCAATTGCCCTAATTTGTTCATCACATCCTTCTATCATATCGTGTCCCTGTCTTTGTTCTCTACGTCTGTGGAGGCTGTGGGCTATTTATGTTGGTAATTGTGCGACGTGTTAACTCAAACAAGGTATTGTCGACTTTGGCACACCTCATGGTTTTGTCCCTCTGGTAGAGGTCGCTCATCTTAATAGTGCTCTAATGTATATTCGCTTAACTTGGGAGTGCCAAAGTAAAACTTGTCATTATGTTTAAAGGCATCTTTGTGAGTTAATTTCAGTTTCACTTTCCTCTTGTTTGATGTACAGTTTGATTCATTATTGCCCTTCTTGCCATCTTAGAAGCCTACTAAGACTCGCTCCTTATCCAAACCCTCTAGCCTCATCGACTATTGCTTACCCTCGTTGGACCGGGCTGTTACAAACCTATTAGGTTTCGCATGGTTTGTCCCGAATCATACACTTACTACTAGAGGAGGTCTTGCTCTAATACCAAAAGATATTACATCCTGAATTCTATAGTGATAGGGGTATAACACGATTGTCTTTTCACTTAAAGGACATAGTTCCTAATGAAAGCACTCTCGCACCATCACCGCTAACTGAGGAACTTGAAAAGATTGGGAAGGAAAGAGATGAGCAAACACAACTTAATGAGTAGTGTGAGTTGTTTCATTTCAACAAGCTTTATATAAATTGGAAATACTCATTTAAAACCATAATCACAATACATATATCAATGGTCAAGTTTATTGATTAATCTCTATAAAAAAAAAAGTGTCAATGGTCCATTCCATTGTCCAAATTCATACCATATCACATCTCAAGGCCCTAGAAGTGGCTGCAATAAAATTTATGTTATCATGTAACATTTAACCCTTGAGTAGTACAAGGTCGTAGAGGTGGTTCTCATGAGATCCGTATCACCATATAACACTTAGCCCTTGATTAACACATATCAATGGTACAAGGCTATATCTATAAAGTTACTATTAGTCATTGACCAATGTATCTCAATAATACAAGACCCTAGAGGTGGCTCTCGTATGACTTGAGTCGCTATGTAGCACTTACCCCTTTGCTTATGGACTGGTCTCCACTGTTTGTTATACACGCATGTAAACAATGCTAGTGAAACCGAGATGAAGAAAAACTAGAGCTTAAAGCTACTAGTCAAACTTTGTAGAAGTCATAGTGGACTTAGATAAAAATGGATGATTGAGAACTGACACGGCGACGAGGAAGGAGAACAGTGCCATGTAAATGCTGCGGCAGGACTTGTTTATTCAATTAAGAAATTCCTGACGTGGGAGCTCAATCTGACTGGGATTCTTCTTATTTACATTTCAGTCATTTGTCAGGTTTTTAAATTCCCATCCTTGGTCATAGTTTAGATTCTTTTATTCATATGATGAACATTTCAGGCAATATTCTTATTTCGCCTGACCAACCAGTGCATACTAAGAGCTTTCATTGGGAAAATAGTTGACGTCTCAAACAGAACAACATATACTGACCCAAAAAAAAAAAAAAAAAAAACAACAACAACATATATCTAACCTAAAAAAAAGGCAACAGACAAAAGCAAAGAAAACAAGATTTAGATGCCGTGACATACCAAGTATACAATAGATATTTCTAGTCTTTCGTTCCACTTAACCTATCAACAAGCAGGGGTGCTGATTTAACCTCCACAACTCTTTCTTGAAAGTGTCCACCTCGTGTCTTGACATGATTGACTTTGGCATAATCGGTCAATTTTGTTGGTGGATAATTGTCAACAAATTTCTTGTACATGACTAATTCAAACTTAAAATTTTCATTTTTATTAATTTAGTCTTAAATCTTTTCATGATTTTTTAATGAAGTGCATTCAATCAATTATGGCTAAAAAATCGTTAAAATGAAGGTTTAGTCAATATCAATTGTCTTATGTGACATAGTTGATGCAAACGTGAATGATTTTTGTAATTTTTTAAAATTTTAAGAACTTGTTATTTTTTTCCTTTCTTCTACTTTCCTTTTCTTGTTTTTCTCTTTTTCCTTATATTGAAAACATCTAATGAGGGCATCACGGCCTTCGCCTATAGCTAGCGATTGATGTAGAAACCAACAAAAAAAGGAAAAGAAAAGAAAAAAAAAAAGAAAAACACTAAAAGTTATAAAAAAAAAATTACAAATTCCGTTGACGTCAGCACCTTGTATCCTAACTAGACCACAATGTCTGTAATTTTCGGCTAAAATTGACTAGATGGACTACATTGGAAAATCATCATAAGGTTTAGTATTACATTGACAAAATTAAAAATTTAAGACCGAATTAGCTGCTAATAATTTGTTTCAAGAAACACAAATGTTTATATAGTCTTGAGGTAGCTCATTTGTTATGATCCAATGATTAGATCAAGACGATCGTGCAAAAATAGTTATGAACTTAGAAAGTCTGCAAAGAAACTGGAAACCAATGAAATTAACAACATAACGAATTCTAGGTGGTCTTGCCATTATGTACTTTCAGCTGCATAAGATATCGGCTTTAGCATTGGTATCACACGTGCAAGAAGTAATAGAAGAAAAATTTAGGAAGTATTCTTGGCTAACTATATTTGTATACAAGTTGCTCATTGTATTGAAAGGCTAGATGCGCTTAAAGTACGAACTTAAATTTCATGTGACCATGGACATTGAAGTGGTTGGTGATGATCTTGAGGGAGAAGACAAATAGGGCTTGGGAGAAACTCGCAAACAATAGACACCGCCTTTTAGCATATCCAATACTTTACTCATTGTTGGCCTAATTGAAGGATTAGTCAGTATGCACCACAAGCCTCCCATTAACATCTTCTCAGCTTTCTCTCTGTCTCTTTCACATGTGATTCTACAGTCCTAACTTTTCTTGAAGTTCAAGACGCTTGTGAATCCAATGCGGGAAGTGTATCTCACCGGTTCTCTCTGCTCTAGTCACTATATTTTTCCTCCCATCAACCATTTCGAGCACTGTCATCCCCAATCTATACACATCAGATTTTTGGGATATTTCTCTAATGTTCCTACAAAATACTTCTGGCGAGATAAACCCCGCGGTACTTTGTACGCCGAGTAGTGAGATCATGCTTTCCTCTTGATGGCATATCTTTGCAAAGCCAAAGTCCATAATCTTGGGGCAATAGTTTTCATTGAGAAGAATGTTGTTTGGCTTTATGTCGAAGTGTAATATTCTCAAGTTGCAGTCTTGGTGCAAGTATAAGAGCCCTTGGGCTATGCCTAGAGAGATTGGTACAAGGTGCCCCATCCAAGGTGGCAGCAACCTAATTGGAAGTAGTTCTCTTAGTATATGAGTTTCTCTAGGGATCTATTGGGCATGTATTCATAGACAAAGGCCCTTTGGGTTTTGTAAAAGCAGATTCCTACAAGATTAACAATGTTCACATGGGAAGTTCCGCTCATGCTATTTGTCTCAGGAGAAGAACACTATAAATGTTAAAAGTTATATATATATAACTCATTTTAGTATCAAAAATTTTCGTCATCTTACTTAAGTGTCAAATCGGAGAAAAAATAATCACTTAAGTGTCTCAAGAGTAAAATTCTGACCAAATTAATTACTTGCCTTTATACTTAAACTTTTAACATGACTTGGCATATCTATTAAAAAAAAAATAGTCTATGTGGACGTCCGAAATGACGTCGCATGATTATCACTTTATAATTGAGGTTGCCATTGAAGTGAATACTTTTTAACAATGAGTAGCACTAAAGTTTTCCTTTTTTTAATAATGACTAGCACTTAAATAGCACTTAAATAATCACTCTCAAACAATTCATTTTTATAATATTTGGTACTCAAATAATCACTAGTCACTTGTCTACACGACATTGTTTAGAGGTTATATGCTGATTGGGCATGCCGACAAGTCATGTAAAATTGAGAAAATGATAAATATGGCCACGTTAGATATCTGACCACCCAAATTAGAATTGGCATTTAAGTGATCATTTTCTTTATATATATAAAGAATGACACTTAAGTGATTTGAAAAAAACTTTTTGCATAACACTTCTAATATCCTTATTCCTGTTTAACTCATTGATGAAGTCTTCACCATCTCCTTTTAGCTTGCTTAGGATTTTCATTGCCATAAGTTGACCACCCGGGAGCTTCCCTTTATACACACCCATAACCTCTTCGGCCTAGTTTTTCTTTGAAAGTGTTGATCATTCTCTCAATGTCAGCATAAGAATATCTTCTCATTACTAAAATTCTATGATTATCGAAAATGACCTCAAATTTATGAATTTTTTTCATCTTTCAGCTTCCTGTGATCATGGATTTCTACTTGGAAATTTTCTGTTGATGAAGTTAGGCTAGGACTATTATAGCAACACCAAATGCACTGATTGATGCGCCTAGGTAACCAAAGGACGTACGAAGCATAAATACAGATGATCATGCTCCTGGGGTTTTAGTAGTCCTACTTTCTGTTAAATACTGTCCAAATGTTTGCATTTTAATTCATAAGCACGCGCAAGAAATTTGATTTACTACTTACCAAGAGTACCTTTCTTCAGTAAGCTCCTAGCTTTCAGTTTCCCTCTGACATAGAGGCAGTTGGAGAATTTTTATTGGAAAAAGAGAGATAAAGCTCAGCGTGCATCTTCCTCCTAATAGTCATAAGATTCTTATCATCATAATAATCACATTTATGCTGCGTTCGTTTCACGGAAAATGAGCCATCTCCGGAAAATATTTTCCCGAAAGTCATTTTCCAGGAAAATGACTATATTTTCCGGTGTTCGATGAAAACTTAAATTTTGAGTGGAAAACATTTTCCACCGTTCGTTAACTAATTTCTTAATTTTTCTTTTTATTTTTTTATTTTTATTTTTTCCTTTTCTTTTCCTTCTCCTTCCTCCTTCCTCCTCCTCCTTCCTCCTTCCTCCACCGCCACATGCCTGACGATGGCGAGCCGACCAAGATCCGGTCGCCAGATTCGGCGAGTTGGGCGGGACTCGGGCCTTGCCCGAGCTCACCAGAGGTCTGGCGAGCCGCGAGCTCGCCGGATCTGGCAAGGCCAGAGCTCCGCCCCAAGCCGGCGAGGCTCACCCGTCCACCGGAAGCCTCGCACCACACGACGAGCGGCCTGGACGGCAGGCTCCCCGCGAGCCTCCCGGCGCCGCCGCGGTGCTCCCTCTTGAGCCGGATCCTCCCGAGCGGCTTCGAGCCGCCGGGGAAGCGGAGCGCGGCTTCGAGCCGCCGGGAAGCGGAGCGCGGCGGCGGCGGCGGCGGCGCCTGCACAGAGCGGCGGGGCGGAGCGGCCGGGTAGGGCGGAGGCTGATCCCGGAGAAGGAAGCCATTGCAGCAGGGAGAGCAAGAGAGAGAGAGAGAACGAGAAGGAAGGGAGCTGGAGCGCGAGTTGCGGAAAATGACTTCCTCTTTTCAAAAGAGGAAGTCATTTTCCGCAATTCCAAAGAGGAATTTTCCGTTGACCGGAAAATATTTTCCGTTGACCGTGTATTTTCCGCGGTCCGAACACCGGAAATTCAGGAAAATATTTTCCTTGAAGTTATTTTCTGCGAAACGAACGGAGCATTAGTTCAGAAAGACAATAGTTTCTGATGAACTTATTGCATGAACCGTTGATTCCTAAATCTAAAAACCTTATCGCCGCCACTGTTGCAATCCCTAAGATGATTGGTGCCATGTTGGCAATAGCACAGAAATTCTGTGTCCTGTGATCGTCCACATCAGCTTCCACTTTCTTCGCAAGCAGTACAACTCTTCTCTGTCGATAAATCCCATTTTAACCGGAATCCGTTCTCTAACAAATCCTTGTAGTTGGCATCTTCGATAATTTGATTCGAGAACCCTCCCTTCAATTCTACTGGTACCACCACAGACGATTGGCAGGCTCCACCATCTTGATAGTAGGGGTCACATGGATGTATTAAAACAACAATGGAGTTATATATGAGAGTGGAGGTACAATTTGCTGGGACTATTGGGTAGCGAAAAGAAGAGAAACCTGTGCAATTATAGAATAACCAGAGTCTTGGATGAAAGGAGTAACTGTGACCTAAAATCGGGTTCACGGGATAGAAAGTGGAGGGACGAGGAGTGAAGCAGGGAGCATCCATGACGAACTAATTCACCAATTGAATGGATTATTTTTCATAGGAGATTCTTTCAACCGAGTAATGACCATAAATAGTTTTTATTCCTTGACAAATTATATCAAATCCAGGGAAACCATGCAAATCTCTTTCTTTTCTAGGAATGTAAAAAGGGATACCTCATATGTGGGCTTGTGCTCCCGCCACATTTCATGTTAGAGAGCACCGCCTCTCTCTCTTTTGGATATTTCCTTCTCCATATCTCTCTCTCTCTCTCTCTCTCTAGAATTTTCTAGTGAAGGCTATAAGACTCTAGGCTATTTGTGGTAGGTAGAACTTGTAGTTGCAGATTGTCCAACATGAAAGATGGAAGCAAAAATCTCTCTTGTGTCAGAGATAATTTACTGAGAGAGTCGGTGGATGAAGGCTATAAATAACCTAGCCTCATTCACTTGAGTTCACGCCTCAAACAGAAGTGTGAGGTATGTGTAGTGCGCAAAGAGTGCTAGGAGTGATGTGAGGAGTGTTGTATTGTGTATGTATGTTGTTTGTAGAGTGAGTGGTGAAAGGGCTAGTAAGATCACCTAGAGTGGGGGGTGAATAGGTGATAAAGAAATTTTTGCGAAACTTCAAAATAATTTGCTAACACCGTAAACTATAGTAAACAGTCATATGAAGCTGTAAATTAAAAATAGGAGTTTAAGGGAAAGAGAATAGAGACTCAAGGTTTATAGTGGTTTGGCTTTGGTTAAACCTACGTCCACTCTCCCATACTGACAATCCACTGGCTGGATTTCACTAAAGATCAAAAGAGATGTTACAGTCTTACGCCATTGACTTTATAGTGTAGAGATTCTACTACACTTCTTCAAAGTCTCACAAAAGTTTGTTCTCTCTTTTGCATAAAATGGAAGCTCAACGATTGAAACATCAAAGAACTTAAGAGCTTCAGACTTTGGAATTTTTCTTTCACGCACACCCTCAAACAACTTGAGCGTCTTCCTTATATACTCCTTCATGCCTTTATAACCGTTGGCACTTTCCAAAGGAGTTCTTCCAATCTACCCGTTGGAAGAAGATCTCGAATCGTTTAAGGAATGTGATGATGGCCTACCAATCTTGCTCGCCCATATAATTAGGATCTAGGTTTCCATGAGTAGAACCTTTCAAGCATACTTCGCCTTTCAACAAATCTTAATTATCCGAATTGATTCCAATAAGAATAATTGATCTCGATGTGCTATCTCCAGCCGTAAAATCTTCTATGAACCGTACGAACCGAATCCTTGAAGATAAACTCGTATCTGGATAAGTCTTCTCTTTGTTGGTCTAGAAACTGTCATTGAGGGTAAACTTTGAGTCTTGAATGTTGAGGTCTTTAGACTTCGACGACAGAATCTGAAGTTTGTCAGACTTTAACAATTGAGTATGGAAATCTTCAGACTAGATTGATGGAAACGTTTTGTCAACTTCAAAACAATAAGAGAGTTTTCTCCAACAAGTGGGTGAGTGACGTGTGAAAATCAAGTGAAGTGAGTGGGTGTGTGAGTTTTATAGTGTGGAGAGTTTGTAATATTGTTTATAAAAGAAATTATTATTTTACTTGTATAATAGTGGTATTGGAGTAGGTGGTCAGCGATTGTCGAGCCAAGGAGTGAAGCACACCAGAGTTATGTCAGTGCACAACCTAGGATTGTAAAGTTGGTTGTTCCATGACCAGGCTTACTTGGTATAGTGCTAGACATTACAACCAAGTCATGATGGTAGATTTCTCAAGTGATAAGCAGCGCCGAGAAGCTCAACAACTCCAATTATAATAACTGAAGTACCCACGTGCAATATTATTTGCTAGGTCAAGATTTGTGGGATATCGTTGGTGGCAGTAACACCACACCACCCATGAGTGACAACGAATTAAGAAAATGAAACATCAAATCAGGTAAGGCTCTTTATGCTCTTGCATAACTATTGAAGATGAGTTATTGAAGTATATAAAGAGTGCAAACACCCCAAAAGAGGCTTGGGATAAGTTGGTAGCACTGTTCGCGAGAACGAATGATACCAAGTTACAACGATTAGAAAATGAGCTCCTTTCAATTTCGCAATAAAATATGACATAAGTCAATATTTTTCTAAAGTTGAATCTATTTGTGAAGAAGTTTCAAAGTTAGATCATCATAATGACATCTCTAAGACAATAATGAGAAGAATAATAATTCATGGGTTAAGGCCAGAATATAACGGTATTGTTATGGCCACCTGTGGATGGGCAAATGAGCCAACTCTAATAGAGTTGGATAATATATTAGCCAACCAAGAAGCCTTAGATAGAGTTATGTCTAAGGTCTTGGTTAAAGAGGATGAAAGTGCCATCTTCAATAATAAAATAGGGTTCAAAGGTTAGAGTAGAAATGGTGCAGGTACTAGAGATAGCAAACATAGGAAAAGTAATGCATAATGGTAAAAGTGACTAGAAGGATTGGGACCTCGGCCAGGGGGAGCTCGCCGTGATTGCGATAAGGACAACAATAAAGATAAGAAGAATAGAATGTGCAATAGACGATGATACACTTGTAGCAAAGTAGATCACTTTGCTAGAGATTGTCAATTTAAGAGAGTTGAAGAAAATGTTGCTGCATTGAAGGAAAATGATGGCGAAGAAGAGTGGGATTTCCAAGCATTCTTTGCAGTGGAAGAACAAGAAGAGCTCACAACCTTCTCCGTCACAGAGTTAGAAGATGCGATGCCCCTCATCACGGTAAGTGATAAATTGATCAATTATGATGAAGATTGGATAGTTGATTCGGGGTGTTCAAATCATATGATTGGAGATTAAGACAAGCTATCAAAAAACATGTGTGAGTACAATGGTGGATGAGTAATTGTCCACCACAAACAACTCAAGGTTACCAATTACCCATGTTGGCCAAACAATGATAACACCCCAATTAAGTTCGCATAGGATTGAACTAAAAAATGTGGAATGAAGAAGAATCTATTGTCCATGGCACAACTTACAAATTTAGGTAATTATGTAGTTTTCGACTAGGAAGCCTTGACACTCTCTGAGAGCCTTCTTGTCGTGTCAGACACTTCAACATATGTTCAACACTTTCTGACATTATCGGACACTCTCCAACACTCAGTCAACACGTGTCGGAAAATCCAACATTTGATCAATTTTTCCGACACGCTTCGACACTCGAGTCAAAATTCCGACATATGAGTTTCTGACACACAATTTTGACAAGACGCGGACCCCTGGAGTGCCATAACTTGGCAGAAATGGACACTTAAGTGCCATAACTTATGAAAGGTATATTTAAGTGCCAAAATCGAAGTAAAATGGATCACTTGAGTATCAATCCAGCCAAAATTCAGCCAAAATGTTGACGTGTCAATTTTCCAGCGAAGCAAGTGCAAAACGACGTCGCTTTGGTGCTAACGTGGTAACAAATTAATATAAAAATTAGTTAAATTTATTTAAAATATTTAAAAATTACAAAAATTACAAACAAAAAAAAAGAGGAGGCAGCTGAGGGCTCCTCATCGTCGCCGACAAGGGCCGGCGATAGAGGGGGGAGGGTTGGCCGGGGTCGCCAAGCCTTGGCTAGGGGCTCGCGACCCCGGCCGACCGGCGACGAGGGCCTATGAGCCCTCCCCTCGATCTGGGGTGAGGGTCATGGCCCTCGCTCGGCTGGGCCAAGGGCCACCGCCCGTTGAGGCAACCCCTAGTGGGCGGTGGCCCTTGGTCCAACCGAGCGAAGGCCACAACCCTCGCCCGATCCGGCAAGGGGGAAGGAGGAGGAGGAGAGGTAACCGGCAGTTGAGGAGGAGGACGGAGGAGGAGGAAAAAAAAAAACAGGGGGAAGGAGGAGGAGAGAGGTAGCCGACGGCGAGGGTGGGGCCACCGAGCCACGACCAAGGGCCTGCGTGCCCTCGCCGCCGGCCCGGCCGGGGCTCGCGGCCCCAGCCGACCCTCCCCCACCTTCTGGTGACAGCAGGGAGGCGGTGGCGACAAGATCTCGACCCTCAGCCGCCGGCTGCCTTCCTCCTCCTCCTTCGTTTCCGTTTTTTTTTTTTTTTTGGGTTTTTTTTAAATAATTATAAATTATATTATTACTTTGTTTTAAATTTAATTTAATTAATTTTTTTATTATATTAAAATTCAAATTATGCCAAAACGACGTCGTTTTGGCCGATTTCAGAGCTCTATTTTGGCCAACTATAGAAACGTCGTCATTTTTGGTGAATTAGAGCTGAGTCAGCTTTCCGACAAGCTACCTTGGCGAGAATTATTAATATTTAATTGTCACGTATGATTTTCGGCCAGTTTCATCGGAGGTGGCACTCAAGTGTCCCACTTTTCTTAAAATGTGGCACTTAAGTGTACCTTTCATAAGTTATAGCACTTAAGTGTCAATTTGTGCCAAGTTATGGCACTTGAAGCGTTCTTTTGCCCAATTTTGACATATGAGGTCAATTTTAAAATTTCTCAATAAATGAAGGGTAAAAATATATATGTGAAAAAAAGAAAATCAATAATAAAAATAACAAATTTGGAAAGAAGAAAAACCTAATATTTTATTCTCTTCTCTTTTGACTTTACTTTCCGTGATATACAATTTGCCCTCAAGTTTTTCTTTTTCATTCGACATGTCTAACATGGAAGTCTAGAATGTGAATTACTTTTTTTCTTTCCAAGTTTTATGGATTTATTGAAATGTAGTTGAATTTGTCAAATTGAAACAAATAAGGATATTAATAAATGGTGGATTAATGTTTTTAGTATAAATTTATTATAGGATTTTATTATTATTTATTTATTTGTGAATTTGAATTAGATTACCTTGATTGAAATAATCATAAAAATAATAATTTATTATTCCTATATAAAATATACGTATAATATACAACGTGTTCCAATGTATCGAAATTCTCTATTTTTTGAGAAATAACGCATCAGCGTGTTGTGTCATGTCGTGTCGCGTGCAGGAGTTAGTGCTACTTAAGTATTCAGTCAAAGAGACATTAGGGTGTACCACAGTTTGAAACATATTGATACATCAATCATAGAGAGGTGTCGATTAGAGTTTGCCTACATGATGTCATCTCAAATAGCACTCGTGGAAAAAATTTGAAAAAGTGATAAGCCTGATTTGTGGCATGCATGGCTTGGGCATGTGAGCTACCATAAGTTTAAAGTAATGGTGAAGAAATGTATGCTAAAGGATTTTCCTCACTTGGAAGCCTAAGAAGACATTGTTTGTGCCAAATGCCAATATGGGAGGCACATAAGCTTCCATATGAGGAGTCCACATTTAGAGCTAAGATGCCTCTCGAGTTTGTCCACTTAGATGCATTCAGACCAATGGAGCAAATGTTGATCAAAGGATCAAAATACATGATAACATTCGTTGATGACTTTTCTAGGTACGTTTGGGTTGACTTTATGAAAGAAAAATATGAGGCATTAAATAAATTTAAGGATTTTAAAACAAAAATAGAGAATGAAGTAGGCAAGAAAATATTATGCCTCCGGACAGATTTTGGGCGAGAATATACATCAGATGACTTTACAAAGTATCTTTAAGAATGGAAGATACATTGATGATTTACTACCTGAATATGCCGCAAAAAAAAGTAGTTGTCGAAGGAAAGGATAAGCATTTGGTGGAGACATGCAGGAGCATGTTGCATGTGAAAAATGTTCCGCCCAAATTTTAGGCCGGATGTATGAAGATGGCAGTGCACGTGATCAACATACTACCTCAAGCAAGGGTTAGCTTTATGTCATCATATGAGAAGTTGTGGAATTGCAAGCCCACGATAAGTACTTTAGAGTATTTGGATGTGTATGTTTAGCATCCATGCTAGACCATCTTTGCAAAAAGTTCAATAAGAAGGTAGTTCACTGCATATCTAAGGGCTACAATGATCAAAGAAAAGAATGAAAGTATTATGAACCTATGACAAGGAGGTGTTACACTTCTAGAAATGTGGTGTTCGATAAACTATCATTTTGGTGGTCATCACCATCTAAACAAGTTGAAGAAGCGGTTCATGAAAGAATGGAAGAAAATGATGAGCTTGATAAGGCCTAGCAAATCGAAGAAGGAAATGACCTTATAGGTGGAAGGGAAGAAGTCAAAGCATGGTCACTAAAATTCAAAGAGTCCGTGGTGAATTGGTGTACATCCGAAAATAACAAAAGAGCTTGGACCAAGGTAGATGGAAGAACCTAAAGAACAAGAACCTCAACTTAGGAGATCAACAAGGCAAAGAAGATTAAATCCTAAATATGCAAATGCGGCGTTGATTGAAGATGTCGAAGTAGTTGAGGTGTTTGCATACGAGGAAGCCTCGCAAGGTGTGGAATGGAGGAAGGCCATAGAGGAAGAGATCTAAGTACTAAGAAAGAACAAGACATAGGGCTTGGTGTCAAGACCTAAAGAAGTACATCCTATATCTTGCAAATGGGTTTACAAACTTAAAAATTGACTAGATGGGTTGGTAGAAAGATATAAGGCATGATTAGTTGCTCAAGGATTCTCTCAAAAGTATGGCCTAGATTATGATGAGACCTTTAGCCCAATAGCAAAGATTATTACAATTCGAGTCTTACTAGCACTTGCAGTAAGCAAATATGGAAATTATGGCTCGATCGAGATATGTACATGGAGCAGCTAGATGATTTCAAGAATGAGACTCATCCAAACTATGTTTGCAAGTTTAAAAAAAAAAAAAAAAAAAAAAAAAAAGCCTTCTATGGCTTAAAACAAGCCCTAAGAGCATGATATGGGAAGATTGCTAAATTCTTGGTGCAAAGTGGTTGCTTAGAACGCGTTTGGTAACTATTATATATTGGGGAACAATTTTTGAACATAAATAATTTTATTTTTTTGTTTCTATTTCCAGGAACAATTTCTAAGTTTAAGAATGCACTTTATAAGTGTAAAAAATTTCTATTCTAGGAATAAAAATGTGTTTGGTAAACTTGTCTAATTTTGTTATTTCTTTTAATTTTTCAATATTTTTATTATATTTTTCCCTTTTTTTTATTCTTTCTTTTTTCTTTCTTTTCCTTCTTTCTCCTTTGTGGCTGGTTGCCAGCCATGGCGGCGACTGGCGATCGGCTGGGCGAGGTCCGACGAGCTTGCCCAGATCTGGTGAGGCCGAGCTCGCCTAGCCATCGGTGAGACTCGGTGTCGCTGGGGGCCGGCGACGCTCCAACGAGGTCTTCAGCCATGGCTGAGGCTGGCAACTGGCCAAAAGGAAAAAGAATGAAAGAAAAGAGAAGAAGAAAAAGAGAAGAAAAAAGAAGAGAGAAAAATTGTTTCTCAAAATTGTTCCCGGGAACAAGAAGCTACTTTTTTCTACTTCTTATTTCTATTCCAAATCTGTTCTCGGGAACAAAAGTTTTACCAAATACGTTTTTATTCTTTTTTTGTTCCCCAGAACAAAAGAACATAAATTTTGGTTCCGGGGAATAGAAACACTTTTTAACAAACAAGCCCTTAGTAGCCCCAGCAAACTCAAGCTTACTTGTGAAGGTACAAGATGGCAAGCTTGTAATAATATTAATCTACGTGGATGATCTAATCGTCACTAGAGATAATGAAGAGGAGATATGCCCAATAAGAGCCAATCTCTTAGTGCAATTTAATATGAAAGAGCTTGAAGAATTGAAATATTTCTTAGGACTCGAGATTGAGAAAACCAATGAAAGACTATTTCTATATTAGTAGAAGTATGCATGAGACCTCATAAATAAGTGTGGGATGCTTGATTGCAAACCTATATCTACTCCAATGGATGGAAATGTAAAGCTAGTGCGGCTGAAGGATGAGAATTGGAAGACTCAACTATGTACAAGCAATTGGTGGACAGCCTTATTTACGTAACCATAACATGGCTTGATATTGCCTTCACAATGGGAGTAGCAAACTGATTCATGGAGAAGCCATGAAAGCCTCACTTAGATGCATTCAAGCGTTTACTAAGGTATGTAAATGGTACATTTGATTTTGGGCTCCTGTATAAAAATGAAGCATCATGTACAATTGTAGGCCACTCCAACGCTAACTTTGCTGGATATCATGACACACGGCGATCAACTATTGGATACATGTTTAGTCTTGGATTAGTAATAGTGTCACTGTGCTGTGAAAGACAAACAATTGTGTTTGTGTCACTATCTACAACAGAAGGTGAGTATAAAGCAATAGCGATGAAAGCTCAAGAGAGTACATGCCTGGTACAGTTAATGGAGGATCTTTATCATTCGATAGATCACTTGACAATGTTATATTGTGATAATCTATTGACCATAAGCTTAACAGAGAATCCATTTTTTCCATGCGAGGACCAAGCATATGGAAGTACACTATCACTTTTTGCATGAAAAGGTATTACAAGTCGAGATAAAGATGGAGCATGCCAAAACAAATTATCAAGTTGTGGACATTTTCACCAAAAGTCTTGGAGCCACAAAATTCGGAAAGTTTCAAAGGCAACTTGATATGATCGCGAGGTCTATGCTAAGAGAGACTAGTCGTTGAGGGGGAGTATTAGAGAGCACAGCCTCTCTCTTTTATGGATTTTTTTCCTTCTCTCTCTCAAGATTATTCTTCAACGTAGTGATATTGCTAGTATAAACACCTAGAGGGGGGGTGAATAGGCGCACAAACAATTTATCGATATACGGAAGCAATTCTTAACAAATTGAAATACGATCGAGGTAGAGAGAGAGAAATTGGAACACAGGATTTATAGTGGTTCAGCTTATTCCAAGCCTACGTCCACTCTTCCGCACTGACAGCCCACCGGCTGGATTTCACTATGATCAAAAGAGAAGTTACAGCACAGCTTTGCCTTGATTCCACAAAGTGTAGATGTTCTACCACACCTCCTCAAGGTCTCTCACGAATATAGACTCTCTTTTGTATACAAGTATTCGCTCAAAGGATTTATCTAAACAAATAGGAGCTTCGGACTTTGGAATTCTTCTATCGCGCACACCTCGAACAACTAAGAACGTCTTCCTTATATACTCCTTTATGCCATCATACCCGTTGGCACTTACCAACAGCTTTGCCTTGATTCCACAGTGTAGAGTCTGAGTCTGATTGTGCCATCGACATAGATTGGCATATTCATTATCACTTTCTTCACACTCAGTATCACTCCAGGTTTCAGCTTTGAGAGCTTTTCGAAATTTTTCAGCTTTTCCTTTCTTCTTCTTTGAAGAGGACGGTTAACCGATGTGTCCCTTTTCCTTGCATTCAAAGCAGACTACATCTTTATTTGGTTCCTCATCATCAACGGACTTGGTCTGCTGTCTTTGAAAGCTTTGTTTCTTTGAGTTGAACCTTCTTCCTTTTCTCGTTTAGTTTTCTGAATCTTCTTATCATGAGAGCAAGCTCCTCATCGTCCATATCATCTTCGAATCTGTATCATCGAATCATCATTTGATTTTAATGCAATGGATTTCTTACCTTTTGGATCTTCATCTTCATTGATCCTTTCCACTTCATAGGATTTGAAGAGTTCCAATCAGCTCGTCAACGATAGTGGCATAATTCTCTCGTCTCTCTTATCGAAGTCTTTATGTGATTCCAATCCTGGAGAGTCCACGCAGAGCTTGTTTACCTTCATGGGATCGAAGTTGGTTGACCTTGATTTTCAAGACCATTCACAATATCTCAGAAACGACTAAACATGTCGATATTGATCCTCCCGGTTTCATTCTCAAGGCTTCGTATTGACCGAGAAGAATGTTGATTCTTGTTTCCTTCACTCGATCTGCCTTCATAGGTGATATGCAATCTGTCCCAAACTTCTTTTCTGTACCACAAGAAGATATTCTATTATATTCAGTTGGTGATAAAGCACAATATAAGGAGTAAATTACTTTTGCATCGAGTGTTTGTCTCTTGGTTATTTCTTCCGAGACATTCCGCTGGATTCTTCGCTTTCTTTTCCTCTTTCGAGACTGATGCGGTGGTAGGAGTAATTCCTTTTTCTACAACGTCCCATTCCAGAGGATCCTTTGATCGTAAGAAAGCTTTCATCTTATTCTTCCAGATGTTGTAATCCTTTCCATCAAAGTAGGGTGGTCTGGTATTGTTTTGCCCTTCCATCAGCCCTGGTGCCAGCATACTAGCCATGGATCTTTTACTATGAAGTAAAACACTTCAAATAAAGTAAGTACACAGGCTCTGATACCAATTGATATTGCTAGTATAAACACTTAGAGGGGGGGTGAATAGGCGCACAAACAATTTATCGATATACGGAAGCAATTCTTAACAAATTGAAATACGATCGAGGTAGAGAGAGAGAAATTGGAACACAGGATTTATAGTGGTTCAGCTTATTCCAAGCCTACGTCCACTCTTCCGCACCGATGACAGCCCACCGGCTGGATTTCACTATGATCAAAAGAGAAGTTACAGCACAGCTTTGCCTTGATTCCACAAAGGTGTAGATGTTCTACCACACCTCCTCAAGGTTTCTCACGAATATAGACTCTCTTTTGTATACAAGTATTCGCTCAAAGGATTTATCTAAACAAATAGGAGCTTCAGACTTTGGAATTCTTCTATCGCGCACACCTCGAACAACTAAGAACGTCTTCCTTATATACTCCTTTATGCCATCATACCCGTTGGCACTTACCAAAGGAATTCCTCCAATCTACCCGTTGGACGGAATCAATTAGGAAGATTGTTCGAGCTATTAAAGGAACGTGTTGATAGCCCATCAATCTGTTCGCCCATACAATCGGATCTCGGTTTCCATAAGTAGAACCTTCCAATAATATTTAGATAATCATCGAATCTTCAGTCATTGAATCGACTTGATCAATCAAAGGATTCTGATACGTCTTCTCTAGCCACGAGATCTTCTCCGGATGATAAGGTTAAATCTCAACAAAACATCCAAGCTGGATAACCTTTCTTCAACGGATTAGAGACTGTCAATGAGGATAGACTTTGAGTCTTGAGTCTGCTGTCCTAAGTCTTCGGACTTTAACTAACAGAGTCCGCAGACTTTCGTACTAGACCGATGGATACGTTTTGTCAACTTCTAAACACTTTCACCGAGATTTCTCTAACAATCTCCCCTTTTTGATGGTGACAAAACCTTCCTGCATTTGGATAACTTTGACCTGCAAAACATTTCTCAAACACATATACATATCTTATAGAAATAAATGGCCTAATAGAATAACACTAGAATCTGCAACCACAGAAAATAGGTTAGTCCAGTATATGATTAAGCCATTCATAAGATATCAATATTGATTAATAGAAGCAATCAAGTCCAAGTCTAGGCAGTTCTTATCCAGACACAAAACAAAGTCAAACAGGTTCAACCATAAACCTCAAAACAATCCAAAAATTTTAATGAATAAAAAGTTTTTGAATCAAATCTTGCATCTCTCCCCTTTTTGTCATCATTAAAAAGGATGAGATGAAGTTAAGATTGCTTGGGAACGCGGACAAGTTGGAAATCTTCCATAGACGAACGATGCCTTCCACCTTTTAAAGTCTTCCTTCAGCTGTACAACCTCCTCACTCTTGGCATTGGCCTGATTCTGAATAGAGAGGGCTTGCATCTTATCATTCAATGAACAGGAAGAAGCTTGACCTTCATTCTTCAAGCTTTGAACTTCGCATCCCAAGGCATAAATCTGACCTTTCATCTCCAAGAGAATATCCATGATTCTGCGAAAATCTGCTCCATTATCAGTCTGAGTACTTGCTTCGGCTCGATCTGATGGAGTAAAAGCAGACGATGGTGGATTAGCATAATCTCGCAGATTTGGCGATGAAGCTTCATGACCTTCCTCTGGAAATTGAGATGCATAAACATCTTCTAGGTCTGCAGGCGAGCGACTGACTCCTTCACTTGCATCTGGATATGAAGATGTCACTCCTTTCTCCTGATCTCCCCGTTCCATGCCTACAGTGGAGAAGAGATTTCCTCAGTTCTCCTTCTTCTCTTCTTTCTTCTTCAGTCTCTTTCTTTCTCTCGCTTCTTGCTCGCTTCTCTTTCTTCTTCTTCCTTCTCCTCTCCTTCTCTTTCTTCTTCTTCCTTCTCCTCCTCTCGCTTCTCTTTCTTCTTCTTCCTTCTCCTCTGCTTCTTTCGTCTTTTGTTCCGATTCTTTCTGAGGAACAGGACGACTTAAATTCTTCAAAGCCATTGCAGAGATGGTGATGTCTTCATCATCATCTTCATCCTCAACGAGGAGAGCTCTTCTTTTCTTTGATGGAGCAACCATGGGCTCCTTCCCTTTTCTCTTAGCAGCAGAAGAGAGTTGATGAGATTTTGCAGAGTCTTCTCCTTGAATTTCTCCAATTCCTTGCTCGCCCTTCGACGCATTTTGGTCACCATTTTCAGTCCTACCACCATATGATCGCATGATCGAACACAAAAGATTTATGGAGGCTGAATATTCAGATGTCCGAATAACTTCGAATAAGGCTTGGGTAAGGGAGTTGACCTCTGTCCTTCATCACCGCTCTATACATGTGAAACATAACAAAGATGAGGAAGAGAAAACTTCTTTCCACGTAGGATGGCATACATCAACTTTGCCTCGAGCTTGAAACATCGCTTTGGAAGTTGATTTCGGCCGAAGGCAATTAATCACAATCTTGTGAAGCAAGATGTTGAATGCATTCATCCTTGAGTAGGTGATCTTCTCATCCGTTCTCCCGTCCTTCACCGCTTCAAGTGTGGCCCGAGCAATGGAAACTTTGATTGGTTGATATCCGCCTCTCAACTTCTAACACATCTCGCCAAAGATATTCATATCCACAACATAGTCTTGTTCTTTAACGCTGAAGGAAAATCTGTTCGCATCTAAAAAGCTAAGATTTGAATAGAAATATGCAAATCAATTCAAGATAAGCCTCTCGTTAAGTCGAGCAGAACTTTTCAAGTTGAAGATAACTGAACTTTTCCCTCAAGTTCACTTTCACGGCATCCAGAAAATCAAAGTCCACACTCCTAGGGTTTATTACCCCACGCTTCAGCAATTTCGAGTATAGATCCTTTTGTTCCTTTGATCTGAATAAATCTCCCATTTTTCCTTGAATTTCAGCCGCAATACCCATTTTCGGTTGAAATAAACTGAACAGATTGTCATCGTCATTCCCATCTACAGGATTCGGCCCCCAGTCACGAGGATCACTTGGGATATTCACAAGGGTTTCCTCAGCCACCCCTTTACGAGCGATTCCCAAACTTTCCATTTTTCGCAGAAAGATATATTCGTTCCTATATCCTTTTTCTTTAACAAAATCATCAACATAGTTCAAAGGAGTACGAATTCCTTTTAAAGCACGATATAGCTTGTAAATAAAAACGGGCTTTTGAACTCTTACGGGTCCGCATCCTCGATGATTTCTTCCGATGCTGATCAACAACGCCTTGAGGACTAGATGGTGGAGAATGACGCTGCCGAGAATGTTGTGGGCTCGGTTGCTAATCTGGGAGTAACTTCATCTTCAGAAGATCGAAGTGCGTAGGCCCTCACTCATTCTCCGTGGTCCCCGCTTGCGATTCTTGAGGACTTTCGCGAAGATGACATCTTTCTCGGTGTTTGGAAGATTCCTTGCTTGAATTTCCCAGAAAGATGACAACTTTTTGAAGATTGAGCGAAGAAGACAAACGGGAATGGAGGATCGATGCTTTCTAGGGTTTTTGAGAGAAAAGTAAGTAGAAAAGTGAAGAGAAATCGACAGTGCTCGTTCGGTTAAAAAGAAGGATAAACTGTGGCATCCCAAAATTCAATAACAAGCCATAAGGTGTGTTAAAGTCTTTAATTAGGTGATAGAATTTCCATGGCTTATGTTTTAGCCATTAGTCTTTTAATTAGATGATTTATGCTTGTGATTGTGGAAATTTAAATGTAATAGATTAATGCTTGGCCATATGATTTAAATTTCAATAATTAAAATATATCCCAAGACTTTGGCCAAGGTGAAAATTTGGAATTCAAGAATATTTATAAAAGAATTTCAAAAAAAAAAAAGGGGGAAAAAGGGTTAATTTTTGGAATGGGCCTTAGACCCATTGGTCTAAGTTTAGTGGGCCGAATGGCCGGCCCAAATGGAAGCCCACAAGAGGGAATTCGACCAGCCCATTTGCTGGCCCAAGACAGGCCCAAAAGAAGGCCCAAGCCCATGCATGTGTTGAGACAAGTGGCGTGGAGGCTGTGCAAGGTGTGGCTGCCCCCATTGGCCATCTTGGGCGGCCACATGCAATATAAAAGCATCCAAAAAGGAAAGAGAGAGAGGGAGAGAGAGAGAGTGGCTTGTTCGGCCAAGTGAGGGAGAGAGAGAGGAAGCCGAGAGAGGAGGAGAAGGAACCGTCGCCGGTGTGCCGCCGTTCGTGAGGTCTAGAGGCAAGTTGGGAATCCACTTTCTACTCTTGCACCATTGTTTTCGCATGAACTGTTTGGACTCAGAAACTTGTTTGAGCTTGCATGTGTGTTTAGAGTCCGATTTTGGCTCCGATGTCTTCATGAAAGTTGTAGCTAACATCTTGAAATATAACATACTGAAATTTCGTGGAAAATTATGGAGATTTGAGGGGTCAAACTCTCATCTTATGGAGATGTCAGATCTGGAATGTTTTCGCATGAATCCGCTCGAGTCAGAATGTTGTGTGAGCTTGCATGCATGTTTGGAGCTCGATTTTGGCTTCTATGTCTTCATGAAAGTTGAAGCTAACGTCTTGTACTATGACATACTAAAAATTCGTAGAAAACGATGAATATTTGAGGGGTTAAAAGTTCTATGATACGGAGACTTAGATCTGCAAAAATTTCACTGACCTCTTGTTGATTTCTTGGTTGCATGTTGATTTCTGTTGGAGATCTTACTTCGCCGCCTTCTTGAAAGTTGTAGGTAACATCCTAAAATACAACATACTCAAATTTTAAGAGAAATGAAGGAGTGTAGCCTAGTTAATCGGCTAGATCTTGGAGATGATTGATTCTGGTGAAGTGTACCGAGACACCCGAGACTTTATGGACTTAAATGGTGATCATATTTTGGTTATTTGTCCTAGATCTCTTCATGAAACTTGTAAAGGACACCTTGGTACATAACATACTCAAATTTCAGAAGAAACGAAAGAGAATAGATGGGTGAAATCTAAAAATTTCGGAGAAGTGTGTTCTGGACGACGCGGTCGTGATTCCAGAAGCTTCGTAGGGTTGTAGAAATTAATCTAAAAATAATTTGGCTTAGATTTCTTCATGAGAAATGCACGAAAATGTGTTGGCTATCACCCTGTAAAATTTCGTAATTTTTGGAGGCCATATGAGTATTTTAATCGAATTTATTTGGAAACTGTGCAAGTCTGGCCATTATCCGAATATAAGGTGCTATTTTGTGAAAATTGTGAAATTATAAGAAATTCAATTCGGCCACAAATTTTGTATGAAATTGTGATTCTATTTGTTTGCTTAATGATTTTTGAGTATCATGATTTTGGGAAAAATCATAGATATTAAATTTAATATTTATGGAAATAAATAATAATATAATAATAAAATAATAAAATAATAATAAAATAATAATAAAATAAAATGGATTTTTATTTGGCCATGGATTCAACTTCATTTGTGTGGCACTTGTGTGATGAGGTCTTTGTACATGTGAATTGAAATACATATGTGATTAAGCTTTGGCATGTGTATGACATGTGAATTGAAATGCAAGTGTGATTTCTTTGATGCCATGCCAATTGCCATGTTAAATTGAGATAAAAGGATAATTGTGGATGAGAATGAGGTTGTGGTGGAGGATGTTGTCTGGTGGCCTGGTGGCGTAATTCCAGAGATTCCCTGGGAGTTTCAGGATGCCCGGAATGTGGGGGGCCGGAAGTCCGGTTGTATCTCGGATACATGCCCGGAGGTTCCTCGCGACACCAGGATTTGGGTGCGGGATGCTTGGCTAGAAGGGTAAAGGCCAGAAGTCCGGTTGTATCTTGGATACATGCCCGGAGGTTCCTCGTGATGCTAGTTGGGATGCGAGATGCCCGGAATGTGGGGGGCCGGATGCCCGGTTGTATCTTGGATACATGCCCGGAGGTTTTTCTCGCATGGGATGCGAGTGTAAAATATGGGATGAAATTGATGAATTGAGGAAGGGTGATGTGGTGATCAAATTTAAAGATAAAGATGAAAATTAACTCATGGCATGATATGGTATGATATGCATGATGATATGCATGATGATGGTGATGATATGTGATGTAATATGATGATCACCCATGGTATGATATGCATGATGATATGCATGATGATGGTGATGATATGTGATGTGATATGATGATCACCCATGGTATGATATGCATGATGATATGCATGATGATGGTGATGATATGTGATGTGATATGATGATCACCCATGGTATGATATGCATGATGATATGCATGATGATATGTGATGTGATATGATGATCACTCATGGTATGATATGCATGATGATATGCATAATGATGATGATAATATGTGATGTGATGATGTCATGATAAGGATGATATGTATGATATAATGATGCCATAATGATGATTATGATGATGATATATGATGATATGATATGCATGATGATAAGGCATGATGATGCATGATAGTATTACGCATGGCTGCAAGGTAAGTTACGCCTGCAATGTATGTATGATTTGTATGATGCATTGAGTTGTTATTGGATTCCTTTACCTGCTGAGTGATTGTACTCACCCCTTTTGGGGACCAACATTTCAGATTAGTAGATGGTTTGAACGGTTGGATGTGACCGTGAGGAGGAGGATAGCAAGGGAAGGAGCTGTTGGGCGCCGACACTAATCGATGGACTCTAAAGTAGACGACTATTGGAAGCGACATCGGTCATCTTGTGAAATATAGCCAAGTATAGAAAGACTATGGCAATTTGATGTATCGATGAATGATGTCCATCTGGGTTAAGTGAATAAAAGTGTACGGCTTTTACTTATAAATGTTTAGTATGTGTGCATCGATTTCTGAATGTAGGGAAGGGAGTTGTTGGATGTGCTTCCGTATTTAAATTGCGCAAGGGACCGATCTAAAAGATGTAAACCCCCATGGTTGTATGGACCCGCTGAAATTGAAATGGTATCAGAGTGACATGTTATTAAGAAATTAAGTGGTAAGCAAACTGTGGCGACCCAAATCGGATCGGGGGCCGTCGAGGGGTGTCACATAAACGAACCGTCACAAAGGAAATAAAAATATGCATTTTCAAAATAACTGTCTTTATCCGCAAAAATAGCTATAAAAATAACTTCCCTTTTGAAAATGAATCGATGCAATATTTACGTTAATTAAATATAGCAACAATTTAAACACAGTCTGATGATCGTACCTTTTCAAGATAAGATTGAGAGAGAAAGACTTACACCAAGGTCGAGCCAAGACCGTAGATAAAGTCTTGTAATCCCGTGTCTGAAAGTCTTTAGACTTTGATATCCTCATACCTCAAAATGTTGAGTCCGGACCGTATAGACTCAAATTGATTTTTCTCCAAAGGCTTTGTGAGTATATCAGCCCGCTTGATTCTTTGAGTCAACAAATTGAATTGAAACATCTCCATTTTGAACATGATCTCTAATAAAGTGATGTCGAATTTCTATATGCTTCACTCTTGAGTGGAGAATTGGATTTTTGGTGAGGTTGATAGCGCTGGTGTTGTCGCAATTAATCTCCGTGCATGAGTCTTCAATTTCAAAATCTCTTAACCGTTGTTTTATCCATAGAATTTGCGAACAAATGCAGCTTCCAAGAGCTACATACTCGTTCGTTGTTGAAAGAGACATAGTGCTTTGTTTCCTAGAAAACCAGACACTGCTTCGCTTCCAAGCAACGGCAAGTTCCTGAAGTGCTCTTTCTATCAACTCGCAACCGGCCGTATCTCGCGTCTCGAATATCCTTAAGATTAAAGTCTCCTTCTTAGGATACCAAAGACCGATGCTTGATGATGAAGCCACATATTTAATGATGCGTTTGGCAGCACCGAGATGGGATTCTCTAGATCCGATTGAAACCTAGCACGATGCAAACACTCAACAAAATATCAGGTCTAGAGGCGTAAGATAAAGAAGTGATCCAATAATGCTCCCGTACAGCTTTTGATCAACTTTCTTCCCTTCTTCATCTTTGTCTATCTTTAAAGAACTTGACATCGGTATGTCGGTCTTTTGCACTTCTCCACCCAAACCTTTGACAAGATCATTAACATATTTTTCTTGATAAATAAAAGTTCCTTCCTTCAATTGTTTTATTTGAAGACCAAGAAAGAATGTTAACTCTCCCATCATACTCATTTCAAACTCATCCCGCATAGACTTTGAAAATTTCTTGCACGTACTTTCATTAGAGGATCCAAAAATAATATCATCCACATATATTTGAACAAGTAAGAAACTTTTGTTTTCCTTCTTGATAAATAAAGTCGTATCCACTTTACCTTTGACAAAACCATTTTATATTAGGAACTTACTTAATCTGTCGTATCAAGCCCGAGGTGCTTGCTTTAAACCATACAAAGCCTTTTCGCCTAAAGACCGAGTCCGGCTTCTTTGGGTCTTCAAATCCTGGTGGTTGTTCCACATAAACTTCCTCATGGATAAATCCATTTAGGAAGGCGCTTTTGACGTCCATTTGGAATAACCTGAAATTCTTATAACAAGCAAACGCAAGTAATAGTCGAATAGCTTCTAACCTTGCCACCGGAGCGTAAGTCTCATCATAGTCTATTCCTTCTTCTTGCGTATATCCCTTGGCCACGAGTCTTGCTTTATTTCGTACGACTTTTCCTTTCTCGTTCATCTTGTTTCAACACCCATTTGGCTCCACAACAGTTTTACCTTTTTGGTTGGGATGTCAATTCCCGTACATCATTTATGCTGAACTGCCGAGCTCTTCTTGCATAGCTTCAATCCAGCTTTCATCGATAAAGCTTCTTCTATGCTCTTTGGTTCAATTTCAGAAACGAGTGCCACAAAGACTAGACTCTTCTCGCCTTTTGATCCGTGCGAATTCCTTCATTAATTTTGCCAATTATAAGATCTTTGGGATGACCGGACTTATGCTTCCAGCTACTTGTTGATTTTTCTGGTTGATGATCTCTTTCTTTATTTGGATCTTCACTAACAACCCGATGCTGGTTTTCCGTAGTCCGAGATGCTTCTTGAGTTGTAGACTTTGGAGGGTCTCTGGAGGCAAAGTTCGACTCTTCTGATGAGTCTCGACTTGATTCATCTTACGTTGAGTCTTGAAATTTGACATTCATTGACTCCTCTACGTACGGCTCTTCTTGTTATAGACTCGAAGGCTTTGCTTGATGTAGAATATCCAAGGAAGATACCTTCATCTGATCTTTCTTCAAACTTACCAACTCGATCTTTTGCATTTTTCAGTATAAAACATTTGCAACTGAATACATGAAAGTATGAAACAATAGGCTTCTTTTCTTTGAATAACTCATAAGGGGTTTTCTGAAGAATAGATCTTAAGAAGACTCTATTGATGATATAGCAAGCTGTTGAAACAGCTTCAGCCCAAAATCGAGAAGAAATTTTACTTTCAATTAAAAGAGTTCTAGCCATTTCTTGAAGAGATCTGTTCTTTCTTTCCACAACTCCATTTTGCTGAGGAGTATATGGAGAGGAGAACACATGCTTAAAGCCGATTCATCACAGAATTTTGTAAAATCTTGATTTTCAAATTCACCTCCATGATATGTTCTTATACTAGAGATAACACATCCTTTTTCATTTTGAACCTTTTTAGCAAATTTTTCAAAATACGAAAAGGTTTCGACTTACTTGCAAGGAAATATACCCAAGTAAAACGGGAGTAATCATCAACAATTACTAGGCAATACTTCTTACCCCAATACTCGAGTTCTGGTTGGTCCGAAGAGATCCATATGCAAAGAACCGTAGTACATGATTAGTAGAGACATAATTTATTGACTTAAAAGAATTTCTTACCCGCTTTCCCAGAATACATGGAGTGCATGACTCAGTCTTTTGGTATGGCAATTTGGGTAGACCTCGAACAAACTGCTTTGATGAGATTTTGGCTAATTACTTCATGTTGACATGACCAAGCTTTTTGTGCCATAAGCTTGCTTCGTCTTGAATTGAGATAAGGCATTGCGATTCATTTGGTTTCATATCTAGAAGATAGATATTTCCATGTCTTCGACCCATGAAAGACTCGAGTAGAGTCTTTACCGATTCCCGAACATGTTCCTTCTGAAAGAAGATCTTGAAACCAAAAGATCACACAATTGACTAATGCCGAGAAGATTGTAATTGAGTCCTTCTACTAAGGAAACATTACTTATTGTGAGAGTTCCAATTTTCATGGTTCCAAATCCCACAATACTTCCTTTGTTGTTTCCTCCAAATGAAACTTTTCCACCATTTACTTGAGCAAGCTTTATAAAGCAATTTGAGTCTCCCGTCATGTGTCTTGAGCATCCGATGTCAAGATACCACTTTACCTCGTTTCTTGACGAGACTCCGCATTTAAAATAAAGTCTCAAGCTTTCTTTGGTACCCAAATTTTCTTGGGTCCTTTGGTGTTAGTAAGATAAACAAGATAGCCCATACTTTCTTAATAGGTTTCCATACCATAGAACACTCTTTTTCAAAATGATCCGGACTGTTGCACTTAGAACATCTTAGAGCATTTCTTCCTACAGGTTTAACAAAAACTTTCTTGAAGTGATTTTTGTAAACCTCACTCGGAAGCCTTTTCTTAATTCTTTCTTTTACTTTAGGAAAATCAATCAAGGGAATTGTTTCTTCACATACCTAGACCAGACTTATTGAAGTAAGGTCTTTGTGCTGAAAGAATTTTCTCAAGTTTTTTAGACCCTATAGAAAATTTCTTTGATATATTTGATAAGTCTGTTTTTAAAAAAGCATTTTCTTTTAAAAGATTTTCTTCATTTTCTTTAAGATTGGAAACAGACAAGTCTAGACTTTTAACTCTTTCTACTAAAACATTTTCCTTTTGTTTTAGAGCTGAGTTTTCTTTTTTTTTTTTTGTTTGGAAATTCTTTTGAGAGAAGTCTTAAGACTAAAGCATAGTTCATCAATATATTTAGAAACTTTGACAGGAATTTTAAAATTACTTGCCTCAAATTCACCGTTTGAGTCCGATCCCGAGTCCGATCTAGAGTCTCGAGTCCGATTGTGCCATCGAGACATAGATTGGCATATTCATTATCACTTTCTTCACACTCGCATCACCCCAGTTTCAGCTTTGAGAGCTTTTCGAAATTTTTCAGCTTTTCCTTTCTTCTTCTTCGTAAGAGGACAAGTTGTCCGATGTGTCCCTTTTCCTTGCATTCAAAGCGTACTACATCTTTATTTGGTTCCTCATCATCACCGTACTTGGTCTGCTGTCTTTGAAAGCTTTGTTTTTTGAGTTGAACCTTCTTCCTTTTCGTTTAGTTTTCTGAATCTTCTTATCATGAGAGCAAGCTCCTCATCGTCCATATCATCTTCGAATCAGATCATCGAATCATCATTTGATTTTAATGCAATGGATTTCTTACCTTTTGGATCTTCATCTTCATTGATCCTTTCCACTTCATAGACTCAAGAGTTCCAATCGCCTCGTCACCGATAGTGGCATAATTCTCTGCGTCTCTCTTATCGAAGTCTTTATGTGATTCCAATCCCCGGAGAGTCCACGCAAGAGCTTGTTTACCTTCATGGGATCAGGTTGGTTGACCTTGATTTTCAAGACCATTCACAATATCTGTAAACGACTAAACATGTCGATATTGATCCTCCCGGTTTCATTCTCAAGGCTTCGTATTGACCGAGAAGAATGTTGATTCTTGTTTCCTTCACTCGATCTTCCTTCATAGGTGATATGCACTGTCCCAAACTTTTTTGCTGTACCACAAGAAGATATTCTATTATATTCAGTTGGTGATAAAGCACAATATAAGGAGTAAATTACTTTTGCATCGAGTGTTTGTCTCTTGGTTATTTCTTCCTGAGACATTCCGCTGGATTCTTCAGCTTTCTTTTCCTCTTTCGTAGACCGATGCAAAGGGTAGGAGTAATTCCTTTTTCTACAACGTCCCATTCCGTAGGATCCTTTGATCGTAAGAAAGCTTTCATCTTATTCTTCCGATGTTGTAATCCTTTCCATCAAAGTAGGGTGGTCTGGTATTGTTTTGCCCTTCCATCAGCCCCCGGTGCCAAAGATACTAGCCATGGATCTTTTACTATGAAGTAAAACACTTCAAATAAAGTAAGTACAATGTGCTCGATACCAATTGATATTGCTAGTATAAACACTTAGAGGGGGTGAATAGGCGCACAAACAATTTATCGATATACGGAAGCAATTCTTAACAAATTGAAATACGATCGAGGTAGAGAGAGAGAAATTGGAACACAGGATTTATAGTGGTTCAGCTTATTCCAAGCCTACGTCCACTCTTTCCGCACCGATGGCCCCACCGGCTGGATTTCACTATGATCAAAAGAGAAGTTACAGCACTTTGCCTTGATTCCACAAAGGTAGATGTTCTACCACACCTCCTCAAGGTTTCTCACGAATATAGACTCTCTTTGTATACAAGTATTCGCTCAAAGGATTTATCTAAACAAATAGGAGCTTCAGACTTGGAATTCTTCTATCGCGCACACCTCGAACAACTAAGAACGTCTTCCTTATATACTCCTTTATGCCATCATACCCGTTGGCACTTACCAAAGGAATTCCTCCAATCTACCCGTTGGACGGAATCAATTAGGAAGATTGTTCGAGCTATTAAAGGAACGTGTTGATAGCCCATCAATCCCGTTCGCCCATACAATCGTGATCTCGGTTTCCATAAGTAGAACCTTCCAATAATATTTAGATAATCATCGAATCTTCAGTCATTGAATCGACTTGATCAATCAAAGGATTCTGATACGTCTTCTCCAGCCACGAGATCTTCTCCAGATGATAAGGTTAAATCCTGAACAAAACATCCAGTTTCGGGATAACCTTTCTTCAACGGATTAGAGACTGTCAATGAGGATAGACTTTGAGTCTTGAGTCTGGCTGTCCGGAAGTCTTCAGACTTTAACTAACAGAGTCTGCAGACTTTCAGACTAGACTGATGGATACGTTTTGTCAACTTCTAAACACTTTCACTGAGATTTCTCCAACACGTAGAACTTGTGGTTGCAGATTATCCAACACGAAAGATGGAAGCAAAAATCTCTCGTTCAGAGATAATTTGCTGAGAGAGTTGGTGGATGAAGGCTATAAATAGTCTGGCCTCATCCACTTGAGTTCACGCCTCAAACAAAAGAGCAAGGATCTTATGTAATGATTGGGTCTTCAAGTGTGAAGTGTGAGTGAGTGTGAGGTGTGTGTAGCGTGCAGAGTGCTAAGAGTGACGTGAGGAGGGTTAGATTGTGTATATGCGTTGTTTGTAGAGTGAGTGAGTGAGTGACGTGTGAAAAGCAAGTGAAGTGAGTGGGTGTGTGAATGTGATGGTGTGAGAGTTTGTAATATTGTTTATAAAAGGAGTGATTATTTTACTTGCATAACCACATGCTTTTCAACATTTCATGGGTTCGCAAAGTCGATATTGTGATAAGTTGATTGGCTTAGCTAACATGGCAATGAGCAAGATGTGCAACCCAATGTGAAGTAGCACTCGCTCAAGAGCAAAATATAGACCCACGACCATGCTGACGCTTTACACGTGGTTTCCAGGCTTCAAACAAAAGAGGGAAAATTATTCAAAATGTCCTAAACTTATTGTATTTTTGTCAATTCAGTTCTAAATCTTTCAATTTGGTAATTGAGTTCATATGGGTAATTTTGGTCAGAAATTATTGACGTTAACAGTTGGCGTTGACGTGCATTTTTAAAGTAATATTTCAATGATATTTTAACAATTCTTTGAATACTTTTTTTTTAAGGTTTTTGGAAAGAGGGCCAGCGAAGGCATAAGGGCCTTCGCAGGCCAAAGCAAGGGTGCATGAGCCCTCGCCTAGAATTGGCGAGGGACGCCAAGCCCTCCCCCGGCCAGATCTAGCGAGGGCGTCGCAGCCCTTGCCCAAAGCTATCGAGGGCCATGACGCCCTCCTCGTTGTCTCGTAGGTTTTCACCGATCATCCTTGCCAGCCCTCTCTCCAAAATCCTAAAAAAAAAAAAAAGATAAGAAAAGAATAAAAATTCAAAAATGATTAAAAAGTGTCATGTCAAGACTTGGTCGTCAACGTCAACAATTTCCAATCAAATTTGATCGATTGATTCAATTTGTAAAATGTTAAAAATATTTATTACTTAATTTGTAAAATTGAAATGTGTATGACTAATTTAGTAAAAGTATAATAAATTTAGAAATTTTTGGACAATTTTCCTAACGAGAAAGGAAGATTTTTCATTTTACATTGATGCTCTACAATGTAGCAGCTTTGAACAAGGGAAGGCCTTCTTATTGGCAATTCCTGCACATTGATTGCTCCTCTTCATCGGCATAAACACGTTAGTTGACTTGGAAAAGAGGACATGGAAGACTTGAAGAGACTCTGATCACATAAAGCCGGCAGGGACGCCCAAATGGAGATTATTAAGTTTTGGGTCTGTCGTGTGGAATTGTAATGCCATCTGTTACTTTCCTCTCGATAATGATAGGCTGATGAAAAAGTGAAAACCTCCAATCAGTCAACTTCCGACAATTCTTGCCCCCCATTGACCAGTTATTGAAAGACTTTTCGACGACTCCATTTCCTTCCAAGCAATTATAGGTGACCCTCACATATTAAAGCAGATAAGCAAAACGGACCAAAAGACGACCCCCTCCCCAAAAAAAAAAAAAAAAAAAAGAAGGTCTAACTACATTTGAATCCATAAAAAGGGGGAGATTCCACAAAGAAACACAAGTCGTGAAAATGAAACAAACAATTATAAAGGACAGGGAAAGAAAGCAAATGATTATAAAACAAGTTCATGGGTTGCAATACTTATAGCTCAGTCAGATCAGAGGCTAATTGGCCTAGAAGTGGCTCTCATATCCATTTGGTAAGTCTCTTGAGAAGATGTAAGAACTACTCTCTGAACAGTTACAGCAGTATCAGTTGTAGGAAGGCAGTGTTTGAGCCAGTGATTATGACAATTGAAGTTTTCAAGCCGTTACCCTCACTCGGAGCTTAATTGGTGCGAAATCAGTTACGTAACGTCTGCTAATATTGTCAAACAATGCCATTAGCTGATCACATGCTTAAGAGAGCGTGCCTAAAGAGAATAAGAGTGTAGTATTACAGTAGCAGCGGAGTAATAACCAGACTAGAGTCTCGTAAATGTATAGAGAATCGCTTTTTGCCTGTGATTAAGACTACTAACACTAGCAATTGAATCTATATCCAGTCAAGCCAATGTCTTATATTTGCGCCCCGTCATAAATATTTGGGGGTTCAATTTTTGCCGAGAATCTAAGGGCAGTTAAAGAGATAGCCAAAAGTTATGTTACATTTTGGATAGGACTCGTACTCAAATGTTTATTTCTAGACCTGTCCTATCCAAGCCTGCCCCACCAATAGAGAACCAATTGTATATGCGTCCTCCCTGGCCTGCACATGACTTGATGCTGGTCTATCCGTACGGCTCGCGGGCGGGACAACCATCGCTAGAAGACAATACGGAAAATTTAAGAAAATGTCTCATTGAGGATTGAGAGTGGTGACTTTTGCAAGGGAAGGTTGTGGCTACTTGGGATTTTGAGCTATCCATCGCGTCGAAACTATTAGCGATGAGTATTCTCCTTTCTCTCATATTTAATTCTTGTGAAAACACCAAAAATTATATGGACAAGCTAAAATTGAGATTATTAATTAATTGGAGAGAACAATATAGTTCCCTTTAAGTAATGGATTCTAGCCAATTGAAAGGATTCGATAGAAAAGCCACCATTACCGTCACTCAACAGATTTTCCCTCCAAAAATTACTTCTCCAACCTGTTTCAATTAAGGGCAGTCATGGAAAGAACATTAAGCTCTACCTACTATTGGACCCTCTATTCATTATTATCTTTATTTTTATTACCACTCATTGTATTTGATTTGGTATTGCGACTGGCCATGACTTTGAGAATCATGACGATATTACTAAAGACTGTCTTTATCGGAATAATCTTTCCTTATACATCATCAATTGAACCATAGACAAACTTGGATTTGCACTTCTGGGGATCCAATCTCCCGATCCCTGCAGAAAGGAAAAAGAGTGCGGATGGATTAGTTCGAGTGGAGAGAACTTTGAATTGAACATCGACCGTAACAGCCATCCCATCTTTTCCTTTTTCACCCCATGCTGATTTCTGCGAGAAACCTGATATACATGTTGTCACATGTCAAGTCACCATGGTCGTAAGATTGAATGATTGCATCACACAAGTTCAGTGTAAGTTACAACCAAACATAAAGAAAGATAGTCTCTGAAGAGTTCCCTATAATTGTTATCTATGTGTTGAATCTGCTCACGTTTATACGCCACTCTTTTTTTCGGCCGACCAATATATCCATGTGTTGTGTTGGATACTCTCAATGGAGTATGAAACAACTGATAAACTAAATAACCTATATAAGGTTCAATATCATGTACAAGCTAGATTGACAAAAGTGCTTTATTACCATGTCCATACCTTCAGATTTTGACCTGGCACTTAAATCAGTAACGTCTCATCATTTATGATTCCTCACTTGCGTTCATGCGTGTGTAAAGTATGCGACAAACGGCTACATGGATAATCTAAATATCAACACCAGGAGCAGAACTGCCGCTGCTACCCCATTTTTGAGTCACAGAAACTGGAGAATGGGTCAACTGCATAGTCTTCAGTAGCTGTGAATCGTCATAATCCGGAGAAGGTGGAGCAAGGGCAACTTCACCCTCATCCACGTCAACAAATATGTCCGCATCATTCTCATTGCATGCAATCGCCTTCAGTTCCTCCAAAACCTCATCCATTGGAGGCCTCATTTCCTTGTCCTGTTGCAAGCACAAGAAAGCTAACTCGGCCACCGAAGTTGTCATCCTATTGATTTCGCTATCTGACTCAAATCCTAGATTTGGGTCGATCAATTCCCCAAACGCGCATATTTGAATCTTGTTAATAGCGAAGTCGGCCAAATTAATCTCGTCCCTTTCTCTGCTTATGTCCACAGCTGGCTTGGATGATACAAGCTCGATCAGAACAACTCCGAAGCTATAGACATCACTCTTCTCTGTGAGTTGGTAGCACCGATGGTAGTTGGGGTCCACATAACCTGGAGTCCCTTGAGAGCTGTTGAGATATGAGAGACATCATTGGGGAATAGCCTCGAAAGCCCAAAATCCGCAACTTTAACCCCAAAATTCTTGTCGAGAAGGATGTTATTTGTTTTAACATCACGGTGGACAATGCCAGAAGCGTGAAGGTAAGCCAATGCAGTAGCAGTCTCTATGGCTATGCCCATACGGATTTGCCAAGGCAATGTAGTAAAAGAGTTTGCTCGCTTGCCGTGGATATGATCGGCAACAGTTCCATTCGAGATGTACTCATAGACAAGTAGAAGCTCACGGCTGTGGCGAGAAGTGCAACCATATAGAGACACAAGGTTCTTGTGTTGCAAACGAGTCAGGATCTCTACCTCATTCATGAATTGCTTGACCCTCCGGTAGTTACGCTCATATAGGCGCTTCACTGCTACTTCCCGCCCATCTGGAAGTTTTCCTGTTAAGAACATTGTAGAAAATGTCTTTCAGTTGAAGATCCCTTGGAGGAATAGGGAAGGAACTTTTTCTCACCGTAATAAACAGTTCCAAAACCTCCGTCTCCTAGTTCATTGGAAGCAGCGAAGTTGTTTGTGGCTACTTCAAGTTCGGTACTGTTGAAAATGGGGACTTCAAAGGAGACATTGCGCTCTTCCATGTCTGAATTGGACTGAGGATGAGAGGTGCTGTTTCTCAAACGGAACTTCAAAGAAGCATTCTTCCTCTTCAAGTAGATCATATGGGACAAGAAGATGATGATCAAGCTTCCGACTCCAATACCTGATGCACCAGGTGATAATTAACCCGTTTCCTATTTAGGAATATGCTTTTAACTTTTGTGTCGTTTCCTAAGACATGGATTATATTGGCTGGAAGCATGGACAGATTGTTGAGCTCTTAAGACGAAGTAAGAAGATTTTGGTACGACCAACTTTGATTTGATCGACACTGTGAGATTAATATGCAATAATAACCCAGAAAGGATACTTCTGCAGTAAGATGATCCAGTTTCTTTTGTTTTATCATGTCTAATGAAATATTTAAATAATAAACTATACATTTATCCAACAGCTTAAGTTTTAGAACAATTAGCAGTGATCTCACCAAAATCTCATATGGTATTAGAGCTGGAGGTCCTGAATTCGAATTTTTCCGGGTCTTATTTGCCTCTTAAACTAAATTTCCATTCTTAGTACAAGGCAAAAGATCATGCGAAGCATGGGGGGGAGTGATAGACTAATTAACTAATAAATCACTCTTTCATCTAATAGCTTAAACTTTTAAAATAGTTAACAGCAGTCCCACCAAACCCCACAGTGTCAACTGGAGAACAAATTGTCCTAGTTATAGTTTGGTTTGTTCAGGTCAACAGAGCCAATATGATAACTAGAAAAAAAGAAGGAAATTACCTAGTCCTATCTTCCGCCAACGTCCTCCTCCTGCATCAAAGTTGAAAAGGAAGAT
The DNA here is from genome assembly GCF_016545825.1 of Eucalyptus grandis. NCBI lineage: Eukaryota > Viridiplantae > Streptophyta > Magnoliopsida > Myrtales > Myrtaceae > Eucalyptus > Eucalyptus grandis. The sequence continues at coordinate 47,929,834 of NC_052613.1, read as the reverse complement.
AGATCGATTGAGGGAAAGGATGGAAAAATTGCATCCATGGGTTCATAGATCAGCCTGTACTTTCATCCAAATCCTATTTCATTTAAAATTAATGCACAACCTACCCAACGAGAATGGCAGCAAGTTCCAAATATTAAGAGGAGTAACTTTTATTTGCCATAAAAAATGGGGTGTGTCAACTACTTTGTGCATTTTATTGGCAAACAAGAGTCCTATATATTGATCTCACTGAAATTAAAAGTCAGTTTCCCTATTATAAGATGCCTATTCTGAAGTAAGGTTCTGCAAAAGTATTTATGAGGGTGCACCATGCAAAACGGTAACTTAGCATAGAAAGAAAACTTGTATACCGATTGGGTATTACCCCACCGAAGGAGATCTGAAAATGGGAAGTGGAAACTGATAGGTTAAATGTGAGAAATGCACATAGAGCTATGGCGTGGGGTTTCTATGGTTAAGTGAAATTGGGTCCGCTCTCTCAAGTCATAATGTTAGGAAACACTCCTATGATATTTTTAGGATGACAAAATAAGTATACTGACATGTAAAATTGAGTGTGTAGAAGATATAATCTCTATATACACATTTATATGAAGATGGTGTTAGTAATAACACAACTAAGAGTGCAGAACGGCTTTTGTTTTGTGGCAGGTGATCGAGTTATTGAACATGAGATATGTTGATGAGTGGATGACCTTGCAAATTGTGAACAAGTAATTAGACGAGGTATATGTCGATGTTTGGGAGGACCGGGTGGATGGTGAACAAACTAGAGGACATACAACCGTAAAAAAATGTTTAGATGGACCAATAGAATGTGACAGAACCAGTGGACAAGAAAATATCAATAAGCTTGGATGGACTTTGCGAATTGTGAACAAATTAGAGGGTGTGTGATCATTAAAGAGTTTGGATCAACCAAGTAGAAGTTGAATAGTCTACAGAACATTGTGGTGTCAATATGCTTGAAGGTAGCTAATGGAAGGAGAACAAGCTTGGGTATGTAGAAGCATGGATGGAACTGACTACAGAAGTTGCTCTCGCTACAAATGGACTAGTGGTTCTACTACAAGCCTCTGAAATTCTGGAGAGAAAATACAGACTCTTTATCAATTTGATCTGAATTCAAATTGGTGTTCCATGGCTGAGCTTAGGTATTGGAACCCCAAAAAAAACCGAGCTATAGAATATCATAACATTTTACCATATTTGGACATGCAACTGCTGTAGAAGCAGAACTGACTATTGCTGAGAAAGTGGAGTAGGCCAGGTGAATAAACCGGAAAAGAGAGATGATACAATCGATAAAGCACGGCGGGCATCTTCCTTTTGTTTATAACATTCGTACCATCATAACAACCACATGATGTTCAGTGTTCAAGAATAATCTATGATGAACTTATTGCTTGAACCGTTAATTCATAGCTTTATAAACCTTACCGTCGCTGCTATTGCAGTCCTTGGGATGACTGAATCCATGTGGGCAATAGCACAGAAAGTCGGTGTCTCGTAATCGTCCACATCGGCCACCACTTTCTTGGCAACCAATACATTTCTTGTCAGTAAATAAATCCCATCTTAATCGGAACCCTTTCTCCAACAACATCTTGTAGTCGACATCTTCGATAGTTTGATTAGAGAACCTTCCCTCCAGTTGTACTGGAACCATCGTAAAGAACTGGCAGAGTACACTTGGTGGAGGGGGCGTGCCAGCGGGCTTCAGAAGTAAAGCAACAGAGCTGTTGTATGTGACGTTAGAAGTACAATTCAGAGTGGATGTTGGGAAGGGAAAAGAAGCGTTCGTGCAGTTGTAGGAGAACACTAGATTGGGAAGAGAAGCACATTTCTTTAGGAAGATGTTCTCCGGAAGAATATAGAAAGATGGATCAGTAATGCAAGAAGGATCCTGTGGGCTTACTAATTCGATGGAACTCTCATTGTAGGAGATGCTTTTAACTGAGAAGGAACCATACATAGTTTTGGGTCCTTCACAGGTGATCTCAAATCCAGGGTAACCACATAAATCTCTTCTATCTCCATGGATATAAAAGGGATAGCTTATGTTCACACGGTTGCCCCTACAATGGTAGGGTTCGCATGCTTCATATGACACTTCATTTGGCGACGACTTGACAGGATCTTTTAAAATGGCAATAAAGAAGATGTAGAACATTGTGCAAACAAAGCCTCGTGTGTAAGTGCACTGTAGACCCATCCGGGGATTTGATATGGTTTTAGTATGGAACGTATGCAGCTTCTTTTCTTTGGATATCAATGCTCTAGAATGGGATCAAATAGCACGAAGAAGGAGAAAAAGGAGGAGGAGAAAGAAGCTGTGTGATTCCTCGCGAGAAAGTGAAAAGGAGGTCCTTTTCTTTGGAAATTCCTTCTACTAGTGTTGTGAGATCATATGCTTAAACACGGCAGTTGACTTGGAAAGAGGATAGAAAGATTAGAACAAGAGACTTTTGAGAAAAGATAGGCAGCGACACCCATGTGAGAACGGATGCTTAAGCATGGCAGTTGACTTGGAAAGAGGATAGGAAGACTAGAGACTTTTGAGAAAAGATAGGCAACGACACCCAAGGGAGCAATGTCGATTATCACTTTACCCCTTTGATGGTGATAGGTCGGTCAAATGTGTAGACCTAGTGAACTTGCACAAATCTTGCCCCCATTGACGAGTTATTTGAATCCTATTTTCATATATCCTCTGAAGTTGGATCCTTTACAATAGGATTATGGGAAAAGACCGAGAAACTTTTATCCCTGTAATGCTTATTAAAATCAAACAAAATAAGCAAAATTAGGAAAACAAGTTCAAGAAAAAAAAATAGTGGTTCTTTGATAGTTAAAGGTCTCTGTTTTAAAATTAATTCCAAAAAAATAGCAACAGGAGTTAGCTTCGGGAAACAATGCGAGATTCGAAAAAGTTAAATCCTAAGTATAATGAATATGAACAACAAAAAATGTTGATATACCAAAAAAAAAATTCTTGAGAGGGTTTTATTGACATTTAAATTTAGTCGACAATTCAAGTATTCATTATGGTAAAAGTACAAAAAAAAAATAGCAAGGTCGTAACAAAAATAAATAAATATGTAAATAAATAACAATGAAAAAAAGAGATAAAAAGTAATAAAATGAGGTTTCCTTTTTCAGTATAGACTCTTGAACCTTTTGAGTAAACCTTAGCCCATAAAAACATTTGGATTCGATTTGCGCAATTCATTTATTAGGTTCAGTACTTGGGCTTATTAATTCCAAGCCTATGAGACCTAGGCAGGACGTTCGGCCCATTATTCCCAGTTGAGGCCCATTCACCTGTCAATTGGACCCTCTTTTCTCCACTCACGTTCATTCTTCAAAGAGGGAGGACGAGACGACGCTAGCGGGCGCGAGAAGGAATGCTGAGCGAAGGAACATCGGAAAGGTTCCAGAATATAGAAGTGCTCCGTTCCTTTGCAGTTGACTGAGAGCTTCGAGGGGTTTTCAACCTCGCTCGTCCAAAGATTGCTTTCAGATTCCAATTCTGATCATCCTCATGGCCGCTCGTCGCTGCCTGCTACCGCTGAGAATTCCTTCACTTCTACAGTCTCCTGACGTTATTAGCCTTCGTCGCCGTCGCGTTTCTCGGTTTTCCGTATTTGCGCGTTTCCTGCTCTGTCCCTTCCTGTTCCACGGCCAAGAAATTCGCGGAAGTTATATCGCGTTTGATTCTTCAATTTAACTTCCGATCCTTAGTGGTGAAATTTTTTGGAAAAGTCCTTGCTTGGATTTTCTCACTGTTCGGAGATAGAAACTAAGCTTCATGAAGGTGAGTTCAATATTTGTTACTAAGACTTCATACGGTGTCAATATAAAATCTGATATGATCGAGGCTGAGATGATGATTTATGTTAGCGCTTATTGTGATGGAATGAAAATTACTGTTTCCCTAAACTCGTATATAAAGTAAGCAACTTAGCCACCTGCCATGTGTTTGACAAAATGCCCAAACCGAGTCCATATAAGTTAGTCCTTGATCCTGACCTGTTTTGAGTGTACAATGATATGTCACACATGATTGCAACTTTTTGTCGCTTGCTAAGGATGATTTTCTGCCTCACTTTATCTCCACCGGGACCAAATCTAAACAATTTTTTTTTTTTTTAATTGTGTTTTGCTTGGTGTCTATACTTCTTCATGTTGTGTTCAATGATAGTCGTCGGCAAGGTACCCCTCAAAAATTGACGGTCCCAAGATTAATTTCTAAGCTCAATGGTCCCAATTGTCCTGGTTTGTTCATTCCATCCTTTTACCTTATTGTGTCTCTGTGTTTTTTTCTCTACATATGTGGAGACTGGCCTGCATACGTCGATGACTATGACGTCACTGGGTTAACTAACTCAATGTATCATCCGCTTTGACCCGTATCATGTTGAGCCTCACGGTTTTGTTCTTTGGCATATAGGCAGAGACCATCTAAGGAGATGATGGTGTTCTACCCTAGGCTCACTTAATTTTAGAGTTCCAAAACAAAACTTTATTTTCACTTAAAATGTATTTCTTGTGAGTTAATTTTCAATTTTTGCATATATGTTTTAAAATAGATCTCCCCAATACGGTGCACAGTTCGATTCATTAATGCCCCTTTTGCCATCCTAAATACCCGTTAGGAGCTACTGCTTGTCTAGCTCCTCTAGCCCTAGCGACACTCCTTGCTCTCATCTGATCGGGTTGTTATAGGCACATAAGCTTTTGCATGGACACCTATTGTGGGGTTTTGTTTGGATATCAAAAGATGTCACACCCCGAATCCTACATGGATAAGGATATGGCAAGGTCATCCTTCCACCCAAAGGACATAACCTCAAAGACAATTATATTCAAAATTTAACTTCCAAAAGTCCCCATTGAAAGCGTTCTCATACCATTAACTGAGGAAATTGAAAAGTTTGGGGAAAAGAGGTAAACAACCACAATTCAATAAATAGTATATATCTTCTAAACAAATCTTTATTTCATTTAAACAAGGTCTATATAAATTGGAAATATTCATTTAAATCCACCATCAAAATACATATATTAATGGTCAAGTCCATCAGTTAATTTCTAGCAAAAATCATGTCAATGGTCATTGTCCAAACTCGTACCACATATCTTAAGACTTTGGTTCCCACAAGACTGGCCAGCATATGTTGGTGACTATGCAGCGGACAATGATGGAGGCTTGATAAGAAGTATAGGTAGATTAATAGAGATGAATATATGTTCGTGCTTTGATGATTTGGTAGATGGATATTTGATTATGAGGAAGCCGATGAAGACATCAGTATAATGAGGAAGATAGAGAAAAAGAAAAATAGAAAAAGAAAAAGAAAGTAAAGAGAAACGCACATTAACAAGTATAAAACAAATAGGGCCTATCGCGAAAAACGCGCATAGTATGGGCTGAGTTCAATTGTATTTAGAATTGGGCTTCGTATGGTAATAATAACAAAAGGATTAGTGTCAGCTTGATGCAGTTGTGATAGAAATTAGCTTAAATGATCTGGTCTCAAAAAAGTTAGAATTGGAATTGGAGAGAGCTAAATATAAAAGCTCAAGTTATGCCCATTAGCCTAGACCCAGGAGATCAGAGCGTGACCCATTTTTGAACCAGGCCCAGGGACCTGGCCCCAGTCCTAATTTTCAAGAATATAAAAATATAAAAATATTATAAAAATTTGAAAAATAAAAAAATATGGAAATTCGGTAAGAAAAATAGGCCTTGATAGTTATATTTTAGTATTAGAATCAGTTTGGTTTTAGTTAGAGGGCACACCCAAGGTTTAGGAAAATTCGTGATTTTCTCTAGATATAGGAAAATTACTTGCTTTAGAAAATTGAATATGATTTGAAATTAGCTTAAGGGGTTTATCGCCCCAAGGCTTAATAACAAGTTTAGGGAATATTTTTTGCTTGACTTGTATTGAGATACTTTAATGTACTTTATCTCTTACTCGTCCTTTCATTACTAATTTTGATAAATTGATTGTAATGCTTTTATATTGCTTTTTTTTTTTTTTAATTGTGATTTACCTGTTTTAGTTGAATGGGTAGGTTATATTTTTAGACCATAATAAATACAACAACATTGTATTGACACTTAGTTGAATATTGGTTTTCAACTCGACATTAACTCTAAAGCTCGTCTTCTTAGCCGTGACAGATTTAAAGACTATAAAATTTTGTGTGTCCATTGTAAATTATTCTAAAAACTCAAATTGTTAGATGAGTGTATGGTTTGATATTTTAAATATTCTAGCATTCTCCTTCAATTGTAGGGCAAACTTTGGCCTAAAACTAAGTGGGAAAAGATTCAATAATAAAGACAAATAAGGGGTTTGGAAAGATTTGAATACTTTAGTACTATGTGGAATATTGTGGTTGTTAAATAAAAGTGTGATTTAATATTTAAATATTATCATATAAAAATTTGTGGAATTACCGTAAATTGTTTTAAAAGTTTAAGTTTGTAAAGTGGGTTGTCTCTAATTTGAACGTTAGAGTCTGGCTATCTGCAAAAATCTTTGCTTATGGACAAGCCTCCATTTTTTCTTGTTCACGCAAGAGTCGTGTCTTTGACACGTGGACAATGCTGGTGAAACTAAGATGAAGAAAAACTAGAGTCTAAAGCTACTCGTCAAACTTTGTTGAAGTCAAGGTGGACTGAGATAAGAATGGATGATCGAGAACTGACAAGTCTATAAGGAAAGAGAGCAATGCCATGTGAATGCTAGAGCAGGACTTATTTATTCAATTTAGAATTTCCTTACGTGGGAACTCAATTTGACCGGGATTCTTCTTGTTTACCTTTCATTAATTTGTCAGGTAATTTAGTTTCCATACTTGGCCAAAGCTCAGATTCTTTTGCTCATGTGATGAACATTATCAGGCTATATTCTTATTTATCTTGGAAAAGCAGTGCTTACTAAGAGCTTTAATTGGGAAAATATTCGATGTCTCAAATAGAACAACATATATTTGACCAAAAATTAAATAAATAGAGCAACAAATAAAATTAAAGAAAACAAGATTTAGAATAAAGCCACAATAACTGCAATATAATGTGCGAGTTGAATTACAACTATAAGAAAACTTTAGGTGCCGTGACATACCAAGTATGCGATAGATACTTCTTGCCTTTCGTTCCACTTAACTTATTCACAAGCAAGTTGCTAATCCAACTTATACAGCTCTTTCCTGAAAGTGTGCGCCTTGTGAAATGATTGACCTTGGCATAATCGGTCGATTTTGTCGGCAGATAATTGTCAAAAAAATTTCTTGTACTTGGCTAATCCAAACCTGAAATTTTCAATTTTATCAATTTAGTCTTATATCTTTTGATGATTTTTTAATGAAGTTCATCCGATCGATTTTATCCGAAAAATTGTAATATGATGATCTAGTTAATGTCACTTGTATTATGTGATATAATTGGCGCTACTGTGGATGATTTTTTAAATTTTTCTAAATTTTTAATTTTTTTTCCTTTGCTTTCCTTTCCTTTTATAGTGGTTTCTTCGCTTAGTTAACCGGCAGCGTAATATGAATCCAAAATCTCACTTAACAAAATGCATCTTTTTTTTATCCCAATAAAGTATATATTCCCATCTTTTGTTGAGTGATCACGTTTCAATCTAAACTTATAACGTCTTGGCAAGACCTTTTCAATTAGGGTTTTCACGACATCCTATGCTTTTGAAGCAAATCTTTTGCATGTATGCAGATTGATTCTGGCATCAAAGGATGCCATTCTTCAAGTGACTAAATGAAGGTGTTAATTTATCAGGTGACCAGAAGTACTTGTATTGAGTAAGATGTGCTGATTCAAATTTCATATTAAATACCCTTTGCAGACTCAATTCATACCTGGCTACACTAGTCTTTTACTCTGTAATTATCAGACCTTACAGGAGACATTGGATCTTGCTTCAATTTTTACTGCTGTTCATTGTGCCACTCAGCGTTCTTTTTTTTTTTTTCTTTTGTTTTCTTTCTTTAAGTTGTACATGTCTACAGAAAGAAAAAGTTGACAAACTTCAAGGCGGTGCAAAGGATGGAGATCCACAAGCAACACTCAAATCCGAGGTAATTTTCTTACAGTCAACAAAGATGACATGTATCAATTGAAAAAAGAAAAAAAGATGACATGTCCCTTTGCTAATAGACTGTTGGATATCTCAACTTGGAAACATTAAATAAATTTTGGCATTAATAACCCAGAAAGTGAATCAGATGGCATGAGATTTGGCAGGACTATCCTCCAGGCTCCAGTGCCAATTCTTACTTCATGCTACCAAGACAGGTCACGTTTGCAAACAAGCTATAAGTCTAATAATATGTTTGAAGGGATCCACTGACCTCCATGCTCATAATCCACTCCGCGCAGTTGGCACCGTAAATTCCACATTTAGCCCTCTGTGTCACAGAAACGAAACAATTAAAACACACAACATATTATTCAACACCGGCAGTTTTATTGGTAGTATGTTTTACCGGTTCAACACCACAGCTCCGGATAGCATTCCCAATTCTGATCACTTTATCGTACACTTGTTTGTATGTTTGCCACATATTTTTCCAGCCTGCTCTCAAACAGTCCAGATATCAAGGCAAGGAATAGCAAGCAATGCAGCAAAAACGACCAATTAACCACGATTGTACCTTTCCATTCACGATCTCACGTCGACCGAGCATATGGTTATCGGGATATTTCTCACGGTTATCCTGTAGAAGGATGTTATTTACTATCACAAGCATCACATCTAAAACAATCACTTATGCACAATACTTTCAGCGAAACAAAACAAAGGCAATCAATAGGATCGAGTTGACCAGTTGAATTAACCAAAATACACGCTCTACCGAAGCACCAGGCCAGAGAGAATCAAAGACTTGTTAGGTCTCTCCAATGAAATGAACTGCTTCACTAAAGTAACCGATCGGAATCACGCATGCAAGCAGGTCTTCGCATTCGACGGAAACACTATGGATTGCAGAAAGAGAGCATCGAATCTGAAGCACTTCACTTCATACGCATACTAAAAGAACAAACTTTAAGGACAAATCAAAACAAAACGATCAATTTCGAACCGGAATCGACAACTGAACTTCGCCGGAAGAAACTCACTCCCACTTCGCACCAGGCAACAAGACGCGCGCACACACTCAAAAGACCTCATCATCGCGCCCCCTTTCATCCAGCCCCAACCGAACCCCACGATGACGACGACGACGACGACTCACCGGAAGACGTCCCAGCAGCTCTCCAATCCGGGCACCGGCGGGGAAGCCGTCCTTGGCGAAGACGTGCTCCGGTACACGGGGCCGACCGACGGCCTCCGTCCCTGGCCTCCTTCCCTTCTCCACCTCGATCAAGTACTTCATCTCCGCCGCGTTCACTCCGTCCACGCGCAGTCGCACGCAACCCTCCCTCTCTCTCGAGCTCTCGAGCTCTCTCACCTGCCGCCGTCGCTCTCGGCGCGTGCGGGTTCGAATCTCGATCGGCCGGAGTTTCTCTGTGGCTCTGAACTCGCCGATGGATGGATCGATATCGAGGGGGTGGGTGATCTGAAGAAGAGCGTGGAAACGAGGCTGAGGCTCCAGGATCTCGAGAGAGAGAGAGAGAGAGACTATTTCCTGATTTTATTATTTAAGTAAAAAAAATTGGTCAGCATTAGTTGGCGCAAGTTGGGAAAACTCGTGGATGACGGTGTCGAGAGTTTTGACGCCGAGAGAGAGAGATCAGATATGGCTTTGATTCGGCGGCGAGAGTTGAATTAGGTTGGGGATTGGTCAACCTATTAGCGATTGTTTTATTCATTGTTTACCATTTCCTCCAATTTGGATCAAGATTAATTTTTTCCCAATTCCGTATCATTGAGAGTGATCGTCGTATTCGACTTGCTTGGAGAATGGGACTGAACTGATTTATAATAATCGACTAGGGCCTATTTTAGGGGTGGTTCTTCGGTTTGATATCCAGCTACGAGGACTTTGGATTGTTTCTATTTCTAATTCCAAGGGTCGGAATTGTTGGCTGATTCCGTAGAGTTCAATTAAGTTGGGGATTAGTCCACCGATGAGCGATTGTCTCGTGAATTGATTGTTTATTCATCATTTAACGTATCTCTAATTTGGATCGAGGTTAATTTTTCCGATTACTCTCTTGTTAGGAGTAGCCCGAATCCAATTCGACTCAAGAATATGGTGAAACGCGTGGATTAATCGACTTAGGCCCATTCTATGAGAGAATTACTTCAGTTTCAACTTTTCTATTTTAAGGGCTTAGGATCGGTTCGATTTATGATTCCAAGAGTCTAAATTATTCATTGATTTTACTCAAAAAAAAAAAACCAATTCAATCAAACCCAATCCGAGCGAACTTGCTTTAAAATTGGATTTGAAGCCTTTTTTGAAAAGAAAAATATTTTTGCATAACCACTTAACTAATATATGTTTTTATAATGAAATGGTGTAGTTTATATATTTGCATAATAACAAGTGCTAGAAAGGATATTGTTATTATATTATATAGTGACACTCTAGTATAAATTCGCTTGATGTATTGTCCATTTTCATCCATTCATATAGAGCCGCATATTTCTTATGTTTAGTCACCCACCTTGAGCAAAAGATATGCGGATCAAGCTGAATAAAACGCTAGGCAACTCCTCTTTCTTTGCCTCAGACTGCATAACAATGTAAGAAAGAAAGCAAAATGGCAAAAGTCTTAGGGTGCTTTTCTAGAGTAGTTTATCTGAATTTTCTGTTTGTCAAATCTTATTCTAGGTTAACCGAACGCTTCCTAGGACCGGTTTAATTATATTAAGGAAATTACTTGGAACATATTAAATCTATTATGTGAATTCCGACTTAATTTTAAAATTTAAATTATGCAAATACAATTAATTCTTTTTCAATGATTTTCTAATTTTGTCCACCTAGTGCCGTCCTATATGGTTAGGGATCCATTGTGTACCATTCCCCTCAAAACATCTTCATTATGAGAAATTTTGTAAACTTTTTGATTTCTTTCTTTCTTTTTTTATATTGTTCCTGATCTCCTTCTCCGTTATTAAATTATTATTTATTCATCTTCTTTTTAGGCCATCCACCTGCGCCGGAAATGGTCGGCAGAGATCATTGAGGCCTCGGTGATAGCCAGCTAGGTTGTGCCCCTATCTAGATGATTTAATTACGTTGAGGAAGTCCCCAAAACATATTAAATCTATTATATGAATTCTGATTTAGTCATAATATTATTAATTTAGTCAATTTAATTATAATTCTTCGTTACTGAATTATTAATATTTTTTTTCCTCTTTCCTCATTATTCATCTTCTTTTAGGCCATCCGTCAGCGCCGGAAATGGTCAGAAAGGATCGTCGGAAATGGTCAGCAGGATCGCCGGCTAGCCTTTGCCCATACCTTGATGCTATCCCCGAATCCCTATCGAGATCGGGCTTCTTAAGGCAGTGGGGTCATCAACTCCATAGACGAATCCTGCGGAGCAGGTCCTTCTGGAGCTTGTGGAGATGTCTTCATGTATCAGCGAGTCATCGGGTTTTCGTCCGTGGGGGGCGACGGAGATGATGAGCTCAGGGCCATGGACTCTGCAGCTTGAACTTCCTCACCATTGTAGCCACCAGGGGAAGCATCCGAAGATGAATCCAGTTGAAGATGATGATCAGTTATTTTCTGTAAGGCAGAAAATAGTGGCGCCGGCGAGGTTCATCGGCCACCGCCGAGGCTCCGATGAGAGTCGCAGACTTTCTCCAGGCCTGGGTGAGGTCTCCGACCATCGCCGAGTCCCCAGTCCACCGCCCAGCCTTTGCCGGGGACGGTAGGGCAGGAGAAAAATGAGAATGAACAGTGATGTCTTTTTGTCGGTACAAAGATGATGGAGACATAAAGAAGAACAGTGACAAGAAAACGAAAAAAGGTTAAAATGAAAACAAAATCAGATAATTTTATAAAAATTGTAGAATCATGCAATTTGGATTTATTTCTTGCACATCACGAAAGACTTTCGACAATTAAAAAAAAAAAAAACGAAAGACGATTAGTAGAAAGGATGGGAAGCACTTATTGGACCTCTATGCAAGCATTTTCCGGCTTAAATTAACAGAATGAATTATATTGAAAAATTATTAAAATATTTATGGCTATGTAGGCTAAATTAGAAAGTTTAGCATTGAATTAAATTTTATTTAATAAATTTATGAATTTTTGAGTAATTTCCCTTATTATATAACCTTGTATTGTTGGATAATATTCCAAACAAGTATTCTATCAAAGGGATTTATTTTTTGAGTGATTCTATCCATGCTTCCAATTGTTAAAAACATATTAACGCTATATTCTCTTGGTAAGCTCGCTCAATCTCTACTAAATACAAAGTGAATTCTCAGTGAGGTTTTAAACCTCAAACATTTTATCCAGAGATTTCATGAAAGCCCCATATAAGTTGTCAAAATGAATTTGTGTTTTTGTCTATTCCTAAATTACGAATAAAGTCGTAACTTAAAAAAATTGACGAGACCACCAAAAGGGTTTCTTAAAAAAAAAAAAATCACTCTTTCTATGATAGAATCTTTCCAACTTTTAGAAAATCTGAATTCACTTTTATAAAATTGATCAAATCTTCAAAAGCTGTTTTCTTCGTTACTTAGGCTGCGTTTGGGAGTGGCATTTGCAAGCCACTTTGAACCCTCAAAAGCCCTTTCGGCTAATTTGTGGGTGTTTGGTAAAAATTTCAACCCCATTTGGGGAATGCCAAGCATTCAAGGCTGAAAGCCCCGCGGTGGGGGGCTGCCTTAGGCCAGCCTTCTCGCATGCCGGGCGAATGCTGACTAAATAAAAACTTCCTTCCCAAATTGTCCCCGTTGATTTTTCGTTTTCCCTTTTTACCCTAACTGTTCATCTTCTTCTTTCTTCTTCGTGAGCGAGTTGTCGACGAAGGGCACGCACTCGCCGGCGACCGTCGCGCCCGCCACGCCGACCCGCCGCCCCACGACCTCCGCCGCGGCCGCACGACCCTTCGGCGAGGTCGCGTGACCCCGCTTGAGAGGTCGCCGCGAAGAGTCGCGGCCGCGACCATTTGTTGCGAATGCGAGTCGCGCGCCGCGACCTTGCGCCGCGATCGGATGGAGTCGCCCGCGCGACCTTCGCGAGAGGTCGCGACGCGGATCTGCGTCGCCTGGCCAGTAGCGACCTCCGCCGGAGGTCGCGACCTTCGCGCAACCCATCGGTCGCGACCAGCCGCGGCGTGACCGGATGGGTGGCCGACCCCGCGACCTTCGCTGGAGGTCGCGGCCCAGCGGATCTGGGTGACCGGATATCTGCGTGCGTCGGCCATGCTCGGGCGACCTCCGCGGAGGTCGCGACCTTCGCGCGACCCATCTCGGTCGCGAGATCGGTGCGACCACGGCGGCCGCAACGTTCACACATCGCGACCGGATGGGTCGCCGGCGACCTACTGCGGCGCGGTGGGTCGCCGGAGGTCGCCGGGAGTCGCCGCCGAGGCGTCGGATCTTGCTTTGCCCTTCTTGTTTTCATTTTTTTATTTTTTTTTTTTTCTTTTGATAATTTTTTTTTTCACAAAAGTCCTTTGTCCCCCAAACACCATTTTACTCGAAGGTACTTCACAAAGAACTTTAAATTACAATTTACCAAACACGGTTTGCATTTTGGAAAACACATTTAACTCAAAGCGCCTTTGCATTTTCGTAAAACTTTCCCAAAGTCTTCCCAAACGCACCCTTAGTCAACTTTTTCCATTACCTTATTCACTTGCAATGCGTGTACTTTTTTCCGGGTGGTTGGTGCATAAGTATTTTATATGATAAAATAAATCGAAGGAAGCATCATCGTCCTACAACGTTATTAACATTTAGTTCAAGATCCAGTCAGGCAGAACATTAAAATCGACCATAACCACGCGTGGTCCATCACCAACGAGCAGGCTAGTGGTGCCACCCCATGGAGATAGAGTCGCACAATAATTCACAAAAACTCATTGATTGCTTCCCCTTTCGATCGTGTGCAGTTATGGATCGCATGTCGAAAGGATAAATTATCAAAAAATCCTAAACCTATTACGATTTTTTTTTATTCATCTTTAAACATTTTTTTGCGCCAATATAACTCTAAATCTTTTGTAATTATATCAATTAAGTCCATCCAATTAATTTTAACTGGTTGGCGCTAATTTGGACAATATTTTAATAATATTAACTTTATTTCGATTTTTTATTTTTATTTCTTTCCTTTGACTAGTTGCTACCTTGCCAACCCTGCGGGAAGCTTGGCCATGGCTCGGCGACCTAATCTAGGTTGCTCGTTGGGCCGGATATGGTGAGGGTCAAGTCTCGCTAGTCATGGGCGAGGCCGCCATTGGTGGATGAGACTCGCCCTTCTAAATCTAGTGAAGGTTGAGCCTCATGGGCCATGGGTAGGTCATGGCCTTGTTAGCCATGATGAGGGTGGCCTCAACATCATAAAGTGAGGTGTGCCCTCACTAGTGGCCCGACAAGGCGGACCTCGTCAGTGCTTGCCGCCAGTGGACGAAGAAGGAAGAAGAAAGAAAAAAAGAAGAAAAAATAAAAAATTCAAAAAAATAAAAAATAAAACATTATTAAAAAATTTGTCTATGTCAACGTTGGCCAGGCGTTGATCGGTCAAAATTGACTGCATTGACTGAATTGGTACAATTACAAAAGGTTTATGAATGAATTGAAAAAAAAAATTAGGATTGAATTAAAAAAAAGGATTTAGCATTGAATTTTAAAAAATTGCAGTAGATTTATAATTATTTTGGTAATTTTGCCCACATTGGAGAGACCATTAGGTTGGGCCGGTTGAACTTAAACTCATAATGATCCTTCCTTTTACAGGAATTAAGGAAGTTAGTTTCCTTCTTGAAAAGATGTTATTGCAATTGCCATACTAGAAAGCAGACCAAAGTAATTCACGATGGTTGTACACCACATTAATCATCGGGTAATGTCCTGATGCTGTCCGAAATTTAAGGCCTCTGACTTTTGAGCACGATATATGGTCATAATTCGAGCACGACATGATTTCAATTAGAGAAATCTGAATTCAGGAGCACGAGTACGACTAGCTCCAAATCCCAACAAAAGTTAGGCGAGCTATGGCCAATATTTAATGAAAATGACTTATCGTTGTACCAACCCGAGCTCAGACCAATTCATAACGACTCGAAGGATAAGAATATGACAACACCATGCGAATGGAAATACATATTTTATGACTCGGTGTCCAGTGAGTATGTGTACGAAAGAGGGCGGTTCTAGGAGTACAAATGTTCCTCAAATTTGATATGAGAAAATTTCGTTTTGGTGTGCACCATCTGAGCTTTTTACACACCAATATTCCGAATTTCCTTTTTTTTGGTACTGTTAAATCAAGAGTCATTAAAAAAAAGATACTCGCGACTTTTCATTATCAAATGTTATCAAATCAGAAAAGTCATCTTGCACACTTTCGTGGCAGTTGATATTGCTCATCTGAAGGTGCTTTCCTTGAGTCTATTATGGAAATATGACTTTGACACAACTTCTTGACCCCGGGTTCTCTTTGCGACTTAAAGCCGTAAAAGGCAGGCAACCAGATGGGTCCTTGACGTGCGGTGACCGGTGATGGAGAATTCGATTCTAGAAACACAGGGAAAAGGGAAAAGTTTGAAAAATCACATTTCCTGAGATTTCCATGAAGTTTCGAGCATTGGAGTTCGTCAAAGTATGTTAGGACTTCTATTTCAGAGCGCAGACTGAAAATAAGCTCAGAGAGTTAATGTGACAAGGGAAAAAAAAAAAAAAAAAAACCCTTCGTCCTCTAAACTAAGTCTGCTCGAGTCAATCGCTCACATTTTTATCTAGTTTGCACATGAGTGACGTTTATAACTTGTAATTCACTCAAGAGGAATGACTATAAGAAGTTTCCTCCAATCTATACATTAAAAAATAGCCCTAAAGAAAAGAAAAGTAAAACTCGAATTGATAGATTCAATAGTTTTTTGTTAGTGTGCCACTTACTCGTCAAGATTATCGTCATCGACCATTTCTGGGCACCTGCATGTTCAATGAGTAAATATTCGATATTCGATGCATCGATAGTAGACATGAAAAGAATAATGAGTGGATCAAACATCGCAATATTTTCTTACCCAGTTGCTTAACAAATGTCTTGTTAGCACAATTCATTTAAATATGAGAACATTCAATCTAGCCATACATGCATTTTGTCTCTGGGAATGAATCAACGCATAAATAAAGCAAAAACGAAAGATCATCCATCCCATCCCGTTGCCCAACCCCAACGTAAGAAAACTCGAATTAGATGGATTGATTGCTCGGTATTCAACTGCTTTTCTCTATTCATACATAACACATGAGAGTTTTAAATCCAACGGAAGATAAGGGTGGACGTGCCTTGCACGTCCATGTTGAGTATCCGTAAACGGAACGAAGAAGTGGTTTTAAACAAAAGAGACATGCTTGAAGACATGTGGCCTTTGCGCAAGCTCGGTCAGCGGAAAGACGTGTGGAGTTATATAAGAGAGAATATGACATCGGCATTAAGCATATTCTAAACAGAAATTATCCGGAAATGTCTCTTTAGTGGCATTATTCAAGCGTGCCATGTGATGTTTTCTTTTTGCTTAAAGAATAAAGGGTTTGGACGGTGGATGGACCTATATTTATAGCCGATGGAGTGCTCGGTTTAAGGCGCCGACGAAGGACCAACTCTTTCGCTAAGCCTATTCTTTATAGACCAGCCAAAGTTTCCTAAAACGGAGAATAAATTGAATAATCGAAGCTGTGACATTTGACTTGCAAATCAAATCTTGGATCACATGACCTCCAATCCGATCGATGCGTGTCATCTCATATCTTATTCATTGAAATGACAACAGCCTTGCCATTCTTTTATTTTTTTTCATAAGGGTTACTTCCCCCCTACCTATGTAGTTTGTTTTGCGAATCACCGAAATGGAATGGGAAGGTCGTTAGGGCATGGGCTCTAGATGACTTGCAGGATGAATGCAACTGTAGCGTGTGGAGTTTATTTATTTTATAGAAAATGAAATGATTTCTGAAAAAATATTTTCATTATCAACAATAGTCCATGCCTACACATTTATTGATCATTTATTTTTTATGCGATATGAGCAATGTTTTTTAGAAAAATATTTTCAAAATCTTAAATTTTTAGGAAACACATTGTATACTTGAATATCATTCAAGTGATTGTACTAACAAAGGAAAAAAAAAATTAACTAACACAAGAAAGGAGATTCCACGCAGGTATGCATAAAGATGTTCCCATTTTCTAGTCCTGATTTAACGGAAGAAGTAAAATCCTTATCAAGGTGAATTACTTTAGAACACAAATCTCATAATTTAGAATTCTATAAACATAAATTAAAGGTAGACAAACTCTACGTGAAAATTACCAAAAAAAAAAAAAAATCATAAATCTATTATAATTATGTCAATTTAATCATTTTACAATTGTGTCAATTAAGTCCATTCGACCAATTTTGACTAGGATAAATTACTATGAACATTAGCCGAACCGGCCATCTGGTCAACATTAACGTAGCAATTTTTTATAATTTTTGTTCTCTTTTTATCTTCTTCCTCCTTTGACTTATTTTCCCCTTGTTGGCTTGCAAGGCTCCAATGAGGGCAGCGAAGCCCTCGTCAGGTCTGGGGGTTGTGGGTGAGGCCAGCCTTGCCATAGGTGAACCAGATCTGGGCAAGGCAGGCAAGGGCTGTGAAGCCATCGTTGAAGCCCAGCCAGCCATTGCGGGGAAAAGAAGCAAAGGAAGAAGAGGAGAAAAAAAGTAAAAGTAAAAGTAAAAAAATCGAAAAAAAAAATACAAAAATTATAAAAGCTAACAAACATGACGAAGTGCCTGGGGTCATGTTAGTTCTCAGTCGGTCTTCCCCAAAGAAGATGAGGCCATCTTAAGAAAGAACGTCGACCCGTTTTGTCTAGTCGTTTTCTCTTTCCGCGTTGATAAGAACAAGTACTTGATGCGTCAGCTAGCTCGTGGCTGAAAGAATTCGATACCTTCTTGAAGCTTACAAACAAGTAACGGACGAGTCGACCAAAAATCATGCACCATCTGGCATGGCAATTCTCTTTATTTGTTTAGGGTTTTGTTCCTTGCACTTGAAGATGTAATATTAGTATAGGAGGTTCTTATATACTCCTACATGTAAGCGCACGCGCGCGTGTTTGTCTGGTTCTCTCGCAACTCTAGCTTTTGGTTTAAGTCCTCGGACTTTACTCCATCTCTTTGTTCATTTACATATAACCCAGTCTTTAATCTTCGTCCAATTCATCGGTATCGATTCATGCTTACATAAGCGAAATTTAATAAGCATGCCATGCTCCATTTTGCTCCAAAATATGTCCAGAGATCATATCATATACAAGTCAATATCTTGTTACTTACGCGAAGAAAGCAAACTTATAAATCTGTCAATGCAGGACCCAGCTCCGCTGGAACTGGATTGATTGCCCATAAACACCGCATCGGAACTATCAAATAAAGTATATTTGGACCGGTAGCTTAAAGTACATCAGTTACAATTTAAGTAGTTCTAGTTAGTGATTTCAAATGAAGATGAAAATACTTATACGTCAAGTCGAATCTGTCAATTTTTTATTTGCTCTGGATTGACGAAACTCGAAGTAAAACCTTGGTTTCCTTTTCACGTCACTTTTTCTTATAGCTGACATTAAATAGACTAAAAGATTCCTTTACATGGTTATTTTTCCAACATTACAATTCTACAGTTGCTTTTTTTCTCCAATAAGCGGAATTTTGAAAGAGTTTGTAAGTGTCAAAAAAATATTGGTAAAAAAGTTACCGATCACCTGATTTTTTTATACATTTTTGATAATTTTTACTGACACTTTAATGATATTTTTGAATTTCTTTTTCACACCTTCCTTGTGGTGCACTCATGGAGCAGCTAGACTAATTCTGGCGGTGCCATTAGCTCTTGAACATTCAACATTTTTGGACTCCAAGAGTTCTTCATTTTCTATCAACGCTCCAGACCGCGCTATCTTAATATCGTAACTCATCTGTTTTGCCTCCGTGGGGATGGCCACTAAGGGTGCGTTTGGGAGTAGCCTTGAGAAGCCACTTTGAGCCCCTAAAGATCTTTGGACCAATGTAGGGGTGTTTGGTAAAAAAATTCAATCCCATTTGGAGAATGCCAGCCTTATGAAGGCTGAAAGCCCAAGGCAGGTTGGGGCTGCCTTGGGCTTTTAGCCTACTCGGCATGCTAAGGAGGGGCTAAATAAAAAATATTTTTTCCAAATTATCCTCGTTGGTTTTTTTATTTTTCCGGTTTTGCCCCCACTATTTATCATCTTCTTCTTCTACTCCACGAGCGGTCGCCAACGAAGTTGCATGGAGCTGCGAGGGGCCGACAACGAGCTGGACAGAGGTCGACATGAGGCCGGTGTGTCACGACGACTATCAACGGCCAGTCGCGTGACCTTGGCGACCCCCTGCGAGTCGCGTCGCCGCGACCACTGCAACCCCCAGCAACCACCCAGATCTAAGTCGCAGTAAGGTCGCGAGACCGTTGCAACCCCAACGACGCTATGATTCCCAGCAGATCTGGGTCATCAGAGGTCACACGGTCTGGATATGGGTTGCCGAAGGTTGTCGCGACCCAGATCTGGGCTGTTTAACCTCCGGTGACCCAAAATCGAGCGATTGGGATCACGCGATCTGGTCGCGACGACCTGGTCGCGATTGGGATCGCGCAATCTGGTCGCGACAATCTTGTTGCAACGACTTCGATCGCGGCAACCCTCGCAGCTGCGTCCTCCACACGGCAACCCTCGCTGGACGCTTGCCCCTCGCCGGACCGCTTGCCCCTCGCTGGCAATAACTAGCCAATTCTTCTCTCTCTCTTTTTCCCTTTTAATGACAAAAGTCTTTTGCAAAGTTAATTTGTCTAAACGCTGTTTTGCTCAAATATACTTCACAATGGAATTTCACAAATACAATTTATTAAACATAATTTGCATTTCAAAAAACTCCTTTAGCTCAAAGGTCTTCACATTTTCTCAAGGACTTTCCCCAAAAGTTTTCCCAAACGCACCCTAACCTGGTTTTCAAAAATGAATTTACAAGTTCAATTAGGTTATGTAAGGGATACAAGTGTTTAGGATAAAAAAATGAATGCTTTTCATGAGTTGAAGATATTGAAATTTTTGTTTGAGTTCATCTACAATATAGACACTCGAAAATCGATGTAAGTGAAGGTAAGGGAGTTCTTTTCATTTTTTACCTTGTTGGGGGAAAGAGGGGGGCGGCGGCGGGCGGGCGGGGGGGCTCTTCTTCATAGAGTTAAGTCGAAAGAAATTCTTTCAATCATTCAGACTCAAATAAGTTATACAATGGTTCACCTGCACAATTTGTAACAAGACAGTTTTATAAAGAAGATACGAGAGAAGATATGGTTACATACTCTCGATGATTCCAACACGAAGGACAACCAGCATTTTTCTTGAGCCATGGATTGATCCAATGGGCATGGAAGCTGTGCCTGCACTCCGGGATTGTCCGCAGCACCTCCTTCAATTCGTACTCAGACAAGCATATCGATCAAGTGTTGTCCCAAAACATCGATCCTCTGCAGTCACCAATCAGAGTCTTCGGGTACAATTCCACTGTGGGAGTGTCCATACCAGAGATAACAACAAGGGCTTGAGCTCGAACAGTCTGAGACAATGGATCATTTCGACCTTGTTCAGCCTAGCATCGAGCTCAGAAATTGCTGCTCATGTAGTCAACAAGCTTGCGATGAACATGAAACACGGTATGCCGACGCCCACGAACATCAACCAATCGGCGGATGCACCCTTTGGATCCTTTGGATTTGCTATGAAGAGAAGAGACAATTTGAACAAAAGTACTAAGTACCTATTTGTAGATATATTTTCTAATATTAGCGTCCAACTATCAATTTTACGAAGAAAAAATTAGGAAAAAGAAATACTTGGGGCAACACTTCATCACGAGGCTTAATAACGTCTTAACGTTATGAACGCTTACTTCTAATTGGATGATCTAAATGCATGTGTGGCGGTGCGTCTTACCAAGCTGACGTTTATGGTGTCCATTACATTCACCCCGAAGAAAATGACGATCTCTTACTTATTGACGTGAGTTTACGCCACATTTCTATCTTTCCAAAGTTTAGGGATTGGCGACAATTATGGAGTTCAAAAAATCGGGAGTAAACTTTTGACCTCACAAAAAAGATAAGTGAAACATATATATTGTGAAGAGGCATATTGACGCGGGTTTATTCTACATTGTAATCCCTAAGGGAAGCTAAAATAATGCAACGAATGGAGCAAAACAAAAGTTAGAAATATACTTGCACAACAAATCTAATAGAACCGTGCGAATGTTATCTTTGGCTCTCGGATTATTTACCAAGTCCGGCTATTTCTACTGCAATTCGGAAGAAACCTAGGACTACGCACCAATCACCACGCGAATTGACAAGAACTTTTGCATCAATGACACCGAATTGACCTTAATTGTGAATAGATAAGAAGAACATTTATATGAAGAAAATAAGTAAAAGCAAATCTAATGAAGACGGGCACAAAAGCTACAATCCAGAACAAACGCATTCAAAAAATATAAGTCGACATTGTTAGGACATGACCATTGCAACTGTCTAGTTGCAACTTTGAAGTACAAGGGTAGAAGCAAGTGCCTTATACTCCGTTTGTTTCACGGAAAATAAATGATTTTTAAAATATTCTCTTTTAAAAATGATCACATAGATCCCTTACCAAAAAATAAAAATAAAAATGAATGGATGAAAAAATATTTTTGTCATTCATAAAAATGTTTAGACATAAAATTCCGTCAATGTGAAAACGCATTTCATTGGCTGATTATGCTGAGCAATATAAACGATTACATTTTTTTTTTGAAAATATTCTCCAAATCATTTATTTTCCCAAAATAAATGGAGCCTAAAAAGCGCATAAACTTTTCGATTCTCACACAATCGTGTTCCTACATAATCTCACTGAGCAGAATGTGAATGTTAGAGATATTTATCTGTCATGATTGATTCTAATTAATTTTATTTGATATTTCAATATTTTATTAATTTAAATAGTTGTGTGAAACAACCTATAAATAGGCTCTTGTATTTTTTGTATTATACACACAGACATATAGAGAAATTCCCTTTTCCACTTTATTTTACTATAATTCTATTAGGGTATTAGAGCCAAATTTTTATCTGAGGAAGGGGTCACCATGTAATAGCAATACTGTCATAGCTGCACTAGTATCCATTACCAAACTATCATCCTTGATTACTACCTAGAAAGTTTCGTTGCTTGTATGAAAAATCTGACCCTATCATTAGATTTGTCTGTCTCAAACGAGTCAAATCGTGAAAAATTTTCACCAATTGACTCAGAGAGAAGCCGCACCTGCCACCACGCTCCGCTGCATAACTAGTCCACTGATGCCGTCGACTGTAAGTGAAAATTTCAACCACTTATGCCGTCGACTGTAAGTGAAAATTTCAACCACTTATGCCGTCGACTATAAGTGAAAATTTCAAAGTCAATATTTGGAACTTTCAGCAAAAAAACCACCATAAACAAGTTCTACATTCTCCAATGAGTCTAGAACAACAACAAATGTTGCTAGAAAGTTCCCCACACGCCCTCATGTGCCACGTATACCTTATGTGCGTGAGATCCACATGCCTTGGCCTCACACGTGATCTGCCACGTCTGTTGAGCAGTGACGTCATCCTCCACGTCATTGACACGTCAGCACCACGTCATCCTTCATGTTGACCGCCATTAACCGTCACTAATCAACTTTGACCTGAGCGGTTCGGCCTAATTCCGACCGGTCCGCTTGGTTTTCCGACTGATTCAGAAAGATTCCAACTGGTTCTCAAGGTTTTATGAGTAGTTCAGCCCAATTCTAACTAGTTCTTAGTGTTTTCCAACTAGTTCGACTAGATTCCTACTAGTTCTCACTGTTTTCCTACCGGTTTGGCCCAATTCCGATCGGTCCGGCCTAATTTTGATCGGTTCTTGGGGTTTTATGATCGGTTCTTGGGGTTTTATGATCGGTTCTTGGGGTTTTATGATCGGTTTGGCCCAATTCCAACCAATTCTTGAGGCTTTTCAACATTCTCAATCTATTTTCTACTTTATTTTCTCCATATCAACTCTGCAAGTATTGGTTTTCTTCAAATTCATTACAGAATCTGCTGAGTTTACTAATATCTTGCATATCATGGACAAATGGATCAAACTATATTTTATGGGCTCAAGAAATATCAAGTTTTCTAACAAGATGTAAGCTTTGGCATTATGTTATTAGAAATATTCTTGAGCCTATTCAAGTCGTTAAAGAGAATGATGATACATTTGCCGAATGTTTGGAGGAGTTGGAGAGCAAGAATCGTTAGATATTCACATGGTTTCGAAACACTTCGATTCCATCTATCAAACTTCAGTTCAATCGCCTAAATACTACAAAGGAAGCGGTGGATCTTCCTGCTAAGTCGTTATTTCACATTAGAGATTGCTTATCAATATCAACTATTAAGGAACTTACATCGCATGCATCAGAAGACAAGTTAGTCTATTAATGACTTTCTTTCTTCCATGCATGCTATATGGGATCAGCTAGTTTTATTTGAACCAACATGGGATTCAACTACTAATGCTCGTAAGTTTGTTGAATATTGTGACCGTATACGGGTTATGCAATTTTTTATGGCTATCAATGATGGGTATGAATCCTTGCGAGCCTCACTTTTGCATTGGGATCCTTTACCTCATTTTGAGACAGTTGTCTCGGAACCATTAACTGAGGAAACTCGACTTGCGACTTTAAAGACACAACATGCTACTTCACTAGTCTCCACTCCTATAGATGTAGTGCTTGCCACTTCTAGCTTATCCTCATGGTGCAAGCCTTAGTGTATGCATTATCCCCGATCTAGTCATCGTGCATCTAACTATTATTAGCTACAATCTAAGCAACCTACAAGAACAAAAAAGTGATCTTAGTTTAGAGGTCCGCTTGCACGCCACCCATCCACTGTTGTTGCTTGCATATAGGATTCTTATAATAGTTCGTTTGTCACACTATCATTAGATAATCTTCGGTCCACAGTTTGTTCCATTCTTCAAGAAATTGGTACTTCTAGCCCTTCTACTCTATCAATCACTCCAGGTACTCCTACTTTATGGTAATTTTTATTCTGTGTTGTAATCATAGGACCTTCAATTCCAATCTATTCAAGTCAAAATCATATACTTCACAAACACCTATTATTCACACAAGTCATAACTCTCAGATGATAGTTAATCATTGTCGCACCTCGATCCTTCGAGTGCACCCATCCCTCCTTGATAATTTGGTCAAATAGCGACATCTTAGGACGCATCGCCGACCCATTCATTTTAATACGCATGCAGAAGCATATAAATAATCCTCAGACAAAATGGGATAGGAAAGTAGGACCAATTTTTCACAAAATACCTTTTTATAAACACATAGGTCTATAAACAAATGTTTACAAGAGGAATCGGCTCCCAACAAAAGAGAATTGTCCTACAACTAACTAGTCGGACATGGTCACCGATTCTTCAAGCTTCACCTCATAAAATTCAGGGCTTCTGGTCATTCACCAACACCATCTAAGGACTTGAAAATGGTTATACAATAACCAGTGAGACAATGTCTCAGTGAGTTCCACTCCCTAAGACTCGATTAGGAAGAAAATACGCTCTAAGGGTTGTCTAGGCACAATCACGAGTCAAAGGGCTTACATTGGCCTCAGTTTCCCCCTACAATTCAACACAATTCATAATCTCATCGAGTCACATCAACCAATCAAATTGTTTACTCAGATCGACTCATCGATCAATCGACCTAGTCGATTATATGTCAATCAGACCATTCCCCGGTTATTTCAATCAATACTATCTATACAGTCCGACTACCTTGCGGACAGCTCACTCTAAACTGAAAAATGGATAGTAGCTAGCCTTAAGGCTAATAACTAGTATATTATTCATTCTCCAAGATGACATATCGAGTCACCGAGCCAACATAATATATGTCTTTCTCCGAGGTGATATACCGAGTCATCGAGCCGACGTAATATAATGTTTTTCTCCGAGATGACATACCGAGTCATCGAGCCGACGTAATATAATGTCTTTCTCCGATATGACATACCAAGTCATCGAGCCGACATAATATACATTTTATCTGAGATGACATATTGAGTCATCGAGCCGACTTCGTTCTCCAACAATTTCTCATTTTTTTATCATACCCAATAACATAGCCGTATGTGGGTACACGATTGGCCTTAGCAAAAATATAATAATTTACATTTCATAAATTCCACCATTTCAAACGGTCCACCAAAATATTTTTGGCGTTGTAAACCGATGCTCGGTTATTTTTCAATTAAATAATGAAAATAAATAAATTTAGGAATATGTCGTAAAATCACATATCACTCACAATCAACACAAACTAGAGCTCAATTAAATAAACAGATCACACCAATGGAATTGGCATAAAATTCCGATCACCAGTTATCCTGGTTTAATTTTCGGAAAATAAATAATTACGGAAATTAATAAATAAATGCAATAAATGCAACTTAGGCCCGATAAAGCCTAATTGGAAACCGAGACTGATCCAGAAAATTTCCGAATCACTCTAGATAAATACTAGAGCTTGTCTAGGCTCTAACTACACTAACTATCCACCTAACATGCATCGGTAATTAATTAAATTCACTAAACAGTTCTAACTATCCACCTAATCCTAGTTTAGTCAAAACTAATCAACTTCTAAACATAAGTAACTTGCTAAGTGAGGATTAGTGAGTTAAATTCACTTGTTCGGTGATTCGGTCGGTGCAAATCGACAAGGACACAACGGGGCTCAATTCTCTCCAAAGCGAGCCTAGCTTTCGGGGTCGAGAAACAAGCCAAAACTTTTTGCTGGAAACCCACAAATTTTGCTTCTGTTTTGGGCTGCAAAAGAGATAAACAAGGGTTGATTGAGGCAAACAAAATTGGTGGAGGTAGCAATGAGGTCAAGCGGCCAACGGCGAGGACTCACGGTGGCTGAACAGAGGCGGGACAGCTCCGGCTGAGCTCAACCAGTCCCAAAACAGTAGTTGGGACATGGACAAGGCTGCTGAGGCGTTGGGGTCACGTGGTGGAGGCGGAGCAGCAACGAGTTGGCGTGGGGGCAGCGAACGGCGACGACGGCGTGCGTCAAGGACAGGATGGCTTTGGCGTCTCTTCTTCAACTGCTAGGATGCTTGAAAACAGCAAGGAGGAGGGGAAAGAGTGATGGCCGGCTAGCTGAGGAAGTAGGAGGAAGAGATAAGGGGATGAGGGGGGCCACCTTTGGTCTAACTTCATCTCTTTGTCCCCCAAAACTAAGTCCAACTTGTGGGCTGTCATCCACCAGCCAATTTCCAGCTCATAATGCCCCTTCTAGAAGGTTGAGATGGTCCAAAAGTCATGGTGGTGGGGGGCATACGAATTTCATAAGATTTCTCCCTCAATTAGACACCATTCCTTCCTAATTCATCGCATACCGGCCTCTATAAAATCAACCGACACCTCATTGATCTAATTGGTATTTTTCTCACCAATTCAATCATTTTCTTCCTAATTTTGTGATTAAAAACAATCCCCAACATTTTCTGGACAAAAACGACGCTACCTCGACTTTTTTTTCTCAAAAAGTCTCGGTTTGCAAAAAAATCTTCTGAGACTAAATTGACGTTCCTAAAATGACCTGTGATATAACAGGATTTCCAATTTTCGAAATCATATTTAAATTCACGGTTAATTTCACTCTGGCGCGATTTTAGCGTAACATAGGCTATCAAGTAAGTTTTAAAAAATTTTAGTGCAAATGACCCGTGGTCGATTTTCTTCGAGTGACAATGAACCCACTCGACACATTAGCGACTTTCGGTTGTCGTGAAAATGTCGAGGATTCAAATATGGACACAGGGTACCAAAACGATAGAAAAATCAGTCTAGTGTCAGTTAATGAGAATTTTCCAATTTAGTAGAGTCACCCACGTTTAGCCACACATCTTAGTTGAATCGACCTATCTTTGATCCCTAATTGATTTTTAACTGTGCCTTAATGACCTCTAAAGATGAGCACAGTCGAATAGCCGATTCCTAGTCGAATTTTCCAATCTATTGCATTAAAATTCATTAATGACTTTCCCAGATAGTCTAGTTATCTCGAGAGTGATCATCTCTGAGAATAGCCCTATAGGCGCATTGATGAAAGGCCCGATTTATTTAATGGAAAACAGAATTAAAAATTTGGGATGTCTCAGTCATGCAGGGAATGGTTTAACATCCAAATTGTCCTTATCCAATACATTTATGATGTCCAAACTCTCATTAAACTTGATATCCGTGAATCAGTTATGTGAGCTTGATCTTGACATTTATTTCTCTTCGAATGGTGGTCGTGTGCAGGATCACATGAACAAGACAGACAATTAAGACAAGCCATAAAGTGGGACAATTGTTTGAGCTTGTTTCATTAAAGCTTTCCAACTCCTTCACCAATTGTGCTACCATAGTATCATCTGAAACTTGATATTCTCATTTAAGTCATCTATCTTTTTCTCGATTATGTCATTTGCTTTTAAGTAGTCATCTAGCTTCCGTTGACAATAAAACATTTTATTGTCTACCTTGTAAGTTAGCAAAACATCATGCTTTACCATTCAATATCAGTGAATCTATCTCTTATGCTCCCTTTGATCTAATTTATTTGGATATTTGGGGACCATCTCTTACTCCTAATATGGGAGGATCTCATTATTTTGTAATATTTGTTGATGATTATTCATGTTATACATGACTTTATCTTATGAAAAATCAACATGAACTTACTCATATCTTTGGTAATTTTCTTGTCATGATCAAAACACAATTTTCTTGAGATATCAAGGTTATTTGTACTGATAATGCTGTGGAATATAGAGATAGAGAGTTCCTTAAAATTCTTTCTCGGAACGGTACTATTATTCATCGTTCTTATCCAGGAACTTCCCAACAAAATGATCGAGCAAAACTAAACATAGGCATATCTTAGATATTGTATGCACTCTTTTAATCTCAGCATATTGTCCTGAACAATTTTGGGGGATGCCTATTATACTATCGTATACACTATCAATCATATTCCATCACCTACTATAGGTAATATTTCTCCATACGAGCACTTGTATGATAGTGTTCCTAATTACTGTCTACTTCGAGCATTTGATAGTGGATGTTTTGTGCATCTTCTTGCAAATGAATGTACGAAGTTAGAACCTCGTGCTCATCTCTATTGTTTCATTGGATATGGCATTGAGCATAAAGTGTATAGATGTTAGGACCCTGTCTCCAATCAACTTCGTGTGTCTCGTCATGTTATCTTCTTAGAACTTAAAATGTTCTCATCCTTGCGTTCTTTTGCATCTTCTCCCATTATTCCAATTGTTCGCTTTTTCATCAATCCTTCTATCAATCTATTTCCTGAGGATGACACTCCTGCATCTTCCTCTTTAGAATTGTCCTCTCCTAATCTTGATGCAAGTATCTCTAAAAATCCCACTTTGGTAGCTCTTGATATGTCTGTGCTATCCACGGATTCACAACCCTTGGATGTCCTTTCCGTTCGTTGTTCCACCCATATAAGTCAACCTTTTGCTCGGTTTCGTGATTTTTCACTGTTATTCTACAATTGCCACTTTTCACAAGCCTCACACATATAGAAAAGCTCATATTAATCCTCTTTGGTAGCAAGTAATGGCAGATGAGTTGCAAGCATTAGAAAAATCTCATACTTGGAATTTAGTTGATTTGCCTCTTGAAAAGTCGGTTATAGGTTGTAAATGGGCGTACAAAATCAAAACTAAGGTAGATAGTACAGTGGAATGCTACAAAACTAGACTAGTAACAAAAGGCTTTACCTAAGAGTATGGCATTGACTATAATGAGACATTTGCTCCTATCGCACGTCTTAGTTCAGTTCATAGCCTCTTTGCTATTGCAGCTATCAAGCGATGGCCTCTATTCCAAATGAATGTAAACAATGCAAGAGATCTCATTGAATAAGCGTTTATGGAGCCACCTCCTAGGTACATTCATACTCTTGGTAAAGTGTGTCGTCTACGCTAAGCATTATATGGAATGAAACAAACTCCTCGTGCATGGTATTCCAGGTTCAGTTCTACAATGGAACACCTTGGATTTGCAAACAATCCCTATCACAATGCTCTATTTGTTCAAAGAACATATCGTGGGAGTTTTCTGTTAATGTTATATGTGGATGGCATGGTTATTACTGGTAATGATCACAATGGCATTACAAACCTACAACAGTATTTGAGTCAATGGTTTGAAATGAAAAATCTTGGAAGGCTTAGTTATTTTTTAGGATTGGAGGTTGCGTCAGATTCCTTTGGCTATTGTCTTTCTCAAGCGAAATATGCCACTAATCTTCTTTCTAGAGCTGGACTTACTAATAACAAGACTGCTACCGCTCCCATTGAGAATAACGCCAAATTTGAGGAAAATAATGAGACTCTTATTCTAAACCTTACACTTTGTCAATAGTTAGTTGGCAATTTGGTATACCTCACTATTACCCACCCTGACATCACTTATGTTGTTCATATTGCGAGTCAATTTATGATTGCACTGCAGACAATTCACTTTGCCGTTGTTCTTCGAATTCTTCACTACATTGAGAGTACCTTATTTTGTGATCTTCACTTTTCTTCTAACTCAACCTTAGTTTACGGCTTAACCTAATGCTGATTAGGCTGGTGATCCTCTTGATTATTGCTCTACTACAGGCTATTGCTTCTTCTTAGGGAAGTCCCTTATTTCCCGGCGAAGTAAGAAAAAAACTACTATCACTCGATTGAGTACAGAAGTGGAATATTGTGCTCTTGCCTATACAACTTCAGAATTATTATGGTTGCAGTACTTATTAGAAAACATTGGAGTTCATTATAATGGTGGAATGGTCATTGCGACAACCGAAGTGCCATTCAAATAACTCATAATGATGTTTTTCATGAGCGTACCGAACATGTTGAAATAGATTGATATTTCATACAATCTCATGTGCTTCATGGTGCTCTCGTCTTGTTCCCACCTCATCAATTGATCAGATGGCTAATGTTTTCACTAAGGCACATCCACGTGGGCATTTTAAAATATTTTCTCAAACTCCAATTGACCTCTTCTACATCATCTTGAGTTTGAGGGGGGATGTTAGAGATATTTATATTTTCTAATTAACTCTAATTGATTTTATCTGATATTGTAATATTTTATTACTTTAGATAGTTGTCTAGAATAGCCTACAGATAGGCTCTTGTTTCTTCAGTATTATACACATAGAAATATATAGAAAATCTTTTTCCACTTTATTCTATTATAATTCTATCACCGAATTCTAGTGCCTTGGTCCAATGTGGGTTCGAACAATAACCGAAGATCGCACATTCAAATCTGGTATGAGTCGAGAGTGCCCCTAAGTTTGAGACCGCTGACGTGGTAGTCCTAAGCAAACCAACAAAAATGAGTTAAGGTCTTGAGCAATAATTATTCCCCTAAAATCATTTGGTTAATTTGGTAATATATGAGAAGATATGGTTGGTCACATACCCTTGGAGATTTCTACACAGAGGACAGATAGCATTCCTCTTGAGCCATGGATCGATGCAATGGGCATGGAAGCTATGCTTGCACACCGGAAATGTCCGCAACATGTCCTGCGGTTTGTACTCCGACAAGCATATGGAGCAAGTGTTTTCCCGAGGCATCGGTACTCCATCGTCGCCTATCTGAGTGTTCGGGTATGATTCGATTGCGGCTGTGTCCATGCCAGAGATAACAACAAGAGCTTGAGCTCGACCAGTCGGAGACGACTTATCGGTTTGGTCTCGTTGAGCCTGGCGTCGAGCACGGAATTTTCTTATCATGCGGCTGAACCAGAACATAATATAAATGAAACATGGTATGCTGATGACCATGAAGATCCACCGATAGTCGTCTCTTCTGTGCGGACTCCCTATGAGGAGAAGTGACAATTTGAAAAAGAGGTACGTATGTACATATAGATTTGGTTTCCAGTTTTACAAAAGAAAAACACGGTGCAATACTTCATTACGAGGCTTAATAACGTCTAAAGGGTATGGACGTTTGCTAAGTTGACTAGATTGTTTCCATTACGTTCGAGAAAATTATCTCCTAATTTCTCGCTTTCTCTTTCTTTATTTCAGGGTAACTAAACTTTTTCTTTTCTTTCCCTTGCTGACACACTAGAAAAAATTGAAAAGAGAAGCTTACGAATTGCAACTTTCCAAAGCATAGAGATTGCAGACAAGTACAAAATTCAAAAATTGGGAGTAGCTTTGGAACGGACGAAAAACGTAAGTGTAAGTTTATGTGGTGAAAAAACATATTGATGTGAGTTTATATTACATTTTAATCGATACTATAATTTGCACAAATGTAAAAACCACACCAACGTTATCTTTTGCTCTTACGTTATTTACCATGTCTAGCTATGACGATATTTGATTCATGTGTACTATCATAGTGTATACCTAGTTTTGCAGTTCGGTAGTATAAGCATATTTAATAAATCAGTCGATAGTAATAACAACTCTCATGACATCAACTAAGCGGTTAAATGTTTGATTTGAATCCAAAAGAGACTAGACTAGAATCACATTGTCTCCTACTTATTTTAACATCGGGTCAACTCAACCACCTTTTACGATGAGTTTTTCCTAATGCACGCAAAATGACAATTTATACCTATCGGTGAGGAAAAATCTAGTCGAAAATTCCAGTAACTCACATTATACGTTATTAATTTGTCTTCTACAGTCTATCCAATCATGAAAAACGACAAATAATTAACTAAACATTTTGTCAGGCGAAAAGGCTCGTACCATGATCGACAGTGCATTTAATTTCCAAAGCCTTCTTCCCCTTGAATCCACACGTACCAAAGCGGGCTGCTCATGATCCACAAGAAGGCTCGATCCACGCCAAAAAAGGCATATGGGTACGTCAGTACCTCGCCAAACAATGGATTCACGCTATCTACAGTCGGAATCGTCACGGTCCCGTTACGCTGCACCCAATACTCGACAAGCTACTCCTCTGTTGCGGCAAGTCGTCGGGCGTCACGGCCACAACCGAGTAGTTCTGGCCATCCAAGCAAGGCACGAGTTGGGGCATACCAGGATACCACGACGTCTTTGGACATTTGAAGAGCGTCAACTTTGTGTTGTGTTGAACAGTCCAATTGGAACCTGAAAGAGTGAAATCCCGGAGCCTCTTAAGGAGACAACCCTCGGAGTCTCCAAGCTTTATAACTTGTTGAGTGTAATCTATGAATTCTACAATGAATTTCCCCAAAATCGGAAGATTTAGAGTCGTTTGTCTCTGAACATTGCAAGAGAGGTCAAACCCGGGGTACACGAAGCCTTCGTTTGGTTGGGATTGTTTCAGACGGAATGGGAATCACCCCCAAATTCTTCCCAAGATTCTTCAGGGCACGTTTTGGAGAGAGGGAGACAAGATGATCGAGAAGGAAGAAGAAGAAGAAGGCACGTTTCGGAGAGAGGGGAGACAAGATGATCGAGGAGGAGGAGGAGGAGGAGGAGGAAGAAGGGACTAAAACATGAAGACTTACTTATATATGGTCGGTTCTTAGTTTCCGACATCATCGATGACATTTGACTTGGTAATAAGCGAAGGTGGACGGACAATAGCGGACAAGCTGTCATGGAACTGCAAAATTTTGGACTCTCGGATCAAGACCGGCAATTGGCAAAGAGATGGAGAAAAGTCCGGGGACTAAGTCCAAAAGCTAGACTGGTATGTGCTTACGGACGCATTAATAAATACTAGATGA
Source organism: Eucalyptus grandis (assembly GCF_016545825.1). Lineage (NCBI taxonomy): Eukaryota > Viridiplantae > Streptophyta > Magnoliopsida > Myrtales > Myrtaceae > Eucalyptus > Eucalyptus grandis. The sequence continues at coordinate 47,896,725 of NC_052613.1, read as the reverse complement.
TTTTGTTGAAAACTGAAGACGGGATTACATGTGAATGAACAAAAAGATGGAGTGAAGTCGAAAATAGCGCAAGACAAAAATGAAAGAGAGAGGTTGAGTAAACTCTTAATAATTTTCATAACCATTATTGCTGGCAGTATAAGTATGAAGTGGAGCCGCTCCTATAATAATTTTGGAAATCTCTAGAGCATTTATGAATTAGGGCCTATTAGTGCAAAACCGTGTTGGACAACAAAATTTGTGGGCTGTATTATGATTGGTAAAAATTATAATTCACAAAAGAAATTCTCGGTTCGCAGAAGTTTCAAATTTGAATAATAGATTCGTGAATTTTATTTCATTCTATGTAGGTCCAATTATATTTAAATGAGTTTAACACGGTATTTTCTTTTCATTTCTTTTCAAAATCTTTTAAAATATGTTGAGAATTGTTGGATATTTCAATTTTAAAATTTGAAAGCCATTGTTTTGTGGCAGCTTCTATAGAAGTTTTATGATATTCATGAAAGTCATTATTTTATTAATAGTTTTTGTAACGGCTTATTAACTTCTTGCAATCACTACAAACCCTCGAAAGAAGGAACCAACGATGCAGCTAAGAATCCCTTGCACCAATTCTCTGCACGACTCCTAATTTTGGGAATAAGCAGCATCTCCTCAAAAACCAATCCTCCACATGACGCTGGTCGCTTCAAAGTCCAAATAAGTTGAACAACCTGCTATGCAAGTCGCTCTTACATCCTCGTCGCCCGATACGATTCAGGAAAATGGTTTCGGTTTTTACAAAGCGACTTCTGTCAAAATCTATTCAAAAACAAGGATGGAAAGAGTTTTACAAGGGCAGAAGATGCAAGTCCCTTATGGCAACTGTCGAGTACAGGAGCATAGAAGCTACTCTGAAAGACGTAAAATTTTCCGATCTCTCACGCAGTTGGTTTCCTGCACAATGTTACCGCAGCCGCTGACCCTAAACACGAACCTGGATTCTACTCGCTTCTATAGAATCCAGGTTCAGGGAGGACTCTCTCTCTCTGTTTCAGGGAGATTTCTATCCCGATCTAATCTAGATATGGAGATTTTTGCATGTATGTTTTTCGGGGTTTCACTTCCTTCGAATTTTGTTGTTATACAAATCTAGTTTCACAGGAGATCAAAAAAGCTTCGTGAAGTTTTGTTCTCAAAATTTGATATGCACTTAGTCAATCTTTTTACTCCAAACAGCGATAGTGTTGGGAATACCAAACCTTGGTGTGCACCACCGAAAAGTAAAATTGTAACAATAGGCGGAGTTCTTGGTGTATCCTTATTATTGAAGATGGATTCGGTGTACGTCTGGATTCAGTGTACGTCTGCCGATTTTGATTTGAAGAAGTCACAATTCCGCTCTTTGAGTGTGACCCCTCACTTTATTATGATAATTCATATTGTTATCTGGAGTTTGTTTTATTTTAAAATTGTTTGTGATTTGTCTTGATATATAGTTGGACTATGTTATCCCTCTCCTATTCTTTGTGATAATGAATGAAATGTTACTTTTGATAGGAAAAATAAAATAAAATACAAGGGCAAAAGCAGGTGCCTCATACTTAAAAAGCGCATAAATTTCCAATTCCGGCGCCATTGTGTTCCTGCAGAATCTCATTGAACGAAACCTGAATTCTGGCGCCATGGTCCAATGTGGATTGGAACAATAACCGAAGATTGCACATTCAAATCGGGTATGGTCGAGAATGCCCCTCAATTTGAGACCGCGGACTTGGTAGTCCTAAGCAAACCAACAAAAATGAGTTAGGGTCTCGAGCAATAACTATTTCCCAAAATCATGCGGTTAATTTGGTTATATATGATAATGAAGGTTTTTCTATTAACCTTCTTCCCGTTAGCTTAAAAACTCAATGAGCGACTTTATATTGACGTTAAATTGCATGATGGATAACATTCTAAAAACCAGCGGGAAGATTATGGCCTATCTCTTGCCTGTACCTTACGTAGTATTCTGAAATATTCGTAAAGACTGTCCCAAAATAAGCGCTAAGTCTTTCTATGAAGAAAAAGAAAAATCTCATTGGCGATTTGAAAATTGAAAGTCTAGGTTATCAATTCTATTAATGCAACTGAAAAGTCTAGGTCGAAACGGTCATCTTTTCATCATTATATTAAACCTTCAAACCCTAGCAAAAGAAAATTTCACCCAATACCTTCAAGAATACCTAGACCCTACTAGACACTGAATCAAACCAAAATGCGAGACGATTTAATTCGTCTGAATTAATGATTAGGCCAAATTTTAAACCTATCCTGCCGTTGGCCAAAGGAAAAAAAAATCATATTTTGCCAAATTCGTTCCTACTCACACTTGCATGATAACAAGACAGTTATACGGAGAAGTTATGGTTGGTCACATACCCTTGGGGAGCTCTACACAAGGGACAGATAGCATTCCTCTTGAGCCATGGATCGATGCAATGGGCATGGAAGCTATGCTCGCACGCCGGAATTGTCCGCAACACGTCCTCCGGTTTGTACTCCGACAAGCAAATGGAGCAAGTGTTTTCCTGGGGCATTGGTGCTCCGTTGTCGCCTATCCGAGTCTTTGGGTACGATTCGATTGTAGATGTGTCCATACCAGAGATAACAACAAGGGCTTGAGCTCGATCGGTCGGAGACAACCCATCAGTTTGGTCTTGTTGAGCCTGGCGTCGAGCACGGAATTTTCTGCTCAATTGACTGAACAAGCAGACGATATAAATGAAACATGGTATGCTGATGGCCACGAAGATCCACCGATGGTCGGCTCTTCTGTCTGGACTCCCTATGAAGAGAAGTGACAAAAAGAGGTACGTATGTACGTATAGATTTGGTTTATATTTTTACAAAAGATAAACATGGTGCAACACTTCATTACGAGCCTTAATAACGTCTAAAGGGTGTGAACGTTTACCAAGCTGACCAGATTGTGTCCATTACGTTCGAGAAAATTATCTCCTACTTTCTCGCTTTATCTTTCTTTATTTCAGGGTAACTAAACTTCTTTTTTTTTTTTTTAGTCCTTTCCCTTGCTGACACACTAGAACAAATTAGAAAGAGAAACTTACCTATTGCAACTTTCCAAAGCATAGGGATTTGAGACAAGTACGAAATTCAAAAATAGGGAGTAACTTCTGAACAAACGGAAAACATAAGTGTAAGCATATGTGGTGAAAAAACATACTGATGTGAGTTTATATTACATTTTAATCGATACTATAATTTGCACAAATGTAAGAACCGCACTAACGTTATCTTTTGCTCTTATATTTTTTACCGTGTCTAGCTATGACGACATTTGATTCATGTGTGCTCTATCATAGTGTATACCTAGTTTTGTAGTTTGGTAGTATAAGCATATTTAATAAATCAATCGAAAGTAATAACAACTCTCATGATATCAACTAAGCGGTGAAATGTTTGATTTGAATTCTACCGAGACTATACTTGAATTACATTGTCTCCTACTTAGATTAACATTGGGTCAGCTCAACCACCTTTTTTAATGAGTCTTCCCCTGATGCATTGCAAAATGACAATTTATACCAATCGATGAGGACAAATCTAGTCGAACTTTCGAATAACTCACATTATACTGTTATTAATTTGTCTTCTACATTCTGTCCGATCATGGAAAAAGACTTCAAATTATTAACTAAACATTTTGTCAAAAGAAAAGGCGCGTACCATGATCGACAGTGCATGTAATCTCCAAGCCCTTCTTCCCTTGAATCCACACGTACCAAAGCCTGCTCCACACGATCCACAAGAAGGCACGGTCCACGCCAAAAAGAAAAGCATATGGGTACCTCAGCGCATCGTCAAACAATGGATTCGCGCTATCTACAGTCGGAACCGTCACGGTCCCGTTATCGCTGCACCCAATACTCGACAAGCTACACCTCTGTTGCGGCAACTCGTCAGACGTCACGGCCACAACCGAGTAGTTCTGGCCATCCAAGCAAGGCACGAGTTGGGGCTGATATTGCTAGTATGAGTACCTAGAGGGGGGTGAATAGGTATATAAAAGATTTTTCTTCAACAATTACACAACACTAGACAGTAGAAGGAAACGTTAATCAAAGTAAGACTGAAAGAAGAGAAAATTGAACACGCGGTTTATAGTGGTTCGGCTTATATCAAGCCTACGTCCACTCTTCTTCACCGACGCGTATTGGCTGGATTCCACTATGAACAAAGAGAAGTTACAGCACAGCTTTGCCTTGATTCCACAGTGTAGATGTTCTACCACACCTCCTCAAGATTTCTCACAAATATAGACTCTCTTTTGTATACAAGTATTCGCTCAAAGGATTTGTCTAAACAAAAGGAGCTTCGACTTTGGAATTCTTCTATCGCGCACACCTTGAACAACTAAGACAGTCTTCCTTATATACTCCTTTATGCCATCATACCCGTTGGCACTTACCAAAGGAATTCCTCCAATCTACCCGTTGGACGGAATCAATTAGGAAGATTGTTCAAGCTATTAAAGGAACGTGTTGATAGCCCATCAATCATGTTCGCCCATACAATCAGGATCTCGGTTTTCATAAGCAGAACCTTCCAATAATATTTAGGCAATCACCGGATCTTCAATTATCGAATCAATCTTCGATCAATCAAAGGACTTCGTTTATGTCTTCTCCAGCCACGAGATCTTCTCCGGTTGATAAGGTTAAATCCTTAACGAAACATCCAGTTCTAGATAACCTTTCTTCAACGGATTAGAGATCACAATGAGGATAGACTTTGAGTCTTGAGTCTGGCTGTCCGGAGGTCTTCGACTTTAAATAGCAGAGTCTGCAAGCCTTCAGACTAGATTGATAGAAACGATTTGTCAACTTCAAAACACTTCAAGAAGATTTCTCCAACAGGGGCATACCAGGATACCACGATGTCTTTGGACATTTGAAGAGCGTCAACTCTATGTTGTGTTGAAATGTGTCCAATTGGAACCCGAAAGAGTGAAATCCTGGAGCCTCTTAAGGAGACAACCCTCGGGGTGGTCTCTAAGCATTATAACTTGTTGAGTGTACTCTATAGTTTCTACAATGAATTCCCCCGAAATCGGAAGATTTAGAGTCGTTTGTCTCGAGCATTGCAAATGAGATCGAACCCGGGATACGCGCAGCGTTCATTTGGTTGGGATTGTTTTAGACGGAATGGGAATCGTATGGGATCCCCAACTTCGCAAAATTGTTCGGGGCACGTTTCGGGAAGAGGGGAGACAAGATGATCGAGAAGGAGGAAGAAGAAGAAGAAGGCGGAAAGAGGGAGAGGATTGGCATGTTACTAGCCATTTGGTGTGCCTAAAACAAGTGCTACTCCAAGCGAACAAAAGCATGAAGACTTCTTATATATGCTCGGTTCCTAGTTTCCGATATCATCGATGACATTTGACTCTGTAATAATCGAAGCTGACCGGACAATATTCGGACAAGCTGGCATGAAACTGCAAAATTTTGGACTCTCGGATCAAGACATGCAATTGGCAAAGAGATGGAGAAAAGTCCGAGGACTAAGTCCAAAAGCTGGACTGGTACGCACTTACGTACGCACTAATAAATGCTTGATGAATTTGTCGAACACTGAAGACTGGATTACATGTGAATGAACAAAAAGATAAGAGTAAGGTCGAGAATAGTGCAAGACAACCATGAAAGAGCGAGGTTGAGCAAGCTCTTAATAATTTCCATAACCATTATTGCCGGCTGTATAAGTATGAAGTTGAGCCACTTCTATAAAAATTTTGAAAATCTCTAGAGCATTTATGAATAAACCAGAATGCACAAAGCCTATTAGTGCAAAATCACATTGAACAACAAAATTTGTGGGGCGTAATATGATTTATAAAAATTATAATTCACAAAAGAAATTCTTGGTTTGTAAAGTTTCAACCTTGAATAATAATTTCGTGAATTATATTTCATTCTATCTAGGTCTAGTTCATAGCCCCAACAGCACCAATTCCAACACATTACACTTAATTGAATTTAACACGGTATTTATTTTTCAATTCTTTTTAAAACCTTTCAAAATATGTTGAGAATTGTTGGAAATTTCAATTTAAAAATTTGAAGGTCATCGTTTTGTGACGGCTTTTATAGAAGTTATGATAGCCATGAAAGTCATTATTTTGTTAATGGTTTTTGTAACGGATTATTAACTTCTTGCAATCATTATTTTGTCGATATACATCTCATATACACAGAAGTTGTTTGCGTTCTCATCGCACTTGGCACACCAATGTGCAGTATTTTGTTATTCCTCGTCCACATATATGGAGTTCTTTTTGCTTATGGTAAATATCAATATATGTTGGCAAATACCAAAAATTTATTGATTAAAATGAACAGTGACTTTTTATAGGTAACTTATTGGTAACTCATCCATAATTCTTTAAAATTACTCAATTTTTTTATGTTTTGCAAATTAGCAATTTTTTTATCAACTTATTTGCATGTTATCAACGTTTGGAGTTCACTAATTCGAGTTTAAAATTGCAACATTATAGAGTGATTCGCCAAATTATTTATTATTAAAAACTAACTAATTTTGGATTTCCAATTCTTATTCGAGCTAATTACAAGCATCTAATTTGTATGCAGAATTATTATCCAAAATAAGAAGATAGTTTTTATTCTGTTCTTTTAGCGATTAGCGTTAGCCTATGTTTGGGTCACCTTCTGCACACTTCGACTGGTCCACTTCAACAATTTAAAAGAGGCACTTTATTGTCTTCACAACGATAATCAAGAATAAAAGATTAAAACAGTGGTTCGTGGTGCGATGACATAGATCCATTTATCTGCCACCGCTTATCATGTTTGGTATTGAAACGATTATGACTCAAATGAAATTCAGTCCTACAAAATTTATATCATCAAAATCCGAATTCATGTACAATGCCTGTTGAACTTTCCGGCACCGGCTCTCCTTGAATACATGTACAACAACACTATACATGTACATAAATGAACTCTTACATTTATTTCTAGTCATTTATGAGTCGCCGGTGCCACTTAAGTTGAGCAATGTATTTTATGTGTCACTCACATAGCTAATATGTGAGATTGCACATTGCTCGTGTGATATGTTTATCGTCTTACATAGTGCTTAAATTTTCGAATCACGCATTCTTAATCAACTTGTTGCATCACATATTAATTTCCTCTCGTATAATCAGCATATGGAAAATCTTCTCCTTCTCCTTAAGCCTCTCCTTCTCCTTGAGTTAAGACCATGGACTTCGCATACCTGGGCAACCGACAAAAAGTAAATTAGGGACTTTGAGAAACGATTTTTTATCAATAACAAAGCAAATCCCAAAACTTTTAAGTTCGGCATTTTCTTCTCCAAAAGAATGCATTCAATAGCAAATCGACTCCTTTTTATTCTTATATTCCCCATTCTACTGTCCATTTAAACTCCAAAGAGTATATTTTCTGGCCAGAAAACTACATTGTTATTACCCGCAAAATTCGTGCAAGTAATTCCTTTGTGTCCAAATAACAAAATAAATCCTAATCTTTTTAACGATCTCAAATATTATCCCAGCCTTATAAATATATCAAAAAAAAATACCCAACTTTTTGAATTTGTTTCAAATCTATCCCAAGTCCTTCAACACCATTTATGAGAGTTAGTACTCCGTTAGATTCTTCCAGAATTTCGAATTTTCTCCTAAAAGAAGTCAGATTTATCTAACTCTTTTATTCAAGGGAAGATATTTAAGAGAAAATAATTGAATGAATGTATAATTCAAGAGATGATATTTATTTGGCTTCATATCAACTTTTTTTTTTTTTGTTTCTTGAAAATATTTTAAATTTTTCCGTATGAAGAAGAATTTAAAAATTAGATGGTTCTATGAAATATTGTCTTAATTGCAACGCTCCAAGTACTTAATGATAAACACAGCAAAAAGTTATTAGCCATTTGGTTGTCCCTGGGACCGCAGTCCTAATCCTAGCTAATCAAACATAAAACACGACGGCCATTTATCTACGTTTCTTCGTTTATATCCCTTATCATTGTCGACATAGAGAGAATAACAATGTAAGAGAAGTTGGGTGAGAAGCATTTTGAAAAAGGTATCTTAGAATTGCATGGATTGGATGTCTGGATCAAAACAAAAAATGACATTGGAGATCATCATTGGTATAATTAAAAAAATAGGTTGCGGTGGCTAGGAACACGAGAAGTGAAAAGATACCACGCATATTCGCGCCGAAGTCCTTTTTCCCCCTCTTTTAGTAAAATAAATGGAGGAATAGAAAACTAGCATCAACAATTCTCTCGGACATTATAATAGGAATTGTGTACCAGCGGTCTCAATGTTCTGTCTAGATCAATGATGGCATCGGAATCAAGTAGTAAAAAGTTAGGCAGCTGCCCCCACTCAAATATGGAAAATTGACATTGCTATGTGTACTTGTTTGTCAGCGGTTTATGTAGATGAACCTATTTTATGAAGGGCTTGACCACATTCTCTCAAAGTTCAATTGTTGTCGTGTGAAATTGAAGTGTCAGATGCCATCTCCTTCATTTGCGTGTTGTCTTGGAGAAGAAACGTATTATCCGTATTTTATTTTGTTTTTATTTTTGAAACTTTTACTTGTAGAAATTTGTATTTTAGTAAAGCTGTGTATATTACTCCACGTTTATTTTATTTTTGGTACATGTGCTCGTACAGAGGTTGGTTCCCGTTTAATAGGTTTGACCTTCAACCAATTACGCAAATATTTATTCTGATTCCGGTATTGATGTGAACTATAGCTATCTTGTTTTAATTTTGAGTGAGCTCGTAATTGTCGCACGATGGATATAAGTTGGAGTAATGTCAGAGACATCCCTACACTCGGCACAAACGCCAAACCAATACTGCAATTTTTTTTTTTTTTTTGAATTTCCTTACATCGAGGAGGGATTAGAGGATTTGAACTGTTGTGGCCAAAGAGAGCCAGCCACCCCGATGATCTCTAAGCCTATTGCCGACAAAGTGCTTAAAGCATCATTAGGAAGCAACCTCGCAATTACGATTTTGCATCTGGACGAAGGATTCCTGGGATAATACGCTAAAGAATAATCTGTCCGTTATTTGAGCCAAGCAAAGAAGACTCCCCAGCCTAGGGGGGACGTAAAACCTTGTGATGAGTAATTGTTGAATAGTTGTACACGGCAATGATGGATCCTTAATAATAGTGGCGATTCACTTGGAAGTGGTGGTGTGGTATTCATTCCGATCTCAATACGAGTCCGAATAGGCGAGAATTCTTTATGTTTTGAGTTGGTCAAGTACTGTAGAAACCCAACCCAAATTATTAACATCCTTAGCGTCCTACCGATAGGGCGAAGACAACTTGGAAATGTGCCATATGGGTCGAAAGTATCCTTCCTAACTTTTGGTATGGACCTAAGAAACGGGCAAATATGAACTAGAGAGCCGTGACCATAAAAAAAAAAAAAAAAAAAAAAAAAACTCAGAGCTAATACAGAGGTTATTGGCTACTATAACTTCATGTTTTGACCTCTACTATCATGGAAAAAACAATCAATGCACTAATTAATTCTCGTGACACAAAATATCCGTCGTTTATAAAAACGAACTTCTTTTCTAGATAAGGAGTTTCCTGATCTTCTGAGAGGTACTACCTCATGCGGTCGTCCTACAAGTCATGCAATTCATAATTTTGGGATTGCAACATGCTTTTTGAGCAGAGTATAGTGAAATTCAATAAATGGCAATTGCAAACGCTAGGACACCCATCCCAAAAAAATGTACCATCGGCATTACTACCGGCCTAACCTATGCTGGCCATCCATTGATGCGAACCCAGAACCACTGTATTTCCCGTCTTCTCGCATTTTCTCTACGTAAGCCGAAATTCATCGACAATGCAACTGTTTTTTATCTGGTAATCTCTAGGTGCTTGCATGCTTGCTCATCGCATGACATTCGTGATAGAAATAAACAGTTTCCATTTTGTGGGTAGGAGCGTTTGTGTTTGAAGAAGGAAACGACGGGCTTCTTTTTCTGGTGGTTGAGTACTCATGCTCTAATTTTTTAGTATTATAATTCAACAAGTTGAATAGGAAGATCTGACGCGTCTCTTCTGCGATACTTTTATCGTCAGACTTCTCTGCACAACAACGAATCCGAAGCACGGTCACTTGATTCCAACACTTGGCACAAACTTGCGATCGCGCCCTCAAAACCATCGCACCCACTTTCATCAGGTGAAGCAGAACAGAAAGTGCCATTTTGATTAGTTCATGGGAAGAAGAAAGACGCGGAGTCTGTTCAGAGGATGGATAAAGTGAAGCAATGGAAGGTGGAAGAGCTTCATTGTCTTGGGAAGAGGAATCGATGGAATCGGCCATGTTGAGAAGTGTCAATCCTTGTTGAACTCTATAGTTTACCTTAAATGAAGTCAAATTAGTAATAAGTGCCATGTGATCTTGCCTCTTGCCCCCGTTGGACTTTAATTTTTAGGGAAAAAAGCCACATCGGGCTAAAAAAAATCAATAAAAAAAGTCACATAGAACTCTTCATTGGAATATGTTGTTGGTGATTGTTTTTTCACTGATATTGCAATTGAGTGATCAGTCAAAAAAATTTGAAACTGAACTAAGTGTCGAAGGAAAATTATGGCATCATCAGTATTTTCCTTAGAAAATTGATATCGTCAAAATTTGAATACATGTACAATGCCCGTTGAATGGTATAGTGCCAGCTCTCTTTGATTTGTGGTTAGGTCTTAAACCGATTGCCAAAAAATGAAAGAAAAAGTACACACACAATAACTCCATCTATATACAGGTCAACAAACTCTTCTACTTTTACCAATATCATATATGAGTCTCGAATGACCCTAAAGTTGAGAAAAGTATTTTTACAAAGCAGACCGATGTGTGAGACTGGCCAATCACGTCACTCATGTGCTAATTTACATTTTATATGGTGCGAAAATTTTGAAATCACTCATTGTTAATTGGCTTGTTGTCTTTCATGTTGATTGACGATGGTATGATCAGCATACGAAGTATCTTCTCCCTGAGTTGAGACCCTGGACGTGGCAGACCTAGGCAACCATCAAAAATAAATTAGGGACTTCAAGAAACTATTTTCATAGAGAGCAAAGGAAATCCCATAATATAGTTTCAATCTCATAACTCTAAACTCTATGATGATTCCTTAAACCTCTAACTACTTCTACATTCAAAATGATTTTTCTAATTTTCTATCTCCTTTGGTAAGTTAAATCTTTATAAGTCAGAAAATTTGAATTTGTTATCTTAAAGGGTTGAGCTCGGAAAAAATACCAAATTATGCTCACTGTGACACAAATATTTCGAACTATTTTATGTTACTAAAAATCCTAAATTTACTCATTGTGACATAAATACCCTATGCTTTTTTGTGTCATAAAAAAAAATCCCGAACTTACGGTAATGATAAATATACCCCGAACGAAATTAAAATAGAGGGTTTGTGTCACAATAGGTAAGTTTAGAATTTTTTATAACACAAAAAAAAAAAAAGTTTCGAGTATTTGTATCACAATAGATATGGTTTATGGTTTTTTGTGGTATTTGCCCTATCTTAAATGAATCAAGCTTTCAAAAAAATTATTTTGTTCTTTTCAAAAGCAAAACTTGTCCTCTTTTTCTTGTTTTCATTACTGTAACAAGCCATTTATCAAGAAGTAATGGCTTCACTTCCCTAAAATCATTTGATGACCTAGGAAACTGATCATTGTGCAGATTCTGGATTGCAAGATAGACGGGGTAGGATCACAAGCCAGATGGTACTACTAAATTGCGCTCAACTTTTTTTCTTGACTTAAGAAACTAAATAAGCAATGTTCGATGATGCTTGCTTAATTTGTTAACATCATTTCAAAAATGTAAAGCACTACTTGTTTTGGATATACATGCATGTGTCATAACGCATTAAAAATTGCTATCAAGACTAGAATTATAATTGGTGGGCCAGATAATACATATCTATACTATTATATAAAGTAAAAAGCAATTCCTTTTAAGGAATCTCAATCTTTTTTTCTTAATTATTCTCAATTATTAATTTAAATATATCGGATTCAAGGAAAATGCGCAAGTTAATAATTTTATTTTCCCTCTTACATGTTTCACCGTGCAATCGTTTCTATTTGCAACAACATTCCCAACAAAATTCAAACATTGAAGTATCTTTATTTTCTTCAAATATAATTTTTTTTTATATTACGCAATTTCAACAATAACATCATTTTTTAGGTAATGATTCAAAATTTCAAATATTTCCTAAGAAACTAGTAATAGAAGAACTAGGACAGTAACCTAGCACTGTAGCCCCACAAAACAATCACATAGAAGAAGATATTGCCGAGGGACAATGAAATCATGGGCAACAGTACGTACCTTTAGGCCTTGTTTGGTAATCATCCTCGGAACAGCTATTTCTGTTCTTTTGTTCCCCGAAAAAAAAAAAAAAAAAAGAACATAAATCTGATTGGTAATTTTTTTGTTCCCGGAAATAGATTTGGAACAGAATCAAAAAAAAAAAAAAAAAAAAAATTTGATTCTTGTTCCCGAAAACAATTTCTAGAATCAATTCCTTTTTTTTTCTTCTCTCCTCTTTTCTTCTCTTTTATGTTCTTCTCTTCCCTTTCTTCTTCTTCCTTTCGGCCTGCCAAGCCACGAGAAGGCCCGTCAGCTCTAGCCTCACTATGGCTAGGCAAGGCAAGGCTAAGCCTCACACAGCCACGACAAGGCTCGGCCTCGCTAGGCCAGAGGGAGGCTAACCTCGTGCCGCCTAGGCAAGGTTGAGCCTCGCCGATGACTAGGAGAGCTCACCGGACCTCACTAACCCAAGTTGCCCACCACGGTAGTGGCCGGCAACTAACTATAAAGAAGAAAGAAGAAGAAGAAGAAGAAGAAGAAAAAAGAAAAATAAGAAAAATATGACAAAAGTATTAAAAAGTTAAAAGAAACAAAAAAATTAAAAAATCTTACCAAGTGCATTTCTATCCTGGGAATAGAAATCTTGGATAGTTATGAAGTGCGTTCTTTTGCTCAAAAATCGTTTTTGAAAATAGATTAGAAAAAACCATTTCGATAAAAAATTGTTCTAGGAACAGAATCGTTACCAAATGGCGCGTTTGGTAACCAGCCAAATAGTGAAAATTTTTATTCTTTTATTTCTGGAAGTAGATTTAAAACAAAAATCCGTTTAGCAAAATTTATGTTCTCGGGAACAAATTTGTTCTCGGAATAAATTTGGAATGGAATCAAGAAATACAAAAAAAAAAAAAAAAATGATTCTTTGTTTTCAAGAATAATTCTAGAATTAAGCCAACCTATTTTTCTCTTATTGTTCTTCTTCCTCTCCCTCTTCCATTAGCCGCCGTCCACCACCACCCATTGTCGACGATTGGCGGGGTGAGGTCCATTGAGCTCACTAGAGGCCCGCCAGCTAGGGCGAGGTTCGACAAGCTTGCTAATGGCCAAACGAGCCTCCCTTGGCCACCTGCGAGCCTCGCCCAATTGTTAGCGAGGCTCGGTCGATGAGGCACGGCCTCCCTAGGGTCGGCGACGCTCCGAGAAGATCGCCAGTCATCCCTAGCCGATGACTGGCCAAAGCTTGAAGAGAAAGGGAAAAAAAAAGTAATAAAATCATTAAAAATTAAAAGAAAAACATTTGAATTAGAAATTTTGAAAACGGTACAAAACACAATTCTATCCCGGAGTAGAAACTTTGAACAGTTACTAAATGTCTTAAAATGCTTAGAAATTATTTTCGAGAACATAATAAAAAATAATTATTTCGATGAGTAATTATTTCCGGGAATAAAATGGTTACCACACATACCCTGAGTATTCTTGAACCCATTATGTTTAGTTTTTCTATCAAATTGTCAAGGTTTCCCAAGAAGTAAACGACAAGCATCCATGGGAACAACATCACACCATAATTTTCCCAATGAAGATTTAAATAAGACATCTTTTATCATCCCTTACCTCATCCCCTTTACAATGCCAAGAAAGCTTGTAAAGTTGCGGGCATTCTTCCGTCTTGAAATGCAATTTATCCATCATTGTTATAGCAGCTACCTCCATCAATTATAACATTACACACATCTCCATGAGAAGTGCATCTAATGTGAAAAATATTGTTGTGAAGCCATGTGCCTTCTTCATTAGGAGTAACATTCAAGATTCAATGAAGGATTAGAGACTCCCCATGATCTCCATAATTAACTTCATCTACCTCCTTTGATCCCTCATTGGAGCTAGGTGAGTCTTCATGTCTCTCTTCTTTAAGTTCTTCTTCTATTACAGAGACAATCTTATAATCGGGATAATTGAAGGCAATATGTCCATATCCTCGATATTTGAAACACTTGTGTGAACCAAAAGGGTTAGGGCAATTGGAACTTGATGCTCCATCATTCTTAGGAAGCGACTTTGAAGCAACTACCTAGTCTTAGAAATAAAGGCATTCTCACCTTTGTAATTCAAAATTTTGGTTTGAATATCAAGTGTTTTTTTGCAAAAGAACACTCCAAGTGCCAAAACTTTACATAAGGGGACACTTAAGTGCCAAAACTTTACATAAGGGGACACTTAAGTGCCAAAACTTTGCACAATGGGATACTTAGTCAAAAGTTAGGAAAATGACACTTAAATGTGACTTTTTAAAAAAAAAATTGGACACTTGAGTGCCACTTCTAGTGAACTCCGCCGTAAATCCCACATGGCTATTTTTTATTAATTTTGCTTGCCTATGTGGTTCTTTGAAAAGCTGACTTAGCAAAAATGCAAAAACGACGTTTTTTTTGGCACGGATTTGAATTTTAATTTAAAATTAAATGTATTTTTTTAAATGAACAGTGGCTAAGGGCTCGCCCTGCTACGCCCGCCATCACCGAGAAGGGCTGATGACCCCGCTTGATCAACGATGAGGCCCGCAACCCCAACGGATAGCAGCCTTTGGCCCGACTAAGCGGAGCTGGTGACCCTCACCAAATCTGGGGGAGGGTTGCAACCCCGCCCTAAATCTAGGCAAGGGTTTGCGAGCCCTACCGCTGGTCGACCGAGGTTGTTGGCCTCGCGGTGTTAGGCAACCCCGGCCGACCTTCTCCCCATTGTCGTCGACCCTTCCCGCAACGATGGGGAGGCGGTAACCGCGAGGGCCGAGCCCTCAATCGCTATTCATCTTCTTCTTCTTTTTTAATTTGGTTTTAAATTTAATTTAATTAATTTTCATATTGCTTATTTAGGCATGTCAACAACAAAACAATGTCATTTTTGCACTTGTCTAGCCACGTTAACGTGCAAAACGATGTCGTTTTACACTTGTCTCATCGGAAAATCACCATGTATGCATTTTGGATGGATTTCCTCGTTGTTGGTACTTCATTGATCCATTTTGCTCTGAGTTTGACACTTAAGTGTCACTTTCCTAACTTTTGACAATTAATTGTCCCATATGCCAAGTTTTGGCACTCCAGGTGTCCTGAACTCATTGTAATTCTATTTAAGTTTATTTTCCAATGTTTACGCTTTGATTTCCCTATCATTTTGTGCTATTTGGGTCAATTTCCTTTAATTCCAACACCATCCTTTAGTTTCCGTTAATCTCCAGCAATTTGCCTTTCTTGTTATTTAGATTGATTTTAGCAATTTTTAATTGGCGATTTGCTCTTGAGAGTAGGTATACCTTATTTACACATATATCAATTAATTCATCTTTTACTTTGATCACTTTGTCTACGAGCTATAGCAAGAGAACAAACTTTTGCTCGTTTTTCAATCCTTTCGGATTCACCATAGGTCGATTCAACACCGGCATGCACAAAGAAAAAAGTTACCCAGTCAATTCTAAACTTATTATATGGATACTAATTCATTCTTAAACTTTTCAAATTTTACAAATTAAGTCTTAAACTTTTGTGTGAAATTCTAATTAGCATTCCAATCAATCTTCAACAAAAATTATTGACATGATAATCTAGTTATCACTGACCATCTGCATTGCACTTAGCCACGTCGGCGGTTTCGGAGAATATTAGCCGAAACTAATATTTTGCGCAGAGATTTAGAACTTAATTAGTAAAATTAGAAAGTTGAAAACAGAATTTATATATGTCAAGCAGATTTAGAATTGATTGTACAATTTTATTTCTTCACAAACACACACATAAACAAGTGTACATAGACATTCATAGATAGAGAGAGAGAGAGAGAGAGAGAGAGAGAGATTTAATAGAACGTGGGATATTGAGCTCACTAACAATGTGACTATGTACAGCTTCAAATCAAGAACAAAAGATGAGAAAAAGAAACGAGGCTCGAGTCGGATGACAAAGTTCCCTTTCGGATGACAAAGTTCCCTTTCGTGGCGAGGTTCATCGAATTTGATTTAGGAACGGTGCTTTCTCAAATGGACTCCAAACCTCGAAGAATCCTATCGAATTCAAGTCCATGCATGACTGCAAACAATACACATGCGCAGAACAATGAACTCCATTGCAATCATGATCGGATCATTATTCAAAAGCAACGACGTATCAGTCAAGATTTGAGACCGTGGAGTTGGTCGACCTGGACAAACCACAAAACAATAATTAGAATAAGCACTACAACTTTGGATTCACATACATGCGTGGAACGCAACTTAAACTACTACGAAACACGAAATTCTTATTTGTGGCCCAAATAATTATGTTATTCGAAATGATTGTCTATGCATCATGATATTAATATTTCAGACAAACTAAAAACGTGTGCAATGTGCCCAAAGAATTACATTATTTGAAACGAATGTCCATGCGTTATGATAATAAAATTTCAGACAAACTAAAAATGTGTGCAATGCCTTCAAAAGAAACCCTAGACCCAAGTAGAAATCGAGTCGATATGTGATTCCATCTCATTTAGTGCGTAAAACACCAAGTTCGTTCCTATCAACACTTGCATTCCCTATTTCATTTCTATCTAAACTCCAAAGAGTACCTTTTTTTTCTGGCCAGACCATGTTATAATCACCCACCAAGTACTTGAGTTGAAATTGAAATTTCTATGAGCAACAAACAACCGTGTGGAAGATAAAACACGTACCCTTGGTGATTTCTACACAAAGGGCAACTAGCATTCCTCTTGAGCCATGGGTCAATGCAATGAGCATGAAAATAATATTGCACTCCGGAATCATCCGCACCGTCTCCTCCGGTCTATACTCCGACAAGCATATCGAGCAAGTGTCGTCCCCGGGCAACGGCGACACCGCATCGCCTATTTGAGTCTTTGGATAGGATTCGATCGTGGGCGTGTCCATTCCTATCATGACCAAGACGGCTTCGACTTCTCTGGCTGAAGATGCCAGGTCCGTTTGGTATTGTTGGACCTGACCTTGAAGCCGGATTTTGCGGCTTATGCAGCAAAATACGCACATAATGATCATTAACCATGGTAAGCCGATGCCCACGAGGGCTTCTAATTTAACCGCAGTACCTTTTGGACGATCCTCTAGAAGTGAAGAGAAATTTACGCAAAAGATAATGAAAATCAATACGGGAACGATAAGTATATATACCACTAGACATTATCATGGTATGGACTAATATTTGGATGTTTCGAATAAATACTCTGGTAATCGTATGGGAAATTAGATGGCCACTGTATAGTCGTGACAAAGTTGTTCCATTTGTAGGTGAAGCAATGAAGAAAAATGCAACAAAGTTGCAGCAACATGGAGAATAGCGAACACTATCTACAAAGCCTTTTAATGCGTAAGTACTATAATACACGTTTTTAATTAAGTTCTATACCTAAGAAAATTTTCAATACAATTTGGTGGTTTTTTGAAAAAAATCCATTAGAAGAAAAGTTATACCATTATTTTGAAATTACATAAGGATCAATTTCATTTGAATCGTTATTTATTCAAATTCTACCGTGAGACTAACATAATATCGTAATAAAGTCTGGACTTAGATCTTCATGATCATTCAATATTTTCTTGTTAGATGAGGATGACCTAAAATGAAAGCTTGGGCCCATTGTGGAAATACTCTTAGATTATTTTGAAGATTGATAAAACTTTTCTTGAGTGACTTATGTTTCTTATGATAAGTTTGATCAGGCAGAAATTCTAGGATATACGATTAGATGTTATTCTTCGGATTCAAAGTCATGGTGAAGAGATGTTGAACCCTTGTGCAACAATTAGTAGATTGGTGTGGATTCCTTGCCATATATATGGATTGTCCAGAAGCAAAAAATATCAAATATAAGTTAAAACATCACAATTCTTGGTTCAAACTAATGGAGACAAAACATATTAAGAATTCAACTTATGGAAACCCAATATGTTGTATGGGTGGCAAAATCAAAGGGAGATTTCATTATCGGCATTCTTAAAGCAATCAGATCTTCTAGTATCATTCAAGTCCAACGAGTTGATTGGATGAATGATCCTCAAAGTTTTTGTCCAATGGTTAGCTTGGACATCGAGGAGTATTTAAGGAGATCATGATGTTAAAGAGATGCAAGAGTTTTTTAAAGTCTGAAATTCCAAAGTTTAAAGAAAGCTTCATTCTTACATATTTGTCTTCTTAAGCATAATTTTATAATCACTTAGAGGTTCTTGTTGGAGTACGAGGTCAAAAGATTTGATCACACTTACTAAACTCGAGAGTACTCAGTTGTTATAACCTCTAATTGACTCATTTAGTGGAATTTAGTCGAGAAGTTGTCAGCGTAAGAGAGTGGACATAGAAAAGCCAAACCACTATAATTGCTATATGCACTTTTCTATCTCTTAAACTCTTATTTATTCTTGAGATAGATTATTGCATATTGGTAAGATCTGTCCATTGCACAATTTATCACCAAATGTTGTCCTTTGCAATATTAGTTTCAATTGTTTTTAAATTCAACATATTCACTTATTCAACTCTCTCTAGGTGATAGTTCTAGCCCTAAAACATTATTCCTAGGATTATGATTTTATTGACATCATCTTAGTTTGGCAGTTTAAGGTGCATTTGGTAATCATTCTGTTTCCAGGAACAATTTCTGATCGGAAATTATTCTTTTTTTATTCTATTCCTAGAAACAATTTCTAAGCATTTTAAAGCGTTTGGTAACTATCCAAAAATTTTACTCCCGAAATAGAATTGTGTTTGGTACCGTTCTCAAAATTTTTAATCTTAATCATTTTCTTTTAATTTTAATAATTTTATTTTTCTTCTTTTCTTTTTTTTTCTTTTGTTTCTCTTCTTCTTCTTCAAGCTTTGGCCAGTCGCCGACCAAGGGATGACCGACGACTAGCCAAATGAGGGCTGGTGACCTCACTAAAGCATCGCCGCCCCTAGTGAGGCCACACCTCATTGTTTGAGCCTCACCGACAGCTAGACGAGTGGCCTCGCCCAGATCTAGTGAGGCCAAGCTCGCCTAGCCACCACAAGGTCGGCGTCACCCAACCAACACAAGGCCGACCTCACAATGTCCGAGGTCAACCTAGCCACCGGTGAGGCTCGACCTCGCTAAGCCACTACAAGGTCAGCGTCACCCGGCCAACTTGAGGGCAACCTCGTGATGGCCCAACGAGGTCAAGCCCCATCATAGGCCGAGCAAGCTCAATTTCACCGGATATGGGAGAGGTCAACCCTCGCCTAGCCATGGCTCGACCGTCACCAGTGGCCGGTGGCCGGTGGAGGCCCAAGCGAGGCTCGCCTGGCCACCGACGAGGCCTGCCTAGCCACTAGTGAGGCTCGGCCTACTGGTGGTTGGGCGAGCCTTCGGCAAGCTCGTCCAAATGGTCACCGACGACCGGTGGTGGCAGCTGATGGCGGGGGCAATGAAAGAAGAAGAGAGAGGGAAGAAGAAGAAGAAGAAGGAAGAGAAAAGGAAAATAAAAAAATAAAAATAGATTGGTTTTGATTTTGGGATTGTTCCTGGGAATAAAAAAAATCAACTTTTTTTTAATATTTAAGTATTAAAAGTCATGCATTTCCTCGGTTAAACGCGGCATGATTGATCTCAGTAGTTTGCGACGGTTTCTCTAATATTTGTTTATTTTTTATAGCTTCCTTGTTCCAACGCTGTTTGTTATCTTATCAAGTCTAGGAGGAAGATGCTGATTGGATGTGATTATTGTAGAGACGACCACATTTTTGTCATATTTTGTGTCTTTGCTAAGGAATAGGTTCTTTCCTACTTGAGTTTTTTTCCCCTGAGTTGCAATCGAGTTATGGACGTTATGTATACATTGGTTTGAAGCATGTTTCAGACTTCGGAACAAGCTTTTAGGAAATGCAACATGCAGCTAATCAAATCAACAGCATGACCAATCAGCCAACCCTATGTTCTTTTCCTGAGCATTTGGTTAGTTCTTCTAGTGATTTGGGATTGTTGATAGAAGACTTTTCAGACCAGGATTCTTGGCATTGATTGAATTTGTTTCTGCTACAATGGGATTTAAAGCTCTTCTCAGGACAGTCTAAAAAACTCCACTTTCATATGCCAGCTGACTTCAGCTCATTAAATCTATTGTTCATAATCTGGTTAAACAAGTAGTGTCAATCTCTTTTTGTTGCCCAGAGAAAGTTATTAAAAAAGATTGAGCAAAAAAGTTCATAATCTGTAGAGCTTTTTTGTTGCCTTTGGAAGGAGAGCTTTCCTTTGATGCAAAAGGATCAAAGAGTTAGATGGGACCCCTGTCTGCCTTCCTAAGCAGTTTGGAGGCCTTGGCATTTTGAAGACTGGCTTGTTAAATCTTGCTTATGTTGAAGTGTCTGTGGATTATTTTGTTGAGGTGTGGGTCTCTATTTTTGCCTAGCTCTGTAGCTATCGTTTTGACTTTAAACCAGATGCTACTTGTGCTTGGAAGAGGTTATTAAAGGTTAGGAATACATTGAAACCCTGCACCAGATATACGGTGGGTAACAGAGATAATTTGGTATGATTTGTGGCACCATGCTGGGATCTTGCCAGAATCATTCTCAAGGTGAAGAATTTATGACCCTTCTCTTCCTCTGCAGGCCAAAGTATCTGCTGTAATTCATGGCTCTCATTAAAAGTATCTGCTAGGTCTGAAGAGTTGGTTTCCATCCAAGGTGCAGTTTGTGGTGTGAATTTTCCTAATTCCTCAGCTGCAGATGAAGTTGTATGCAAAAGCTTCTTCAAACGGTTGCTATAACTCCTTTGTTGCTTGCAAAATTGTCAGAAGCAGGAGTAAAATGTTGACTGGCACAAACTTGTGGGTTCTCCCCTAATGTGCCAAGAGCTGGCTTTTTATCTTGGTTGGTAATACGTGATAAACTCCCCACTTTTAAGAGGATTTACGGTTGGTGTGTTGGGAGTACTAGATCTCTCTGATTGTTCTGTAATATAAGCATGGAATCTTGCTCTCATCTATTTTTCGAGTGTAGTTTCTCTAATCAAGTATGGAGCAAGGTGCTGCAGCTTTGTTGGATTCATAAAACTCCAAGAGTTCGGAATTACGAATTTGGTTTGATATAACAAGCTGCTCAGGGAAAGATTTTCTGAAGTGTCTATTAGAGTTTATATGGAACCACTGTATCTGTTATATCTTGAGTCCATGAATAGTTTGTATCGGATACAGGTAGTTGGGTTGTTGATGTAATCAAAATTATCAAGCTCTTTGTTATGCATGGTTTTGAGAATTGCCTTGGTCTCAAAATAAGATTGGCATTGGAAGCATCATAGGCTGTCTCTTGCTTGGAATCTAAGATTGCGAAAACTATCCAGCTAAAGGTTTGTTTTTCTACCCAAAAAAGAGAGAGAAAAAAGTAAGCTTTGTTTTAAGTTGTGCTTATTGTTGTTTTCCGGTGTGTATAGTTGCATGTTTTGCTCCATGTCATCTCTATGCTTGTGATGGCAGACGGATGTCAACTTCAATCACTTGTTTGGGGTCCAATCTTCATGAGTTCCAATTTCTATGTCACTAGCGTTCTCATTTCTCCATATAGTTATTAAGGAAGAAACCCAATCAGTGAAGGGGATCTACTCTCTTTTTTTCCGTTCCAAGAGACTTTACAGCATTTTAGTCTTTTCTTTTTCTATTTTCGATTCGTATTAATTTCACTGGGTTGCATCTGCTAGAAATTCTACGTCCAAATTGATCTTCTGCTTGTAAATTCTTCGCCTTGATTTCGTCTTCATTTTAATGAAGAGATTAATTTGGAATCATTGATGGCGTTTGTGCTCGTGCTTACGTTTATCCAACAGAAAGCAAGTTTGCCGATGAAGACCTTCCGAGATCCAGCCCACGTCTTTGACATGAAATCCAACTTAGGAAGCACTTTGCCCACTTGAAACTCAGGGGCCTTTAAATTATCAAAAAACAATAAAAGATGATTAAAGTAGGAAATAAACTTGACAATTTGCTATATTTAGTGTACTTCTAGGACATTTAATATGGTGATGACATGGTTAAATTGGTAGTCTTACAGCGCAGAATTGGGAAGATTGTGCGTACTTGCTGTCATCATATTTGCGAAGTCTATATAATGACTTCAACTAGCAGTGTTCTTAGATCAATCCTAGCAATAAATACAACACGTTATTTATGAAAGTGATTTTTTTAGGTTCGTTTGGTATTTTTTTACTGCAAATCTTTGTATTATAAGGTCTTGTTGCGAGAAATGAAAGCGGAATAGAAGGAATGGAGAATTTTGCTAATAATTCAATTAATGTGCAGGAAAAAAGCCACGAATAAAAGAGAAAAAAATAGTATCGTGGGAGAATTTGGGATAAAAAAGTTGAAAGTAAAGTGCTAACAAGTGCTGGCCGCATAAAATTGGATATGCTCTGTTTCACATGATGGTCTCAATAAGTCTCAACTTTTCGTATATTTAGTCACACAAATTTCACGATCACCCCTAAACACATGGATTACTAATCACGGAATTATGAGGACTCAGATAAGAATAAAGGATTTCATCTCCCTCGAGAAGTATAGAAAAAACCCTATTAGAAGGTCCATATACCCTTCCTTTATCACCGTCTCACCGGTATTAAGTCTAGGAGAAGATGCTGAAGGGGGCCCTCGTTTTTACTTAACGTGCAATTTACTAGATGAAATATAAAGTCTGCACTTAATATATATATATATATATATATATATATATATATATATATATATATATGACAAATAAATAGCAAACACAAGTTTATGTAACATCCCAACAAATGTGCTGGTACAGTGATAAAGAGGCGAAGTGCTCGGGTTGACCCAAGAAAGCTGTGAGGCCACATGTACAGTCATATATATCAGATTTGTTCTTTTCCCCACTTTTGATAGTGTTTTTCCATTGGCGGAAATGTTTTTCTTGAACTAGTTTATTGTCAATGAAGCGAACATTAGAAAATTCAAAAACGTCGAAAAAGGAAAAACATTTTCCCTGTGTTTATTTCATGAATCGAATGAAACTCAATGCTCTATTTGTTTTTTACGGAAAATGAATGATTGAAAAATATTTTCTATAAATAACCGCTTATATTGTTTAAAATAATTAGTTAATGTAAAATATTTTCGGTATTAATAATAATTTATTTTTAAACATTTCCGCGAAAAGGTGAATATTATTTTTAAGAAAATATTTTTCTAATTGTTCTTTTTCATGTAAACAAATAGTCTAAAAAATGGCAAGTTGTATTGGAAAGTCGAGACAACTGTATATAACTCAAAGAAACTGGAAGGCCGATGGTTCGTAACGAAAACTTCAATAAAACAACAAAATAAGGTGGTGGATATATAGGATATCTTCATGGTTGGAAAGTAACGATGGGCTATCTACGAGGATGCTCCGTTTATCTAAAACAGAATTGCGGGAAACTGAAGGATCAATGATTTGCATCAACAACTTTCGATCAGAATTCACATTGAACTCATTCCAACAACTCCATCGCTACCCTTCCAGCATATCGAGTCACTTATCGGGCAACACGCTTCTGAAGAAAAACAAATCGTCTTCGAACTACAAAAGAAACAACACGCCCGCAAAGGCCAATTCAATAAGACAACCACGTGTGAAATTTAGCTCCATTACAAGACAGTTATTTTGTTTTTTTGGCCAATTAAAATGAATGAAACCAGCTAGTTTCCCAGTTACGGTGATTGAGACGCTTAATATGGACAGAGTATCAAAAGCACAAACGTCAAGAGAAGTTTCAAACCCCCGGGGCATATATACGGATTCAATGAGATAGAGAGCCAGAATTAGAAGAAAATGTGGGCATCCTAATGAGAAATCTATCCAAACCTTCACGCAAACAACCCACTGAATCCAGTATCCACAACAGGATCAAAGCAGCACAATTCAACATCAGCCAGCGTCACCGTCTAAGTCAAACACATGAACGACGCCGACCTGAATTGCGATTCTACGTGATGAGAAACCCTGACCTGAGACGGATTGCGAGGAGCTGGATTTCCAGATTCTGGCTCCATGAACGGAGTTGTCAAGCCGGAGAACTCTCTATCTGGGTGAAACGGTATTACCGGTGCGTTTTATGAACCCTCGAATTATAATAAGCTTGGCCGACCAAAAACATTACGCAGAAAAAGAAGTCGAATCATCAAGAAAATCATCTGATGGTGGGCAGGAAGAGGAAAGCGATCGAGAAATTCCTTTGGCAGCCGCGTCACCCTGGACGCGTGAATCAGCACGACAAACAAGAATGGAAAACAACTCTGGAAAACGGAGAAATTCCTTCGCAGCCGCGTCGTTCTTATGTTATTACACGGATTAAGCATGGCATATGTGTTGAATTCTCACATTCACTATTTTAGCTCTCTCCATTATATATTTCTCTTCTGTGAA
Organism: Eucalyptus grandis; assembly: GCF_016545825.1. Classification (NCBI taxonomy): domain Eukaryota; kingdom Viridiplantae; phylum Streptophyta; class Magnoliopsida; order Myrtales; family Myrtaceae; genus Eucalyptus; species Eucalyptus grandis. Next base: position 47,871,838 of record NC_052613.1, on the reverse strand, counting down.
TGGAATGGAGTACCGTTAGTATAATTGTCAACATAATCAGACGGATGTGAGTTTTGCTTTTAATCCCTATGATAAAATTTAAAGTGTTATTTCTTTTTAATTTTTAACTAACTGCACCCTCAACTGGCTGGTAAAATGCCTATGTACCCCCTTTGAATGGCTGGAATTATCATTTGACTTTACCCAAAAAGGGCACAAGCTTATGCATGTGCCAAAAAAAACAAAAAAAACATAAAACAAAAGAGAGTAAAATCTAAATTTAATAGGCAGTATCCACGGAAAACTTTTAACTCAAAGAGACTGGAAATGTGAGGAAAAAAATTGGATGTCAATGAGCTACGGTTATATAAAGTTAGATTTGTAATCTACATCATCTTACTCGAAATTTTAATCGTCACGTTCAATTTACTGCAATATTATGTTTACACTAAACATGAGGCATAATTGAAATTTAGATGGATTATTACCTTTAAAAGTAGGATCTCCCTTTCCTTGTAGTAATATGAAGAGACCATGATACTCAATATCTAATGGATAAATTATCTCAATTGCTGGTTTGCACATAATTCTTAGATAAACGGTACTAATAAAGGCGAAAATTGGCAAAATTATTGAGCTAGTATGTGGGAACACAAATTGGTGTCCGCCTGGTCAAGACAATGAGAGCATTTGTGTTTTTTTAAAGACTGAAAGGAAATTATATTTACTCAAGAAACTGTCTCTTGATAATGTGTGAGTAGTGTTGTCTTTAATCTCGTTTTGTTTTATTAATGAATTGTTCCGTCATGGGCATGGCAAGTGGAATTACACTTTTGGCGAGAGCACGAATATGCTTGGATGACTCAACTCTGTCTCGAGTTTCATGCTCTCTAGTGATATCTCAAATTCATGTTTTCACATGAGAGACGACTTATAAAATAAAAGGAATAAATAGAGAGTAAGTCTTATCCATTACAACAATTATACATGACATATGGACGTAAGACCAAACATTTAGCAATTGACCCATCGTTGACCCATCAAAGGACATGTTTAAATGTTACAAAAAAATGAGGTCTTCCAATTGTAATGATAATCTCAAGTTAATATGTACAAATGTGATGTTAAGTCCTATTATATCTTGGTGCTTTTTGCCCCTCAAGCGCCTTATTATTATAACTGTGGATCTCCATTGGAGTATTAGTTGGTTGCTAAACCTAAATCCAAACCAAGAGATTCCACATATAATTTGTTGGTGATCAATATCTCACTCTCAATTTTAATATTGTCATATAAAAAGAAACAAGTGAAAGAAAAGTATGGTGAAGTGATTGGATTAGGCGTCCCACCCGACATTTGCAAATTGATCAAAATATAATGATTTTGATCCGAACACTTTGCGAGAGGGGTGTTTAACCTGAATGATCCAACCAACATTGGCAAATTGATCTGTATACAATGGCTTTGGTCCAAACACTCTGTCCCATGTTATAGGTTTCCGGCAACTACAAAAATCATCAGGATTCAGTATTTTAAGATAACCAAAGGTAACACATGAAGAAGCACTTGGTCCATGATACAGAGTGGCACATGATTGCAGCTGGATAGCTTTTGAAGAATGTATATATCTCCATGATTTGATTAAATGTTTCATCTATTATATTATACAAAATTTAAATCAGAAAATGATGAGAAGGCTGTAGCTGCAATATCTATGAAATAATTTTCTTTCCACCCTCTTTTTTCGGAGATTGATCACAGATTAGAGAGTTGCAACCAATCTGTAAATGTGTGCTACATTACATATATTGGCGAGATAGGAAAGTTCTCGAAGTCCTAAGCGGAGTGAAATGGAGCCGACATTTGGTGGACTAAACATGTTAGGAATGGGGGAACTAGAAAGAACAAAACAGATTTCAAGTATTTAAAGGACTTGCTGAGGATAATTTCCGAGTCGTGGTATTATGGTCACCCTCCTTACGCCCTTCAAAATACACAATAGAGGATACAGAAATCAACTCTATGCAATTGCACGAAACAATGTTGATCAGGCCTGAACTTCGCCGGCAAAACCGATGTGCATTTTTGTGGAAAATCATCTCAGGGATCGAATTCATCCTCAATGGCGAAACCTGACTCGTTTCATCTAATCCTGCATTTATTCTCTCTGCCTAGCGTCCTTTGCATTTCAAATTAGGGACGTCGAAGTTTCAAGACCTTGTTGAATCTGGCGACAAAAGATTTCACCAATGAAGACCCAGAGGCTGGTCAAACGTCAACGGCCCAGTTTGATCTTAATGGATGCAAAGAGAAGAACAAGACGAGCTCGGTCCGAGAAAAACCCGCTTTGATGGATCTGGCTCTTCATAATTTTTTATTTGTTATTTATTATAAAATAATAATAATTTATTTATTATTATTAGTATTATTATCTTAATTTTTTTACAAAGGATGCATGTTTGACCACCATCGTGACGCAAATGAGCATTTTCCACAATATTATGAATAATTAAATGAGATAGTACCATTTTAGTCAAATCCACATTCAATGGGATTTTTTTTTTTTTGGAGTTGGTGAATTCAATAGATTGAAAAGTGTCAACATAATATAAACTTAGAACTCTCTTCCACAAGTTGACAGTTATGGAAAAATTATGTAAAGTGCGTCTTTGGGTAATGTGATAAATATAACTAATTAAAGTGTAGAAGTTATATGAACGTTTTTGTTTTTTTTTTTAATAAGATCCAGTTTAGAATCTGGAAATTCTTGAAATGTGATTATCTTGATCTAGTAAGTGCAATTTATGCAAGGTCACTCATGCAGCAATGCCTATATGTTTGGTGTGCTTTTCATGTAGTTGTGCTGGTTGAACACTCTCGGTCTTGGGACTAAAAGGATGCCCAAATTTCATTTGTTTGATCGTTGTCATAGTTGTCATTGTCATCATTATTCTTACCCTCTTTTAGCATTTGTTAGGCAATTTTGGGGAGGAAGCACCGGCAATCAAAACTTAACAGATCTCTTGGATCTTGACGTATATGGTCAACTTAAGACGAAGCCTTCCTTTTCTTCTTCTCGTGATAGTAATAAATAGCTTAACTCAAGCCTTTGGCTCTCACAAGTAGCATTGCCTGAGGCGGTTCTTAGTTGGATGGTAAATTAAGCCATGCAATGGACATGAACAATATATGCATTGTCCAGGGAGGCATTTGGTGTCTTAAGTGTGGCGCCGAGGTGGTAGGTCCTCCCGCTAGCGTCACCCCAAGGTTTGCTCACCGGCTACCGGCTGTATAGGATTCCCTAGGTCATCAAAAAAAAAAAAAACAATAAATGCATTGTGGTACATTGAATCTTAGCAAGGTTTTTTTTTTTTTTTTTTTTTTTTTTTTTTTTGTAGATATGTGATTCGGGGATGGACTAGATGGCCTTTAGTCAATCCAACAAAATGGGGAATGATTGTTGAGACTTAAAAGCTTGAAAAAATGTGGCTCTTAGTAGAATAGGAAATGTTACTGCCCAACATGAGTTGACAACGACAAGGAAACTAGAATTATAAGTGGAAGAATTTGTGACACTCCAAATCTCACGTAAGATGGGAAAGAACTTAAGATATAAGTTGAAACCTACTCCCAAGAATCACCATCTATATACTTTTTTAGGGAGATTGGCCCCGTTGAATGCTCCAAGTCATTACGTGTGTTCATTTAGATTGAGGAATTGTCACTACCCAACATGAGTTGACAAATAACGAGGACACTAGAATTATAGGTGGAAGAGTTTGTGACACTCCAAATCTCACACATAAAATGGGAAAGAACTGAGATGTAGTTGAAACCACTCACAAGAATCACCACTTGTACACTTTCCTAGGGAGATTGGCCAAGTTGAATATCTAAGTCATTACATGTTTTCATTCAAATTGAGTAAATTTGTGTCCTCGTAATATTTGATGGAGCAAAATAAAGATAAGAAATTCCCTAAAGTTAGTCTAATGTATCGCATTAGAAAGTTAATTCTAGACCCAATCAATAAAAGATCCGGTCTAAATGTGGACCGATTGGTACTATTTTTAAGGCAGAGGCCCGTGACAAGATCACAACCTTAAGGTCAATGAGCAGATCAATCCCGATCCATGCTAATGGTCTGAGAACGGAATAATAGGAACGACATGTTAATTAGAATTGAAAAATCATTGTTCTAAAGAGCATGAGAAACATTGCGCAAACTGAAATTAGAATTATTCAACCGCATCGTTGCCAAATGCCATGTCTTTCTTAGGGCTCCTGTGAAGTAGCTCGCATCATTATCTACTAGTGAGAAGTGAATAATTCAACTTCATTTGCGATTATCATATTTTTCACTTCTAGGAAGACTGTTTCTGAGGTGTTTTTTTCGTACAAGTTCAGTGAATATTTCGATTATTTAGTATTCAATTTTTTTTTTTGGGCAATGATAATCAAGAAAACTGTAAGGGCATGTAGATTACTTTCTTGAGTTTGACTTATATGTATTTTCTTATGTTGGCTGACTTTTGTGACCATCTACTATTAACTAAGTCAGCATGAGATTTATAACACATTTAAATATCTTGCAGATTACTTTTTTTTCCAATAGTGAAATTTAAATTCTCAAAAATAAAATGTATGTTTTGAGGTGTGAAAACTTCAATCGATCGGCGCACGGGTCAAATTCTAGTTGTTTTAAAAGCAAGAGCAATTACTCGGTCTTCTTCACTTTACTTAATAATGAAATGTTCATTTTCAAAAATGGTCATACATGTTAGGGAAAAATTAGTACAATAATTTTTTGTTAATTGATTAGTTAGCGCCCTAAAGGTAATTCTTTTGAAAGACAGTTATTTTTATTGAAAAGAACCTAGGGTTATTGGCTCAACATGTGAAACATGCTCCTTTTTAACCGCAGAAGATTCTCGACATTAGTGTTACTATGGGAAAATATTAGTGTCCTTAGAGTAGGACTTGTAGAGTACTGTGGACCTTACATGGCCATGTGAACCACGCCATGTTTTTAGTTGCAAATCACTCGCGACATCGATGTTACATTGGAAAAAGAGAAAAGAAAAGCAAAAGCAAAAGGACGGCAATATTATTGCCCTCTAAGGACCTATAGTGGATGGGGGACCTTATAATTGAGTCTTTGATGCTTCCTATCTGAATAAAATAACGGCTGGACATGGAAGATGTGAAAAGGCGAGGAAGGTCCTAAGTTCATAAGTTCATCCTATCAAAACGTCACTTGTCACCAACCAAACAAAAAAATGAAAGAAAACGTTGTATATCATGTAAAAAAGTATCATGTTTCTAAATATAAATGATTCGTGACGTTAGCATCATTTTTCAAAGAAAAGGCAAAGGACAAGCATACATTATTGTCCCCGAAGGACTTGTAGTGGATTTGGACCTTATTCGTGTCCAATTAAAGCAATGATGGACATGTGACGCGTGAAAAGACCAAGATGACCCTAGATTTGCAAAAGCTCATCCAAAATTTCGAAGTAAGAAGGATATCATTGTCATAATAATTGTAGGATGCCTATTTTAGTACCAAAATTTTTCAAATAGAAAAATCACCAATTCAGTCCTAAAAGGTCTATTGTACAAATTGAAATATAGTCTTTCATCTTTCAATTTGACCAATGTAGTTTTCTAATTAATACTGTAGAAATTGTTGACATGATGGTCCAATTATCATCAATCGTCTTTCATAAAACTGGGGATCTAACATGGACAAATTTCAACTATGATTAATAGATACTACCTAATCACAAACTCCATTGGCATTTTTCCGTTAAGAATTTGGATTTATTATATTACTAATATTATAAATTCAAGTTAAGAATAAACTTCTGGTGAAAAAAAAAAAAATCAAGAATAAAATGAAAGATCTTGATCACCGAATCACAATCAAACTTACCCCTTTTGAGTATACCAATTCAACCAATTGATGTGAAGATATAATATTCAATATTGAAGCTTTGAAGAATGGTGATATTTTAATAATGTTCCTATCACTAAGCCACCTTTCCAAACTCACTTTTAAACTACCTAACTATGGTTGTGTTTGGTCATGTCTTAATAAGCTAATGTTCGATATAATAGCATTTGGTCGAAGTGAATTCTCCATCAATTTTCTCATGCTCAATTTCATGTATGAAGGATGATAGATCTTACCATGCACTCACGCCAAATATTTTCGAGTCTAAAACTACTTAGCTAAGTAAAACGGGAGGAGCTGAGTATCAAATCAGTCGGTAGTCAAAACAATGAGTCGATTTGTCGAATATCACCGATGTTAGTTGATGATCTCCATTTGTGGAGATGACTAAGTTCCGGTCAAATAGAGTGATATACCGAATTATATAACATATTGCAAATGGACCTTTAAACAAATGGTCATATGCAACATTAAAGAGAAGTTTGACAAGCTCATAATATTCCGATTTTAATAAATTGGTTTTACTGTACTTTTGTTATTTTGCTATCATTGAAAGGGCCAAGACACTATTTGTTGGAGAAACGGGAGGGCAAGATTACACTCAATCTTGGCCTTTCCTGAAGTTAAAGGGCAGAGCATGGTCCGGGGCTGAGCAAGCATTGATGGATAACTTGCGACTGCTTGCATTGACGATGTTTGTGAGCTCCAGGTCCTTTTTCGACGTTGCTTGCGAGATGGATGGCGACTGCTTCAATTTGACCCATGGCACCAAAGAGTCGAAATGCGCTGAGTGGGAGGTTTTTTTTTTTTTTTTCTGGAATAAGTTAAGGATTTTTGTTTGAGACTTAGATTGGATTTTGACCGATGGTAAAAATAATGGAAAAAATATTATCTCTATTTTGTAAATGATTGTACTAGACACAATCGCTAGTTTGGATTATCGGTCTACAACTACAGAAAGCGAATGCCAACTATATAGCGATAAGAATAGTATGGTTGCCCTATCAATATCAACCTGTGGATGGACATTCTCCTTATCGAAAGATTAAGTTTTCTTTTAGAAGCCAAAATGAGTTCACTCTTGATCATAACAAGTGTTTACTTGATCCTAAGAATGATGCAGTTGGCCTCTGATGACCGCGCACTTGACCTAAACGAGAGCATGGATCATGACGAGAAGCATGCACTTCCTCATGCACATCACCCTGCAGAGTATGCACCTTATCCATAATAGGACTGCGTTTTAACAGTGACCTTCTAATTTCTCCATAAACAATGATTTTTTTTTTCTGGGTCAGATTGACAGTTGACACCATGTCCTTAACTGGTTCATGAAATGGCGGCCAGACAACAACACGAAGTACCGTGCCAAGGAGAGGGAAAAAGTACAAGATGACAAGCTTGAAAGTACATAAATATTAGCAGAGAAAGTAATTTATCGAATACCCTGTCAATGAAGGATATTTCCGAGCAATGACAATGTCGAACCGAGACAATTCGTGGTCCATCAGTTATCAGTTACTCGAAGACCAATGAGGAGAACTTTTTCTAAATTCCACAAGGAGCCTCACCTATTATTTCCAAGCAATTATACTCTGGAACCGGAGAGACAATTCATGGCCCGTCAGTTGCGCGAACACCAACGAGGAGAACTTATCTAAATTCCACAAGGAGCCTCACCACCTATTATTTCCAAGCAATGACACTGTCGAACCGAGACAATTCGTGGTCCATCAGTTGCGCGAAGACCGACGAGAGAACTTTTCTAAATTCCACAAGGAGCCTCACCACCTATTATTTCCAAGCAATTACACTGTGGAACCGAGACAATTCGTGGCCCGTCAGTTGTGCGAAGACCAACGAGGAGAACTTTTTCTAAATTCCACAAGGAGCCTCACCACCTATTATTTCCAAGCAATGACACTGTCGAACCGAGACAATTAGGTGGTCCATAAGTTGCGCGAAGACCAACGAGGAGAACTTTTCTAAATTCCACAAGGAGCCTCACCACCTATTTATTATCCACTCGTTTCGTCTTAACCACCATCTATTTATTATCCACTCGTTTCGTCTTAACCAGTAGAATCTCGCATGCGTGGCACATGTTAACACAATACATATTTGTAACGACGTACATAAATCAAATTTGAATTAAAAAGATTCGAGATTCTTTTTTTTGACTTCTAAGTGTCATTATTAAGGGATATTTCCGTAATTTTCAAGAGAATAATAGAAAGAAGAAGCAAGTGACAATTTCTCTTATAAATCGTACCTAACGAGACAATTTATTATTTATAAAATCTTTTGAAAAATCTTTGAATTTTCTTCAACGTGAAATTAAAAAACACTCATGTGAGAAAAAGATAACAATAACATACAAACTAAAATAAAATAGCAAGAAATTGAAAAGTATAATATATGGAGAAAGAGAGGGAGTAATTAATAAATTATTTGTGCAAAAAGGCAATGAAAATAGAGAAGTAATATATTGGCATCTTCGGGTGGTTAATAAATGTTTTGGAGATGAGTTAGTGATTGCAGCTGGATAGCTTTTGAAGAATGTATATATCTCCATGATAATGCTTCATCTATTATATTATACAAAATTTAAATAAGAAAACGATGAGAAGGCTGTAGCTGCAGTATCTATGAAATAATTTTTTTTCCACCCTCTTTTTGGAGATTGATCACAGATTAGAGAGTTGCGACCAGTCTGTAAATGTGATACATTACATACGTTGGCGAGATAGGAAAGTTACTCAAGTCCTAAACTGGAGTGAAATGGAGCCGGCATTTGGTGGACTAAACCTGTTAGGAATGGGGGAACTAGAAAGAACAAACAGATTTCAAGTATTTAAAGGACTTGCTGAGGATAATTTCTGGTCGTGGTATTATGGTCACCCTCCTTACGCCCTTCAAAATCACAATAGAGGATACAAAAATCAACTCTATGCAATTGCACGGAAACAATGTTGATCAGGCCTGAACTTCGCCGGCAAAACCGACGTGCATTTTTGTGGAAAATCATCTCAAGGATCGAATTGGTCCTCAATGGCGAAACCTGACTCTCGCTCATCTAATCCTGCATTCATTCTCTCTGCCTAGCGTCCTTTGCATGTGAAGTTGTAACATTCAATATTGAAGCTTTGAAGAATGGCAATATTTTAATATTGTTCCTATCACTAAGCCACCTTTCAAACTCACTGCTTAAACTACCTAACTTCTATGGTTGTGTTTGGTCATGTCTTAATAAGATAATGTTTGATAGAATAACATTTGGTGGAAGTGAATTCTCCATCAATTTTCTCATGCTCAATTTCATGTTTGAAGGATGATATATTGAGTTTGGGACACCTAGAGTGCAAAAACTTGGCACGAAAGGGACATTTAAATGCCAAAACTTCCGAAAATATCTGACGGCAGGAGTGCAGGTTTCCGAGTAAGAGTGGAACATTAGAAAGTGCTCGACAAAATCTGTTAACAGTGTTTGACGACTGGCAATTTTGGCGGATTGGGTGGAAAACGACGTCTTTTTTGCGACGTGGCGAGAAAATACAAAACAACGTCGTTTTGTGTCTCATCATGTAAATAATTAATATAAAAATTAATTAAATTAAATTTAAACTTAATTTTATTTAAAATATTCTAAAAAATAAAAACTTAAAATTGAAAAACCTAAAAATTATAAAATTAAAATTATAAAACCTAAAAAATAAAAACTTGTAATTAAAAAAACATAAAAAATAAAAATCTTAAAATTAAAAAACCTAAAAAATTAAAAAAAACTTAAAATCAAAAAACTTAAAAATAAAAATAAAAATTGAAAAACTAAAAAAATTTAAAAATTGAAAACCTAAAATAAAAACTTATAATTAAAAACCTAAAAATAAAGAACTTATAATTAAAAAACCTAATAAATAAAAAATTAAAATTTAAAAACCTAAAAAATATACATATATATAATTAAAAAACTTATAATTAGAAAACCTAAAAATTAAAAAACCTAAAAACTAAAAACCTAAAATTAAAAAAAATAAAAAATAAATAAAAGAAGTGGGGAGCCGAAGGGGGCGGGTGAGGGCTAAGCCCTCACTGGCCGCTAGGAAGGGCGTTTTTATTATTACTTCTTTTATTTTTAGGTTTTAAATTTTAGGTTTTTTAATTATAAGTTTTTTTTATTTTTTAGGTTTTTTTAATTTTAATTTTTAATTTTTTAGGTTTTTAAATTTAAGTTTTTAATTTTAGGTTTTTTAATTTAATTTTTTTGGCTTTTTTATTTTTTTTAATTTTTTAATTTTTAGGTTTTTTAATTTTAATTTTTAATTTTTTGGTTTTTTAATTTTAATTTTAAATTTTTAGTTTTCAATTTTTAATTTTTAATTTTTTAGGTTTTTCAATTTAAGTTTTTTATTTTTAGGTTTTTTAATTTTAATTTTTAATTTTTTAGGTTTTCAATTTTAAGTTTTTTATTTTTTAGGTTTTTTAATTTTAAGTTTTTATTTTCTAGAATATTTTGAATAAAATTAAGTTTAAATTTAATTTAATTAAATTTTATATTAATTATTTACACATCGAGATACAAAACGACGTCGTTTTTGCATTTTCTCACGTTAGCAAGCAAAACACGGCTTTTTTCAGCCAACTTCACGGAAAATTGCGGCGTCGGCAATTGACCGATTTTGGTCGGGAGTAACACTTAAGTGTTCCACTTTCTCCGAAACTAAATGGGCGTACATTCCGTTTTGATAGTTAAGTGTTTACCGGTGCAGTTTTGGCACTGGTTGTTCTCATATGATATATCTTACCATGCACTGACGAATATTTTCGAGTCTAAACTACTTAAGCTAGGTAAAAACGAAGGTGAGTATCAAATCAATCGGTAGTCAAAACAATGAGTCGATTTGTCGGAATATCACCGATGTTGGTCGACGATCTCCATTTGTGGAGATGACTAAGTTCCATGGTCAAATAGAGTGATATACCGAATTATATAACATATTGCAAATGGACCTTTAAGCAAATGGTCATATGCAACATTAAAGAGAAGTTTGACAAGCTCATAATATTCCAATTTTTTAATAAATTGGTTTTACTATACTTTTTGTTATTTTGCTATCATTGAAAGGGCAAGACGCTATTTGTTGGAGAAACGGGAGGCCAAGATTACACTCAATCTTGGCCTTTCCTGAAGTTAAAGGGCAGAGCATGGTTCGGGGGCTGAGCAAAGCATTGATGGATAACTTGCGACTGCTTGCATTGACGATGTTTGTGAGCTCAGGTCCTTTTCGACGTTGCGAGATGGATGGCGACTGCTTCTTTTGACCCATGGCACCAATTTTGACCGATGGTAAAAATAATGGAAAAAATATCATCTCTATTTTGTAAATGATTGTACTAGAACACAATCGCTGGTTTGGATTAACCGGTCCCTACAACTACAGAAAGCGAATGCCAACTATAGAGCGATAAGAATATTATGGTTGCCCTATCAACATTAACCTGTGGATGGATATGCTCCTTATCGAAAAGAGGTAAGTTTTCTTTTAGAAGCCAGAATGAGTTCACTCTTGATCATAACAAGTGTTTACTTGATCCTAAGAATGATGCAGTTGGCCTCTAAGGACCGACGCACTTGACCTAAACGAGAGCATGGATCATGACGAGAAGCATGCACTTCCCTCATGCACATCACCCTACAGAGCATGCACCTTATCCATAATAATAGGACTGCGTTTTAACAGGGGCCTCGTATGTTCTCCATAAACAATGATCTTTCCACATCCTGCCCTTTTTTTTTCTGGGTCAGATTGACACCATGTCCTTAACTGGTTCATGAAATGGCGGCCAGACAACAACACGAAGTACTGTGCCAAGGAGAAGGAAAAAGTACAAGATGACAAGATTGAAGGTACATAAATATTAGTAGAGAAAGCAATTTATCGAATACCCTGTCAACGAAGGATATTTCCAAGCAATGACACTGTCGAACTGAGACAATTCGTGGTCCATCAATTGCGTGGAAATCAACAAGAGAACTTTTCTAAATTCCACAAGGAGCCTCACCACCTATTATTTCAAGCAATTACACTGTTGAATCCCGAGACAATTCGTGACCCGTCAGTTGCGCAAAGACCAACAAGGAGAACTTTTCTAAATTCCACAAGGAGCCTCACCACCTATTATTTCCAAGTAATGACACTATGGAACCAAGACAATTCAGGCCCGTCAGTTGCGCGAAGACCAACGGGAGAACTTTTCTAAATTCCACAAGGAGCCTCACCACCTATTTCCAAGCGATGACACTGTCGAACCGAGACAATTCGTGGCCCGTCAGTTGCGCGAACACCAACGAGGAGAACTTTTCTGGGTTCCACAATGAGCCTCACCACCTATTATTTCCAAGCAATGACATTGTGGAACCGAGACAATTTGGTCCATCAGTTGCGCGAAGACCAACGAGAGAACTTTTTCTAAATTCCACAAGCAGCCTCACCACCTATTATTTCCAAGCAATGACACTGTCGAACCGAGACAATATGTGGTCCATCAGTTGCGCGAAGACCAACAGAGGATAACTTTTCTAAATTCCACAAGGCCTCACCACCTATTATTTCCAAGCAATGACACTGTCGGGCAGAGATAATTCGTGGTCCATCAGTTGCGCGAAGACCAACAAGGAGAACCTTTCTAAAACGCCAAGGAGCCTCACCACTCATTTATTATCCACTTTCATTTCGTCTTAACCACCACCTATTTATTATCCTCGTTTTGTCTTAACTAGTAGAATCTCGCATGCATGGCACATATTAAAATTTGAATTAAAAAGATTTGAGATTCTTTATTTGACTTCTAAGTGTCATTAAGTAAGGGATATTTCCGCAATTTTCAAGAGAATTATAAATAAATAAATAAAAAAAAGAAGCAAAGTGACAATTTCTCTTATAAATCATACATAATGAGACAATTCATTATTTATAAAAAAATCTTTTTGAAAAATCTTTGAATTTTCTTCAACATGAAATTAAAAAACACTCATGTGAGAAAAGGATAACAATAACATACAAACTAAAATAAAATAGCAAAGAAATTGAAAAGTATAATATATGGAGAAAGAGGAGTAATTAATAAATTATTTGTGCAAAAGGGCAATGAAAATAGAGAAGTAATATATTGGCATCTTCGGGTGGTTAATAAATGTTTTGGAGATGGGTGAGTGAAGATTAAAAAACGTTTAGAGAGTTTAGGGTTGGCATATTACTACGACGATCTGGAATCGTTCTCTCTGGAAATATGATAACTAATGAAACTCCCTAAAAAAAGAAAAGACCTAGGTTATTTTGTTTTACGCCATACTACGATTGTACGAAGTAGAACAATAATATTATGAAATTGTCATATCAAACAAACTTAGACACGTTCCTTAATCAATTGTTATAATTTTTTTTTATGATTCAAATATCATCAACCTTCTCTCATAAAGGCTTTCTTGATGACAATAGAAGGGCTTCGTTATGTCCCTAAACCATCATTTCTCACAAAAACTTGTCTCGAAAAGTGCAATCGAGTCCTAAAACTTTCAAAAAGTGCAATTAATGGAATGACTTAGATTGAACCACTTTGATTAGTCTTAGGACTTGATTGTACTTTTTTAAATTGTAGGAGTTAATTGCACTTTGTGACACTTTACCCAAAAAAAAAAAAAAAAACTGCACTTTCAGGACAAGTTTTAGGATTTAATTGTATTTTTGAAAGTTTTTGGACTAAATTGTATTTTTATGACAAATTTTAGAATTTTCAATACACTTATTCCTATATTTATGTATAGAGTCCCGAAATCTGTACGAATTGTCTTGCAAATAACAGTAACAAATATTCTTGAAAAAGCAACCTCTTAATTCGGTAATAAAAATGGTTTTAATCGATGGTAAAACATACCCCATGTAATCCAAAATCAAGTCATCGTGTACGTATAAATATTGTAGCCCTGGAATGGAAGCTTTTTATTTATTTATGCTGATTGTGCACATAATAGAAAGAATAATGATATGAGGTGACCGCACCGTTACTCCTTGGAGAGTAACGTTGCTCCCTAACTACAAGCTTAGATTAAAAAAATAGATTAAATAAAATAGAAATTAGAAAAATCCTAAGGAATTGAAAAGAGTTTTATTGAAAGCATTATCAACATGAAATATTTTACATTTCATGTAGAAAGACCAGTCCAAACATTTTTATTATAAGACAAATAAATTTAGGATTTCTATTGACAACATCACTATTTAAAACATTTTTCATACTTACTGTCGTAAAAAATTATATTCATCATTTAACAAAATTAAAACAATTACAAAAATTAGCCCTAAGAATATTTATTTATACAATTTAAAGCATTGATAAATTCAACTTAAGCCAAACCAATCAAGTTAACTCAAAAACCAAAAACATGATCATTTTGTAACTATCCAAAATTGAAATTTATTTAAAAATGTATAGTATATTGAATTTGTTTGATTAATTTTTGCCTCACTTCCCTTTTTTTTTTTATATATTGCATAGCCCAACTTTTTCACCATGCTAGTCAAATTTCAATTTAACATATCTTAACTAAATAAGTATATATTGTGTCTACATTCAACAACACAACAAGACTGTTGTAGTGTACAAAATTTTCACTTATTCTATAATGTCTTGGAATGTAATTAAATTAGTGAAATACACGTGTGGATTACTAAGATGACTTTTTTTATGTCAATAATATGTGAAAATATTATTGCAAGTACACTATGAAGGATTGAGTTTTACATTTAAATAGTTAATCAAAGTCAAGTTAAAAGTTCAGGCATAAGTATATTTCCACTTTAGTTAACTTTTATTGAATTGTCCAAATTCTAAGAAAATTTTGTTCAGATTTTCTCTGAAATTTGTGTGGTTGAAAAGGCAGCGTTATTTCACAGCCCAGACAAGGTCCTAATAGAAATTGTAGCTCAAAGAGTATATATTCATTATGTAGATTTGGCATTCATTTTACTAAAAAGTAATACAGATAAAATTATGCAATATTAATGAACGAAATGATTTAAAAATCTCTCCACTCTACATAAAAACATCTCCATGCACCATTGTAGAGGATAAAGAGGTTGTCTCTTTCATCCACTTTGTCTCTATGCAAATCATCGAAAAGAACACCACAAGTGCTATAACTTGGGCATGCGGGACATAAGTGCCATAACTTCCAAACTAGGTACACTTAAGTGTACTTTTCAAGTGGGACACTTATGCCACCTCCCAGCGACCATGCCGGAAATCATACGTGGCACTATTTTATTACTATTTTTGCCAACATGGCTCGCCGGAGCTGAGTCGGCGCTTCGGATCTAGAAACGACGTGCGTCTCCATAATAAAAGCCCCAAATCTTCCAAAAACGTACGTCGTCTCCCAAATGCCCCAAATCTAAAACCCTAAATCGGCCCAGAAATCCCTATTGAAGTGCTCGAATTGAAGTCTCGAACCCTAATTTTCATTTGCCCAAAATTCCTTCGCGAATCTTGGAAATGGAGAGCAGGACTGTAGCGGCGCCTCAATTTCCTCTCATCGAAGCGAAGGAGAAGGCCAACGTTTCTGTTTTTGGGTTAGAGGTCCAAGAAGAACATCGTGGACTCAAATCAATCTGGGAGAAGATTTTATGGATGCGCCCGATATAAAGAAGCGTCGAAGTGCAAATACTTCAAATGGATTGATGAGAAGTTCTCCGCCCAGGAGCCCAGAGGTGATATTGGATCTACTTCATAAAAGACAGCAATCTTCATCTCAGGTTCGGACGACTTGGACGATGTTGACTCAATGCAAGCTCAAGTGTCTTCAAAGGTGAAACTTTCGAAGAATGAAGTGTCAATGCACGCTCAAGCATCTTTCAACTAAACCTTTCAAGAATGAAGTCCCAATGATGAAGATTGAACGAAAGTGTTACCAAGCGTGTATTATGGTGTTGTTTTGTTGTCTATTGTACTTTATGATGAAATGTAAAGTACTTGAGAATGAGAAAAAGTTTACGACTTGCCATAGTTAAAAATGGTGTTGTTCTGATTAAACGTTGGGTTTTTTTTTTGAAAGATCTTGAAGAAGTTTGTGTTGTGGAACAAGATCATTGTTGCTTTGTTGTCGTTTGTTGTATGGACTTGCCATAAGTTTACCATCATCTTCCGTTTTGATGCGATCATCTTCTCTGTTTTGCAATGCGAGAATCATGTTCTGTTTTGATGCGGCAGAGCATATACACAAGACAAACATGAGTCATTACCCGAAAGTGCCATAAGTTGTATTCGTAGATCGCGTAAGTGCTTGGTCGCGATGAAAAAGGATCACTTTGGGTGTCAAGTTATTGTTAAAGTGATCGGTTAAGTGTCACTTGACAGTTAAAAGTGAACAGGTTAAGTGCCAAGTTTTTTAGAATAGGATCGAGTTAAGTGCCAATTTTTTGTCGGTTTCAGTAAAAATTGCGCCCAGCCACCCGGCACCGGCGACACCACCCCAACCATCACCACTTATCCACACTACACACCAGGCGCTCCCAACACCACCATGTCAGGTGGTGTTGCTCGCCAAGATACTAGTGCAGGCTCGGCTTGCACTAGTTTGCACCAACACATGGTGTAAGATGGCCTGCACACTTGTACTGTGTAGGTGCAAGCTTAAGCCTATAACCCCACCACAAACCAATAATCACCGAGGCATCACCATCACCACACAGCACCCCAGCCACGACATTAGCACCCCACCAACAAACTGACTACCACCTACCACCAAACATCACCATCCACCATCACTAGATACACCAGCACTCCAGCTATCACCACAGAACACCAACAGCAGCAGCAACAAGTAAAAAGCGAATCCATGATAAACAACAACATAAATTGACAAGCGAGCGCAATATCATTTCATTGATATTAATATCATCAAGTCTGAGTCTGACAACATTCATTTCATTGATATTTCATCAAGTGTGAGTCTGAGTCTGACAACATCAATGAATGACAAACTAAAGAAAAAAACAAAAGATAACCATCGATGCATAGACTTTCTATATGCACGACAACATCATCGTTTACATAATTGTTTTTACTCCTAAGCTCCACCAAATCCTATCACATCTCATCTCATCAATCAATATGCACGACACCCCCGTTCGTCCTCCTTTTCGATGGGCCTTTCACTTGATTCATAATTCGGCACTCTTTCTAACTGATGTGAAACTTCTTCTTGAACCTTCTCGGTATCCGCGGACTCGATGGAGCTGCAAATGTCATAGGCCGAATTGAATCAAAAGGAGTGGAGCCGGAGCCGGAGATGGGCCGGAGCTGCGAGCTCGAGCTTGAGCCGGGTTCTTTCTCTTATTTTTTTGCATTGATGTTGATGTTTTCTTCTTTTTGTTGGTGCAGCCGTCGATTCTTGAGTTGGGCACGAGATAAGAACTTCGAACTTCTCCCGGGCTACAAAAAACAATAAATTGTTAGCAAAATCTACAGCATAAATTAAATTAAATGCGGACCAATAAAACTTACATTGAGAATGACTGTTCAGTGGCTCATCTCGTATAATGTGCCATAGCCATATTATGAACCTCTTTCCCAAGTGCCCCTCTTGTTTGAATAGGGCGTCACTTTCAGAACTTGTGATTTGTTGCCCACTGTCTGCTTTCTTGGGCCACTTTAACTACGGTAGAGGCTTGTTCGACCCATTGTGTTGGGCGTCTTCTAGATGGCCTTTGTGTACACCCCTTCACCGGCCTTGTTCTAGTTGTCCTCTCCGTGTGCCCTTCAACTTCAAAGGTGACACCTCCTTCTGTTTGGCCTTACGAGGTGGTACTGGTGGTGGTACTTGTGGTGCCCACTTGCGGTGAGATTCTTCCGGTGGCTCTGTGATGATCCTTGAGGTGGCTCCCGTGATGATCCTTGAGGTGGCTCTGTGATGTTCGCCCTTGATTTAGCTTGAGTTCGAACTTGCTTTCTTCAACTGAGAAAGAGGCGAAAAGATACCATAAATATAATATCGAGACATATAATAATAAAACTGAATACAAATTGATTGAATTTAGTTTGGGTATTTCTTTATCACGCTGAAGAACAATGATCGACTGCACTGGATGATCTTTGCCGCTTGGTCAATCAGCTTCAGCTGGGCGAGTGATCTTTGCAAGGGTCCAGTCCTTTCAGCCGTGATGCTGCCACTTGGGCCAATCCCTTTACCCTGGCTGTGTTCTACCTTGCCTTCTTGAAAGGCTGTTCGGTTTCATGACTTACTCGAGGTTCTTCTTGTGACCTAACAAACACATTACATAAGAAGCCAAATAGGATATCATTATGTACATTTTATGATAAACAAGAAAGCAACATAAACATAAAATAAATTTCATGACTTAGGTTCTACTTGTTGACGAAGAACACTCGACTCCACTCCTGGCTTTGTGCATTTCTCCAACTGTCTCTTCACTAGGCCCTTCACCTTGCCTCAACCGTTGTTGCTTCTCAATCGACAACCTTTATCAGGTGGCTGTGGCGACAATAAGAACGTGATCTTTTTGCCCCTCCTTGCTCATTCTTTCTTGACCGAGACCTCTCCCTCCGCCATTCTTCGTCTTCGTTTTGTCCTTCCAATTGTCTTCTTCGGTGGCAAGGTAGAGGTGCTTCACGATCAGGTGGGCTCCCAAACTTGCTACTTCTAATTGGCTGCATCATGAACGATAGGAAGCAAGATACTTTGATTTATGGTACCAATCATCGTGTAATCATCTATATTGTCGCCCTTCAACCGGATGGCACATATGGCATGTGCACATGGAATTCCACTTACTTGCCATGATCTACATGAACACTTCCTACTTCCTAGATTGACAACATACTTATCTTGCACCCTTCATTATCTCATATCCGTCATCTCCATTCCAAATGGGATGACAATGCGTATTCTGCAGACCAAGTTGTCATCAATTTCTTCACAATCCTAGGACCATATTGTCTTGTCCACTTTGCGGCCTCATCTCTTTGTTTTACTGAGTCATAACGCCTTTCGTATATCTTCAAGCATTGAGATGACGGTTTGCATCTGCATCTATTATCTTCGAATTAAATACTTCACAAATGTTGTTGTCGACGTTATCGCACTTGAACTCCTCATGAAGAATGCCCCGCACCAATGCTTCGGTTCTAGTTGAAATAGGGTAGCCTGACCTTCCTTTGTCAAGCGAAGCGATCCTTCTTTGGCTATTCTAAAGTCAGCCATGTTTGCACTCTTTGCTAATTGCCAAAATTGCAATTAGAACTGTCCCCTTTATAGTTCTTTGCCCAATTTCCGTATATGTGCCGCGCACACATTCGATGTTCGGCATGGGGCAACAACTCGGCATTCTTCTTGGAACCAATCCTATGATAATTCAAAGTAAGAAATATTATAGCAAATTACATGTTCATATTACAAAGCAAAGCAAAGCAAACTATTGACTAAACTTTTCAAAAGCAAGCATTACCTTACGTTGGTCACTCGTGAATGCCCACCCTTCCCCGTTTGTTATCTCCAAGTCGTTATCAGATTTTTCAAGAACCAAGACCAATTGTCCTTGTTCTCAATCTTTACAATAGCCCAAGCTAGTGGGAACATTTGGTTATTCGCATCTCTTCCAATCGGCGCAACAATTCTCCTTGCACTGAGCCCTTCAAGAAACAATTGCCGTCCAATCCTATAATCGGAGTCTACACCAGCTAAAAACCTCGTCGCGCATCAAAGCACACATAGAACTTATCGAACTTGGTCCCATGATCGGGAAGTGGTCTCTCAATCCCTCTACATACACTCTACTTGTAGGGTTTGCAACACTCCCAAGCATACTCCCACTCGCCCATATTCCTTAGCATACCGACCAATAAGTACCTTTATCACCTTTTGCTTTGCTCTTTTGCACCGATTCCTAGATACATTGATGCCTACACGCTCCTTCACCAGCATCCTAAAGTTAGCAAGTTTCAAGTTGGGCATCACCTTGATCGGATCGAAGAAGTGCTTCGACAACCATGAACTTGTTACCCTTTTTGTTTTGAAAATTAATGGAACAAGTGTGTTCCTCTTGGTAGGCTCTAATCGAAAAGACCCACTCTTCTTAACAAACGCACCGTAATCTTCCATGGACAGTTTTTGCTGGCACCTAGCTCTTACAAATTTCTTGGTATTTCTAATGAAATCAATATTTCTTTGTGTGCAGCAATGGAAGAACTCGAAATTATAGCTTCCCTAAATTGTATCGCATCATGGAATTTCATACCCTCTTGACAAAGTAGGAGATGCATGAGATGGATCATAGGAAGGAAACTTACTTTTCCTTCTACGCACACTCGTTGATCTTCTTCAACTTCGTCTGGAAGTTGCGGTGTCGATGCTTTCTTCATAATCTGTCTCCCGGGACAGACCGCGCAACACCAACATCTGCGGGCCTTCGTCTGTTTGGATGAACAGCTACATGCAAAGTTGCAAATCTATCGACAAAAAGTCCCTTTGTTTTTTTTTCCTTGGCCGTGTAAGCTCCTCATCGTCGGCGTCACTTAAGATTAACAAATTTTCAGCTTGACGGCTTGACCCTTCATCGTCATCGTCACCCTCCCTTTGGATTCGGCTACTTCCCAATCTAATTCAGTGATGGTGACATCACCCATGTCACAATCGCTGCGTGGCTTGACATCTGCGCCCCTCTCCTCCCCATCCCGTCCATCATGACCTCCACCATCTCCTCCTTCTCCTACTTCGGTGGTATTCGTGTCATCATGTTCGTCCTCCTTATTGTTTTCAACAAACACTTTCGCCTCTTCGCCATGAAGATAATGATATAAGACATCCCTAAAACCATTTATCATCTTCCAAAACTCAAACCCGTCTCTCAAGCCTTTCGGAACACAGTACGGTAACTTTTACTTACACAAGGCAAAAATGTCACTATATCCCTAACAAATCCAATATAAGATGCCTTCTTTATATCTAAAAGATAGTACTTCCTCATTCCCCTCATACTCCCACTCATCCTCCCGTCACAAAATCTCCACCGTAGTAAACGATGACAAACATAGTCTTTATGCGCCATTTCTTGCAACAAAGAGACAAATATACTGATGTATTTTGGGGCAGCATTCTAAAAAGAAACAGAGCAAATTGCAAGTGGAGGTCCCACACTCTTTATTAAAGAAAAAGAAAAGAAAAGAAGAGAGAGAGAGGGAAGATGCGGTCGTCGACAACTGCAGAGCTTGAAAACAACGGGCAAGGACAAATAAAAATTAAGATGGGACCGGACAACTGCTTTGATTATGCGCGTCGCATTTCTTTAAAATATGGAGAGATTCCTCAGCATGGGTCCTCAACAATGCAATTTATTAAACAAATATCCAAGTCCCCATCCCCCAACCTTGATTCTCACATGTGCAAAGTCCAATACTCAACCCTAACAATCAAATCATCGCACATTTCACATCCGACCACTACAAATTACTTTCGCACATCACGATTGACACCCTGAATGAATCACACATCACAAAGGATGAGGCGACGTCGGCCCTGCACTGGCCAGCCCACTTTCCCCCTCGAGCCCTACACCGAGCCTATATTTCAATGCCACTCCTAAACTGTCAATTTGAACCCCAATAGGATTGTAGCACTACATCTCGGCCATTAAATCTCACATCAAGCCTGACCTTTCCAGCCGAACCCAAATTTGAAGTCCGAGCCCTAATAAACGAGTCGGAGCCCTAATTTCACCACGGGGAGAGGAAGAAGAGAAAAAACCTGAGCAAATCGACGACGGCGGCGATGATTTCGGCGCTTCGACGGCGGCCCGGCGACCGGCCGCGGCGGCGACCGACAAAGCGGCGGCGACGGCGGCGATCACTGCGAACGGCGAGCTGTGAACGGCGATGGATGGATGGAGGGACGTCGACCTACGTGAACCGACAAAATGTTAAATTCCAAATAAACGAACGACGTCGTTTTGTTTGGCCAAGTGCACGGTGGATGGGGCGGCGTCGTTTCCTCCTCCACGTCTGCTTTTTTAAAAAAAAAATTGCCACATCGGTTAAGCTTGTCGCTAGGAAAATGCCACGTCTGCATTTTGGCCGGTTTTTGCCGGATTGGCACTTAAGTGTCCCATTTTACTCCGATGATGGCATAAGTGTACCATTTTAAAGTTATGGCACTTAAGTGTCCGGGCGTGCCAAGTTATGGCACTCCGTGTCCCGACCTCCAAATCATCTCTACTTCCTCAATTCTTATAATAGCTCGATGGGCAAAAATCATTTATATATGGGATGAGGAAAAGCAAAACAGATTTGAATGCAAAAAAGGATGAAGGAGGGAGAGAGCCTCGAAGAGCAATCAATGGAGAAAGAAACACCCAGGAACTTTTACGGAATATGTAATTATCAACGGCTGAGATTTAATACCATTCATCCAACAATTTAGAACCTTAATAAAGACCCAAACGTGAGAAAGAAAGAGGGAGAGGTATGGACCATGGAACTCACAGCCTAACCTTTGTTAATGCCTTAACTAAACACCAATCTATTTCTTGGTAATTGGTAAGCGGGTTGCTCTAAATCATCTCTAGTCAAAACTAAATATTAAAATCCGACCAAAGAAAAACTATTAAGAAAGACTATTGCTGATTGCCTCAATCAAGACAAGTATATATACGGAGATGGATGATGAGGTTTTAGTCTTAAACCCGCTTCTTGTCTGCCATTATTAGGAGAAAGAATGGAAAGAACAACAATAGAGGTGGATGGGCATTATGTAATTATGCACACTATAACGCTAGGATATGTAAGTATATATTAAATTCCACCTATTTGAACGGCAGATGGGCATATTGAAGTTAGGCTGCTCCTCTTTAACTGGGATAAAACAATAAACATGTATATTTTTTGACCAAGGAAGCTTTGCTATGATATAATCTATGATATAATCATTGTTGCTTGGTAAAAAGGGGTAAAAAAAAAAATTTGAAGCTTGAACGTTTGCAATTTAATTCGATCTATAAATACCCGATTCTCTTTTCCATCTACTATAATCTGATTATATATTCTTGGGAGAGCATATCTAGGTGATGACGACAGAATTGAAGAGAAACTAACAAATTTTTTTAAATTATTTTTATCATCAATTAAAAATAAATTTTTTATAGAGTGTTTTTGGACACTTATTGAGCAATACGGGCCCACTTTTTCACCTTCTGAACCTTTGGCGTCTTTAATAATTCCAAGACTTTGGTCCCATTTCCGACCAACTTGCTTGAGAGAAATTGAGGCAACAAAAATGAAATTAAATCAAAAGGGACATGATGAAATGCAACGGCAGCTTCTTCCGAGAAAGAAAGAGCCCTTTAGTGCTTAAAGTCTTTTGATTCGCTCCATTATTTGATCTTTGCTGTCCTAGCCGGAGTAACTTATGTTCCCTCTCCGCTCTGCACACTTTATTTCAACCCATACTGGGCACTCTTGTTTAGTCCTCTGCCCTCACGAATCAAGCCATGCCCATCACAGAGCTCTTTCTCGCGCCTTTCTTCAGGTGTTGTTCAATAGGTTGGCCTCTCCGGGGCTCCTCAACATTGCACGGCGTGGGGGATTGATATGCGGTTGAAGAAATGGGGAGAAGATCTTGGAGTATCAAGGAGGTCTTTGGATGATGCGGAGGATAGGCAACTCACCGAGCCATCTCGGGGTGAAGTCGTGGCTAGAAGATCTTAGAAACTTGGCCTATGACATCGAAGACTTGCTTGATGAGTTTGTCCACGAATCACGAAAGCAAGTCCAGGCGAATCCAGCACTAGCAAGGCGCATTCCCTTCTTTCCAATTGTTGCTTTAGATTGAGTCCGAGAGAATTTATGCTCGACCACAAAATGAGATCTAAGATAGAAGAGATGGATGCCAAATTACTGGAGATCATAACTCGAAAAGACAGTCTGAGCTTGAGAGAGAATAACGAGAAGCAATTGACAAATCGTTTACAGGATAAGCCAATTCCAACTACACATTTGACCGAGGGTTGTTTTGTTGGTAGGGAAGAAAAAAAAATGGAGATTCTCAAGTTACTAACCGAAGAAAAGATGATATAATAACTACAAACATAAAAGTGATTCCCATCGTAGGGATGCCGGGTCTTGGGAAGACTGACTTTGGCTCGACAAGTCTTCAATGATGCCCGAGTGACCGGTTACTTTGATGCAAAAGCATGGGCTTGTGTTTCGATGATTTCGATGTGCTTGCTATTACGAAGAGTATCCTACAAAATCTGGCACTTTGTCTAGTGAAGATAAGGACTAGATTGGCTTCGGGATAAGCTCAAACAAAACCTTTCGGGGAAGAAGTTTCTTATCGTTTTGGACGATGTTTGGAACGAATTATGGAACCGGACTATCCTCTTGAAGCCTTTTCAATCGGGAGCCAAGGAAGCAAAATCATCGTCACAACTCGTAATTCCATGTTGCTTTGAAATAGCCGGTGCTCGACCTTATACTCTCAGAGAGTTGTCACGAGAAGCTTGCATGACTCTACTTGCATTTCATGCTCTTGGAGTCAAAAATTTTGATCATCATCCTTATCTTGAAGCATTAGGTCTCAAAATAGTGGAAAAATGCAAAGGGTTGCCACTAAGATTTGTAAAGACATTAGGCTGGGCTACTACGCACTAAAGTTGGTCCCCTTGAATGGCAAGCTGTATTGAGCAACAAGATTTGGGATCTACCAAAAGAAAGAAATGACATCCTTCCAGCTTTGAAACTTAGCTACCTCCATCTCCCTTCCAATCTGAGGAGATGTTTCGCTTACTGTGCTATATTTCCCGAGGACTATGAAATACAACGGGACGAATTGATTCATTGGTGGATTGCAGAGGGCTTGGTGGACAAAAAAGAAGCAAAGAGTCAATGGAATACAGGTTTGAATTATTTCAACGAGCTAGTAAACAGGTCATTATTACAAAAGTCAAATAGCAATGGATCACAATTCTTAATGCATGATCTTGTGAATGACCTGGCAAAACTAGTTGCGGGTGCATCCCATTATAGCTCAGGGGAATTTGAGTTTGTGGATGATCACAATAATGCGTCTTTAGCTCGTCACGCCTCATTCCTTCCAAGAGAGTATATTATGCCAGAAAGACTCAAGATATATCATCGAATGCAAGGACTTAGGAGCTTCATATCGTTAGGGAATCAATGTCAATTTTCCTTTGTGACCCAGTGCTATATGACTTGTTGTCGGGATTGAAGTACTTAAGTGCTTTCATTGAGTCACTATTACATCAACGAGGTACCAGAATGCATTGGCAAACTAAGGCACCTAAGGCACCTTAATCTATCACGTACTAGTATTGAAACCTTCCAAAGTCGATTGTTGCATTGCACAACCTAGAAGCTTTGATGTTGCAAGACTGTTACATGCTTATCAAATTACCTGAAGGTGTGGAAAAACTTATCAATCTAAGATTTCTTGACATTACCAATACTTCAAGTCTAAGATTAATGCCACTAAATATAGGTAATTTATTGGGTCTTGAGATCTTGTCCAAGTTTATAGTTGGAACGGAAAATGGGTCAAGGTTGAATGAATTAAAAAACCTAAAGAACCTTCAAGAGGAATTGTGCATCTCTGATTTGCATAAGGTTCAAGAAGCTAGAGAAGCCAAAGATGCCAATTTACTCATGAAGGAGGGAATATGCCGGTTGAACATGCAATGGTGCACAAATTTTGAAAATTTCCGGAATGAAGAGCTTGAAACAAGGTCCTCGACTTTCTTTGCCCTCACAAAACCTTGCACATCTTGAAATATCCTCCTATGGTGGCCTAAAATTCCCATCTTGGTTAGGTAGTCCTACACATGTTAACATAATGCATTTACATTTAGATGGGTGTCCGAGGGTCAAAGCATTACCATCGCTCGGGCAGCTATCTTTGTTGAAAGAATTATACATTGAAGGTTTAAATGCAATATGCATGGTAGGGTCTGAATTTTATGGAAGAAAAAGTCCTTTTCCATCCTTGTTGACTTTGGAATTCAAGGACATGCCATTGTGGGAGGACTGGTCTCATTGCATTGACGCTGAAGAAGTTGGAGTTGTATTCCCTTGTCTTGAGCATCTCGTCATTCAGGACTGCCCTATGCTAATCGGAAGATTGCCTAGTCAACTAAGCTCCCTTGTAAAGCTCGAAATTAACTCATGTCCACGTATGGAAGCCTCGCCATCTTTCAATGGCCTTCCATCTCTCAGTAAATTAAAATTCAACGGTTGTAATGAGAGGGTGCTACATAGTTTGGTAAACCTGGCATCTCTTACTACTCTAAAGATAAATGATGTTGCTGAACTCATTTGCTTAAATCATGGGTTTACAAGCTCCTTGATCAAGCTAGAGAAGTTGGAGATCGAAAGGTGTACAGAGTTAATATTTTGTGGCCAGATGGAGATGTAATTGGGTCTCAATTGTCTAAAGAGATTAGTCGTATGTAGTTGTCAGGAATTCATATATTTTGTGGCCGAAGAAGGAGATATAGAGCTGCCTAGCAACCTTGAGACTATCAAATTGGAAAATTGCATCAATTTAGAAAAGCTCCCAAGCAAGATGTACACCATCTCCTCTCTTAAAGACTTGACAGTTAGTGGCTGTCCAAAATTCGCGTCCTTCCTTGAAATAGGTATCCTCATCTCTAATATCATTAAATATCGAGAACTGTGAGATGTTGCAATCTTTACCCAGAGGATTAAGTGCTCATCTAGATGAACCAAGCAGCAGCAGTAGCAATACCAGCAATGACATTATATCTTGTCTACAATACTTAAGAATATCTGGATGCAATTCTTTGCCATCCTCTCCATTCAGTGAGGGTATATTTTTACCCACGACCCTCAAGAGACTTGACATTGGCTACTGCAGGGGAGTGGAGTCACTTGCGGAGATAAATCTAGAACCTCTTCAGTCTATTCAACAGATTAGAATTTGGGGTTTCAAGAATTTGAGAAGCTTACCCCAGGGTCTACACACACGCGGTCTCAGCTCACTTCCTTGAGATTGATTGGCTGTCCTGTTTTGGAGATGGAGTGCTTCCCTCCTCTTCCTCTCGGAATCTCTGCGTTTGAGCTTGGGAATTGTCCAAAGATAAAATCGTTACCTAATCAGTTGCATCAACTCACGAGTCTTCGATATCTATCAATTTGGGGGTGTGAGAGATTGACGCGCTTCCCCGAGGGAGGATTGCCGCCCCAGCTAGAGACACTTTGGGTACGTAAATGCGAGAATATGAAGCAGCCGATGAGGGAGTGGCTCACTCCTCTCACCTCCCTTCAAAGTCTAAGGATCGACGGCAGCGTGGGAGGAGTGGGAGAGGAGGAGGGTCTTGTGCTTCCGCTCCCTTCCTCTCTGCTCAAGCTCTCTATCTTATGTATGGGGAAAGTGGAAAGACTGTCCAACAGTCTCCCTCCCTCTCTCCGGTTCTTGGAGATCTCAATGCCCAAAGCTGAGGAATTACCCAGGATGGCCTCCCTCCCTCCCTAGAAGAACTCCTTATTTGGAATTGCCCAATTCTGAAGGAGCGATGCAGGAAAGGGACTGGCTGCTATTGGCCCCTCATCCGCGAAATCCCATATATTCAAATACCGTGAACCCTAGCTCTTTCATCATCTGTGTCCTTCCCCCGTTGTGGTGTGCACCTCAATCGCCACCGCTGCTTCGGCTCTCCACTCCGTCGTCGTCCTCACCTCCATCTCCATCTCCATCTCCATCTCCATCTCCTGAATATATTTCAATTAAAACAGGTAATCGATCTTTCCGATCACTACTCTTCAATACTCGTAGTCACTTCTCTTTCTCAGATTTGGCATCACTTTTCCTCCAATTCTTTCATTCTCGGTGTGCTCCGCCTCATTCTCCAAGATTCTTTCAATCTTGCTGGCCTTTCATATTACATTGGAATTCCCATTGGTGAAGTTCCCTGGTACTAAGACTAGGAGGAGAAGATGCTGCTGAAGGGGGGACCCCTGATGTGAGATTGCTCCTCATTGTAGAGACGAAGAGGGGAGATGCCATTGCAGGCTCTGCTGTTCTTAACACCTTTGACCTTTTTGTGGAAACTCTTTCCCATGATTAGAGTTGGCTCTCAAATTACTCACGGGGGATAGAGGTATGTATATATGTTCTCTTTCCCTATTCATCGAGTGTCTATTTTCCTCCTCATGTTTCAATCCGCTAGACGAATCTATAGTCTGGACATAATTTATATGATAAATAGATAGCAAGGACAAGTTTGAAAATGTTTGAAGTTGCATCACATTGACAAAGAGTGGTTCAGAACTTTAGATGGATAGAGAAACTTCATGTCATCTTAATGGCAGTTTAGGTGCTTTAAATCCTCTTTCATGTTTTAGGCTGGAGACTTAATTTGAACACATTTACTGAGTTTATGGAATGTGCCTGACTAATTTCCCTTATATCTCTTACTCTGATATGCGAAAATTACTTTTATAGCATTCACCAGAAGTTGGAGGAACTCAGTATTAACTCTCTATCTGCATTTACCAATACAAAGTACTTATTCCCACACATGCAATTCTCTCATTTTTTAGCATACTGTGATGCACATTGGAATCTATGGGGGAAACGGATTTATTGCATCTCAACCCTTCCATCCAGCATTTTACTCACCATCCAAGATTAGCCCTGGACTCTGTAGTGGCTAGTTGGCAAAAGTTTAAAGGTGAGTAGATTTGTTTCTGCTATTTCTTTTTTACTGGCTATTTAAAGGTGGGTAATAATCATGGGGCATAATCAGAACCTAAAAGAATTTCTTCTAAAT
Source organism: Eucalyptus grandis (assembly GCF_016545825.1). Classification (NCBI taxonomy): domain Eukaryota; kingdom Viridiplantae; phylum Streptophyta; class Magnoliopsida; order Myrtales; family Myrtaceae; genus Eucalyptus; species Eucalyptus grandis. Next base: position 47,843,032 of record NC_052613.1, on the reverse strand, counting down.
GATTTAAGTATATTGTCCGCATATCCAACAACTTGTCCGCACTTGTTCATTTCTAGCATTTTACAAAACACATATCAAAGATTCAAAATTTCTCGTGTTACATGTTGTTTGTTATCATTCCCGGTTATCCCATTGACGTGATTACATCCACATTCTGTTGTGTGTAAGGGATTGGTTCTACGCAAGGGGAATGTTAAGTTATATTTTTTTATATAAATTGCTTGGCAAGTTTCCTAATAGATTAAGCTTTTAAAAAATGTATTTGTCTAACATGCGGCGATCAAATCAAACAACATGACCAATTAGCCAACCTATGTTCTTGTTTGGTTTTTTCTTCTAGTAATTGTGGAAGACTTTCGGACAAGGATTATAAGCTTCTAAAAAAATCATCGAATTACAACAAGATTTAAAGCTTGCACTCATATGCCAGCAAACTTCAACTTATTAAATCTGTTATTCATAGTGCGGTTAAGTATTAGTGTCAACTCTTTTTTGTTGCCCAAGAAAGATTTTGAAATGGTTGGCGAAAGTGTAGAGCTTTTCTTCAAAGGGAGATCCTTATACCAAGGGAGCAAAAGTCAGATGGGACACTGTCTGTCCTCCTAAGTTTCAAGGCCTTGGCATTCAAAGACTAGATTTGTGAATCTTGCTTGTATTTTAAAGTGTCTGTGGGTATTTTATTGAGGTGTGGTCTCTATGTTTTTCTTGGCTCTATAGCTATTATCTTGATTGCAAACTAGATGCTACTTATGCTTTGAAGAAGTCATTAAGAGTCAAGAATATTTTGAAGCCCCACATTAGATATATAGTCAGTAATGGAGATAATATATCTCTTAATTTGATTTGTGACACCATACTGGGATCTCGTAGGAATCATTTCTCAAGGAGAATAATTTATGAATCTTCTCTCCTCCGTAGGCCAAAGTATCTGCTATAATTTATAACTCATTGGAAAAATTACGTTACTTTAAAAAGGTATTTTTAATTTTTGCAATAGCGATTGGGCAAAACTAGGGGCTATGAAAAATGCCCCTTCCATCATCGTCTTCTTCTCCTTTGTTGTCTGCACCTAAGTCACCTATGCTTCATCTCTCTGCTGTCTCCATCTCATGAAGATGTCATTAAAATCCAGTATCAATCTTGCCATTTACTATGCCTACTCTACTCTTCTACTCGTAGTCACTTCTCTTCTCAGATTTGGCATTGGTTCCCCTATCCATTGAAACACTTCGCATAATCTCTTCAATCTAGCAAAAATGAAATAAAAACCTGTAATGTTATTAATGGACTGTTGCATTTAAATTTGGATTCTCAACTTATTTCTGCATTCTATCAGTTTTCTGCACTCATCCACTTCTTTTGTCATCACTGTGCTCTGTCTCATTCTCCAAGATTCTCTAAATCTTGCTTGCCTTTCAGATTACATTGGAATTCCATTGGTGAAGTTTGTTGGTACAACCCAGCAACCTAAAGAAAGGTCTATAGACCCTTCCTCCACCATCGCCTCACTGGTATTAAGTCTAGGAGGAGAAAATGCTGAAGGGGACCCTAGATGTGAGATTGCTCCTCATTGTAGAGACAAAGGGAAATGCCACTGCGGGCTCTGTTCTTAAGATCTTGACTTTTGTGGAAACTTTTCCATGATTAGTTGGTTCTCATATTACTCATGGAGATAGGTATGTGTATATGTTTCCTTTCCCCATTCAGTAAGTGTATGTTTGGCCCTGATGTTAGATGAATCTAAAGTTTGGACATAATTTATTTGGTTAGTTAATAGCAAAGACAAGTTTAAAAATGTTTGAAAGTTGCATCTCCTTGAAAAAGTGTAGCTCAGAACTTCGGATGCATAGAGCAAGTTTGTGTCATTTTAATGGCAGTTAGGTGCTTTAAATCTTCTTTCCTGTTTTAGTCTGAAAGCTCCATTTGAACACATTTACTAAGTTGTGGAATGTACCTAAGTAGTTTCCCTTATATCTCTGAACTTGATATGCGGAAATTACTTTTGCAGCATTCACCAGAAGTGGAAGCAACTTGGTATTAACTTTGTGTCTGCATTTACCGATACAAAGTACTTATTCCCACACATGCAATCTTCTCATTTCTGAGCATACTGTGGTGCACGTCGAAATCTATGGGGGACTGATTTATTCCGCCTCAACCCTTCCATTCCAGCATTTTACACAGCATCCGAGATTAAGGAGTGGTTTAGTCGGTTTGAGTATAGACACAAGTGAAGGCATTTTGTGTCCTGGATAGCACTCAATGATATCTTTGTCCATTGTTCATTCTGATAACTATTTATGTTATGCTTCATGGAATCAGAGATGCAAGCCTTGCAATCGCAGGTTGGCAAAGTTTAGAGGGTGGGTATATTTGTTTCTACTATTTCTTTTCACAGGCTGTTTGAAAGACATGGCTAATGATCATGGGGTATAATCAGAATCTGGAAAGAATCTCTTCTGAAGGATTAGCAAATTGTCTGCATTCTACTTGGTTCATTTCTAGCATTGTATCAAAGCATGTCAATGGTTTAAAATTTCTCATCTTTTATGTTTTTTGTTATCATCCCCAGCTATCTCATTGACATGATTACGTCCACATTCTGTTGTGTGTCTTAAGGGATCGGTTCTACGCAAGGGGACTGTTGAGTTATACATTATATGTACATTTTTTTGGTCAAATGCGTTATATACATATTGCTTAGCACCTTGCTTAACAGCTTACGGTGTTTTTAAAAAGGAATTTGTCTAACATGTGGCAATCAAATCAAACAGCTTGGCCAATCATATGTTCTTGTTTGGTTCTTTCTTCTTGTAATTGTGGATTGTCTGGAAGACTTTCAGACAAGGATTGTAAGCCTCTATAAAATTATTGAATTACAAAGAGATATTAAGCTTGGACAGTTAAAAGCCGCTCATATGCCGGCGAACTTCAGCTTATTGTTTCTGTCTTTCATAGTCTATTTGTGTCCACTCTTTTTGTTTCCCCAGAAAGTTTTTGAAATGGTTGAGCAAAAGTGTAGAGCTTTCCTTTGGAATGGAGATCCTTATGCCAAAGAGGGAGCAAAGCTAGATGGAACACTGTCTGTCCTAACCAGCTTGGAGGACTTGGCATTTGAAGATCGGATTTGTGAAATCCTTTTGTATTTTAAATTGTCTGTGTAGTATTTTGTTGAGTTGTGGTCTTATGTGGTCTTAAGTGTTTTGCCTGGCTCTATAGCTATCATCTTGACTGTAAACCAGATGCTAGTTATGCTTGAAAGAATTTATTAAAAGTCAGGAACATTTTGAAATCCCACATTATACAAACAGTGGATAATGGAGATAATATTTCTCTTTGGTATGAATTCTGGCACCATGCCGGAATCATTCTCGAGGAGAATGATTTATGAATCTTCTCCTCTTCTCTGCGGGTCAAAGGATCGGCTGCAATACGTAACTCTCATTGGAAATGCCTGCTGCTAGGTCTGAAGAGTTGGTTCCCATACAAGCTGCAATTTGTGGTATGTTTTTCCTAGTTCCTAGCTGCAAATAAAGTTATTTTTTGCACAGCTTGTTCAAATAGTTGCCTTTAACTTTTTTGTTGCATGGGATATTGTCAGAAACAAGGATGCTGATGTTGGCTGGGACAAACTTGGGTGGTTCTTCCTAATGTGCCCAGATTTGGCTTCTTTATTTTTGTTTGGGTTAGTAATATATGATAAACTTCCCGCTGTTAAGAGGATTTGCAGTTGGTCTGTTGGGAGTACTAGATCTCTCTCTCTCTCTCTCTTTCTGTGATCTACACATTGAATATTGCTCTCATCTGTTTATTGAGTGTAGCTTCTCCCCAATCAATTATGGAGAAAGGTGCTGCAGCTTTGTTTGATTAATCTGACTCCTGGTTTTTACGATTGTGAATTCGGTTTAGATGAAACAAGCTACTCAGGGAAAGATTTTCAGAAGTGTCTATCGCAGTTTATATGGAAACTACTGCATTTTATCTTGAAGTCCATGTTGCCTTTTCAGGTGCCTCCTTGGATGTTTAATGAAATCAAAATTATGAAGTTCTGTTAAGCATAGTGTTGAGAATTGCCTTGGTCTCAAAATAAGATTGGCACCAATGAGCATCATAGGTTGTGTTGCTTGGAATCTGACTCTGTAAAAACTATTAGCTAGAGTAAAGATTTGTCTGACGTGGTGCTTATTCTTGCTCTTTGGTGTGTAGAATTGCATGTTTTGCTGTGTCGTCTATATGCTTGTGATACAGATGTCAACTTCAACCCACTTGTTTGGGGTCCAATTCTTTATGAGGTCCAATTTCTATATCATTGGCCTTCGCATTTCTTCAAATAGTTCTTGAGGAAGGACCCCAGTCCATGAAAGGGAGTTGCTACAAGAGTAAGAGAGTAAACACTTATTTAACTGCGAGATTCGAAGAGAGATTTTACCACATTCTACTCTTCTTTTTTTATCGGTTAATGGTGATTTTATTTAGTTATGTCGGCATGAAATTCGACTTCCGAAATTCTGCTATCTCTTGTAGATATTCGTCATTTGGATCACTTTTGCTCGGAAATTTTTAATGGGCACTAACTATTCCACGGGACATGACTGGCACTAATGTAGACAAATTTTAAAAAAATTGGAAAATTTTTTAGTAAATTTTCTTTTGTTTTTTTTTTTTTTCCAATTGTGGCTAATGAAAGCTTGCGAGCTCTCACCGGGGGCAATCTAAGTGTGATTCCAATAAATATAACATATGAACTTAGCAAAAACACTTCTAATTCAATTCAGTTCCATACAAGAGATTCTTGTCATAATCTAGCAATATTCAAGATCAAATTTATGTTGCTAGAACACTGTCTAAACCGAGGTAGAAATGTACTGAAGTGCATGGCTCCTAGATTCATTCTTAATGCAAGACAATAGGACTTAAGGAACGCCTATACATCAAGAACCGATCAACAAACATCCTTAAACAATGAAGAAATAGACGCAATTGAATTGCCAATGAGCTTATTTCAATAACAAGAAGGTCTCAGTTGCCAACACAACAGGCAATTAAACATTGTAATGCGCGCGAGTTCGTTTCCAACGTTCAGGGGGACAAAGAGAGAACGATAGGGGGAGAGGGGGGCCGGTTCCAATGAGGTGGACCGAGCTCAATTCAGATCTTTATGGGTTTCACCAAGTTGGGCTTAACGGGTTGTATTATAACTTGATGGGCCTAGTGTGGCCTGGGCTGCTCTTGTGGATCGATGGGTTGAGGTGAATTGGGCCAGGTGCTTGACGGGCTTGACTTGTGGTCGGACCGAGCTGGGCTGGAACAAGGTGATCATACCGGGCTAGAGTGATGGGCTTTGATAGACCTAGTGCTTCATTATGTTTATTTTCTATTCTTTTTTCTTTTTTCATTTTTATGTTTTCATTATTTATTTATCTTTATATTATACACAGTTTTACAAAAAATGCATGTTTGACTTGCCATCGAAAAATTAAGATATTAATGGCACCGTGACGCAAATGGACCTTTCCCAAAATATTACGAATAATCAAATGATATAGTATGATATTTATCAATCCAAATTCATAGGCTTGACAAGCGTCGAAATACCAGAGACTTCGGCTCCTATTGGCCCCTCACCTGCGAAATCGGTCGCATCGTCTTGGCTCCTATTGGCCCCTCACCTCCGGACCTCCTGCTGCACCACCCGCAATTATCCGTATTTCCGGGCTCGCAAGGCGAAGGTAAGGTAAATAAAGCTACTTCGCGCTTTCCTTATTTTTAACTCTTACTCGTCGCTTTCCGCGGGGTTCTCTTCTCATCCACACAAGGTAATTTCTTTAGTTCAAAATTAGCCTTCGTCGGGGACGAGTCAGTCAGTAGTCAGCTGCATTTCCTCGGTTAAACGTGGCTTGTAGATTGATCTCAATAGCCTGAACGAGCGACGGTTTCTCTAATTTTTGTCCTTATTTTTTATAGTTTCCGTTGAATTCTATATTGGATTAATTGTTTCTAACCTTGTTCGTAGGACATGGTGTTTGCTGCAACGTTTCATGGGGCATAGTCTATAAACCCTTCCTTCACCGTCGCCTCGCCGGTATCAAATCTAGGAGGAGAAGATGCTGAAGGGGGGGACTCTGGATGTGAGATTGCTCCTCATTGTAGAGACGAAGGGGAGATGCCACTGCAGGCTCTGCTGTTCTTAGCATCTTTGACCTTTTGTGGAAATTTCTTGCTATGATTAGAGTTGGTTATCAAATTACTCATGGGGGAATAGAGGTGTGTATATGTGTTCTCTTTCCCTGTTCATTAAGTGTCTGTTTTTCCCCTGATGTTGCAATCCACTAGATGTGATGGACGTAATTATTTATATGATAAGTTAATAGCAAAGACGAGTTTGAAAATGTTTGAAGGTTGCATCACATCGAAAAAGTGTAGCTCAGAACTTCAGATGGATAGAGCAAGTTCATGTCATGATAATGGCGGTTAAGATTCTTTATATCCTCTTTCCTGTTTTAGTCTGGAAACTCCATTTGAATACATTTACTAAGTTGTGGAATGTGTACCCGACTAATCTCCTTTACATCTCTGATTCTGATATGTGAAAATTACTTTTGCAGAGTTCACCAGAAGTGGAAGGAACTCGGTACTGACACAAAGTACTTATCCCCACACACGCAATCTTCTCATTTCTGAGCATACTGTAACGCACATTGATATCTATGGGGGAAACAAATTTATTGCTCCTCAACCCTTCCATGCCAGCATTTTACTCACCATCCAGGATTAAGGAATGGTTTAGTCGGTTTGAGTACCGACACAAATGAAGTCGTTTCGTGTCCCAGATAGCACTCAATGAAATCTTTTCCCATTGTTCATTTTGATTACTATTCAAATTCTGCTTCGTGGAATCAAAGATGCATAGACTAAAGTCACTGGTTGGCAAAGTTTAAAGGGTAGGAAGATTTGTTTCTGCTATTTCTTTTGTCAGGTTGTTTGAAAGACACTGGTAATGATCATGGGGTATAATCAGAATCTAGAAAGAATCTTTTCTGAAGGATTAGCATATTGTCTGTGTTCTCACTTTTTTTTGTTAAATTTCCAATAGATTGTCCACTTTCTACTTCTTCATTTCTAACATTGTACCAAATCACATGCAATGGTCCAAAATTTCTTGCCTTTTATGTTGTTTGTTCTCCTGTTCCATAGTTATCACATTGACATAATTACGTCCACATTTTGTCATATGGTTGCTATAACTCTTTCGTTGCTAAGGAAATTGTCAGAAGCAAGAGTGCTAATGTTGACGGGCACAAACTTGTGTGGTTCTTCCCTGATGTGCCAAGAGCTGCCATTTTTTTGGTCAGTAATATGTGATAAATTCCCACTTTGAGAGGATTTACAGTTGGTGTGTTGGGAGTACTAGATCTCTCTGATTGTTCTGTAATAAAAGCATTGAATCTTGCTCTCATCTATTTTTTGAGTTTAGTTTCTCTAATCAAGTATGTAGCAAGGGGCTGCAGCTTTGTTGGATTCACAGAACTCCTAGGATTTGGGATTACGAATGTGGTTGGATAAAACAAGCTGCTTAGGGAAAGATTTTCAGTAGTATTCATTGGAGTTTATAACCACTGTATCTGCTATATCTTGAGTCCATGAATAGTTTGTATCATATACATGTGGTCCTTTGGATGTTGGTGTAATCAAAATTATCAAGCTCTTTGTTATGCATAGTTTTGAGAGTGGCCTTGGTCTCAAGATAAGATTCGGATTGGTAAGCATCATAGGCCGTCCGTGTCTTGCTTGGAATCTAAGTCTCTGAAAACTATCCAGCTAAAGGAAGGTTTGTTTGGGGTTGTGCTTATTGTTGTTTTTTGGTGTGTAGAGTTGCATGTTTTGCCCTATGTCATCTCTATGCTTGTGATGGCAGACAGATGTCGACTTCAATATCTTGTTTGGAGTCCAATCTTTATGAGGTCCAATTTCTATGTCCTCATTTTTACATATAGTTAGAGGAAGAACTCCAATCGGTGAAAGGGAGTTGCTATAAGATTAAAGAGGTAGCTACTCATTGACTGCAAGTATCAAAGAGGGACTTGACAACATTTTAGTCAATCTTTGGTCTTTTGATTGACAGTAATTTAACTCGGTTGCACCTGCTAGAAATTCTACTTCCGAATTTGACTTTTCGCTTGTAATACTTTGTCATAATATCGTCATTATATAATGAAGAATTTAATTTGGAATCAGCGATGGCGTTTATGTTTGTGCTTACTATCATCTAATAGAAAGCAAGTGTGCCCATGAAAACCTTCCAAGGACCAGCCAACGTCTTTGACAAGAAATTCCAACTTCGGAAGCATTTTGCCAACTATTTCCAATCGGAAGTGGGGTTATTTTGACTGGAAAAAAACCGTGGTTATTAGAACAGCGTGGGTAACACGCCTCCTTTTTGGCTGCTACTTTTCAAAAACGACAAAAGGAGGAGGGGACATTACTAAGCCACGCCTCAATTTTAGCTTGATTCGTGAGATGACAATGAATCCAAATTTGTATTGGCGTGATACACACATCAAAGTTTTGTCAATGAAAATCATTAAAATTTTGTCTCCAAAGAAGTCAGAAAACGAACAATATTTAATATGACGCCCATGCGAGTCAAATGAAATAAACAAGATATTATTTTCACTGAAAAATTATTTGACGACACCTTGATGGAAAGTAAAGATGTCACATGCAAGAAAAAATTAAGGTAAATGTATCATGATGATATAGTTTGGGATTTTTAATATCTTAACAAAAGTTCATGGTATATATATATATTATAATGGGCATAGTTTGAGTTTTTTTATTTTAAAAAGGGACAATGAGACATTACCTGTAGTGGATGGGGGGCACCTCAGTATAAAGCCTTTGATGCTTATGGCTTGTTGGGTAATACTCCGAGAAACAACTAATTCTATTTTTTTGCTCCCATGAGCAAAAAAATAAAAATAAAAAAGAGATTGGTTTGGTAAAATTTTTGTTCCCGAAAACGAAAATTCGTGTTTTTTCCCAGAGTAGATTTGGATCAAAATCAAGAAATATAAAATTTACTTATTGTTCCCAGGAACAATCAATTCTATTTTTTTCTTCTCTTCTCTTTTCTTCTCTTTCCTTTTCTTTTTCTTCCTTTTGGCTAGTCATTGGCCTTGGCCATGGTCGGCGATGTTGAGCCACGATAAGACTTGTCAACCCGAGCCTCACCTAGCCATGTCGAGGCTTGACCTTGCTAGCCGGCAAGAGGTTGGCCTCACCAAGCCTTCGCGAGGCTCGTGGTGGCCAAGTGAGCTTTCGAGCTTGTCGACCTCACCCAGCCGATCATTGGTTGCGGGCATGGCCGACAATCGGCTAGAAAGGAGGAGGAAGAAGAAGAGAAAATTAGAAAAAAATTAGAAGAAAAGAAAATATAATAAAAGTATTAAAAATTAAAAGAAAAAAATTAAAATCTTATCAAATGCATTTCAATTTGGAATAAAAATTTCGGATAGCTACCAAACGCTTTAAAAATTCAGAAATTGTTCTCGAAAACAAAATAAAAAAATCATTTTCGACCAAAAATTATTTTTAAAAATAGAATGGTTACTAAATATGCCCCTAACGTCCGAATAAAACACCATATAGACATGGGGAGACATGAAAAAATGAAGATGGTTCTAAGTTCAAAAAGGTTTATCTAGTTAAATGTCGCATGGCAATGCAGAATGTGTTACATTTTAAGTGCAAATGATTTGTGATATTAGTATCGCATTTGAAAAACAAATAGCAAAAGGAGATACATACGTTATTGTCCTCGAAGGACATGTAGTGGACTATTGACCTTATTCATGTTCAAAAAAAAGAAAAAGAAAAAAAAGAGGTGAATATGTAAGACATGAAAAGACCAAAATGATCTTAAAAAGTTCATACAAAATATCTTGACAAGAATAGTATCACTGTCATCATTATTGTAAAATACTCATTTTGGGGCCACAAATTTTCAAATGATCAACTAAGTAACACAATTTTTATGGGGCGACCACCTAAGCCACCTTCCTGAACTCACTATGTAAACTGCCTTCCTTCTATGGTTGTGTTTGGTTTTCTTAATAACCTAATGTTCAATAGAATAGCATTTGATGGAGGTGAAAATTTGAATTTTCTTATGTTCAATTTCGTGTTTGAATGATGATGGATCTTGCTATGTGCTTTCTGATGTTTGGAACACGATAATTATGCTCGCGTCTAGACGACTTGAGCTATGGAAAATATGGAGTAGAGTATCAAATTGATCGGTAGTTACGATGGTGAGTTGATTTGTCAGAGCATTATCAATGATATCAGCTAGCGCTCTCCGTTTAAGAGATAACTAAGCTAGATATTATTAGAACGGTCAACTAACATGATACACAAAGGATACAACATACTATACACGGACCTCTAAACAATAGGATCATATGCAACAATTAAAAGAAGTTTGAAACATTGAGAAAATTCTCTGATTTAATAAATACTATTTGTTGAAGAAACGCGACGACCAGGTTACTCTCAATCCTGGCCTTTCCTGAAGCATAGTAGAGCAGAGACCAAGGGCTGAATTTACCGAGGACAAGGTGCGAGAGGCCATAGCGTAGCATCAATGGCTAACTTGCGATCACCTTTTTCATTGATGATGCTTGAGAGTTGCGGGCCCTCGTGTGAGGTTGCCGGGATGAAGGACGGCCTCCGCTTCAGTTTTGTCCTGAGTGACAAAAGGGTCAAACGCTCGGAGTTGGGAATTTTAGTTGGGGACTAATTAGTGGACTTTGACTGACAGTTAAAGTAATGGAAAAAATCTCGCCTCTTTTCCTACAAAATGAAGCTTGAGGATTTGCAATTTTGATTCGATCTACAGCCACTCATTTTCCCCCCTAATGTTCCGATAATGTATCCTTGAGAGAGCAAGTATCTGCAGCAACGACAGAAATGAAGACAAAGTAACAATTTCTCTGGCCATCATTTGAAAAGATTTTGTTACAAGCAAGTGCTTCAAAACACTTGTTAAGCAATCAATTTGGGAGATTTTGCACTTTCCAATGCATTGAGTTCTCATGTTATGTGGAATAAATACTTAAAAATTTATTTTGAAATTACATATGCTTAGCAAGTACCCCAAGATGCTTGCTAACATTGGAAAAATTTACTCCGACCCTCTATCACCATATATTGGATATGAGCAATTATTTAGTGAAATCTAGTACACATATTAAATTGGATATGGGTTGTCAGACCTTGTAAGACTCACGTGTGTCAACCTTTATTAAAGGTTCGAATTCATTTCTACGTATATTAGGTTGATGCAACAATTTATATTTGGACCAATCAAATTACACGGATTGTTGCCTCAAAGTCCACTTTTCATCGTGATCGGATTTAAGCGATGCACATCAAGACAAAAGCCATCTCGATCTAACTAGAATACTTCAGAACTTAAAAGTCTTCCATTCACACCATCATTTGATGTTGTTCTCCCCGGCATAATAACCGTCTCTTGTTCACACCTTTTATTATGCATCAGTACACTTAGCTTCAAACCATCTAGGCACTCGTATTCAATCCTTTGACACTCAGAACCAAGCCATGCCCATCGCAGAACTCTTTCTTGGTGCCTTTCTTCAGGTGCTGTTTGATAGGTTGGCCTCTCACAATCTGCTCAACTTTGCACGGCGCGAGGGGATTGATACACGGTTGAAGAAATGGGAAAAGATGCTGATCGAAATCCACGAGGTGCTGGATGATGCAGAGGACAGGCAACTGAGCGGACATCTTGGAGTGAAGTCATGGCTTGAAGATCTTAGGAACTTGGCCTATGACATCGAAGACTTGCTTGATGAGTTTGCCACAAAATCTGTTGAAAGCAGGTTTAAGGCAGAATCTGGCACTAAAAAGGTGAGTTCCCTTCTTCCGAGTTGTTGCTTCAGATTGAGCCCAAGAGCGTTTACGCTTGACCACAAAATGAGATCCAATATAGAAGATATGGATGATAGATTACGAGATATCATAATGCGGAAAGATAGTCTTTGCTTAAGAGAAAATAATGGGCAGCGATCAACACACGGCCCATTGGATAAGCCTCTACCCACTACACATTTGCCCGAGCCTTGTTTCGTTAGTAGGGAGGTAGAAAAAATGGAGATCATCAGATTACTAATCACAGAAGAACATGATAGAACGTATGCGGATATAAATGTGATTCCCATAGTAGGGATGGGGGTGTTGGGAAGACAGCTCTAGCCCAACAAGTCTACAATGATGCTAGAGTCACCAACTATTTTGAGGTGAAAGTATGGGTTTGTGTTTCTGATGAGTTCGATGTGCTTGCTGTTACAAAGAGAATCTTTGAGGCAACCAATGACCATTCATCTTGTGAATGTAAGGACCTGAATTGGCTTCAAGATAAGCTCAAGGACAACCTTTTTGGGAAGAAGTTTCTTGTTGTGTTAGATGATGTTTGGAACGAGAAATATGGAAAGTGGACTACCCTCTTGAAGCCTCTTCAATCGGGAGCAAAGGAAAGCAAGATCATCATCACGACTCGTAACCTCCATGTTGCTTCAATAGCTGGTGCTCCCCCAAAAATTCTTAAAGAATTGTCACTAGATGCTTCTATGACTCTGTTCACATTTCATGCCCTAGGAGTTAGAAATTTCGATCATCATCCCGATCTTCATGAATTAGGTCAGAAGATAGTGGAAAAATGCAAAGGACTGCCATTAGCCGTGAAGACATTAGCTAGGATATTACGCACTGAAGTTAGTCCCCATAAATGGAGAACCATATTGAACACCAAAATTTGGGACCTACCTGAAGAAAGAAATGAGATCCTTCCAGCTTTGAAACTTAGCTATCTTAATCTCCCTTCCAAGCTAAGAAGATGTTTCGCTTACTGTGCTATATTTCCCAAGGATTATGAAATCAAACGGGATGAGTTGATTCATTGGTGGATTGCAGAGGGCTTGGTGAAGGCAAAAGAAGGAAAGAACTGTTGGAATGAAGGTTTGGATTATTTCAATGAGCTAGTATCTAGATCATTATTTCAAAAGTCAAGCAGCAATGGATCACGATTCTTGATGCATGATCTTGTGAATGACTTGGCAAAGCTAGTTGCAGGTGTAACCTATTTTAGCTTACGGGAGTTGGAGTTTGAGGGTGACCAAAACAATTCATCTTTAGCTCGTCACGCCTCATTCATTCCCAGTGATCTTGTTGTGTCAGAAAGATTGAAGATATATCATGGAATGGAGGGACTTAGGAGTTTCATATCATTAGAGAAGCAATATTGTACTTCCTTTGTGTCCCAGAAAGTGCTATGTGACTTGTTGTCGAGATTGAAGTACTTGAGGGTGCTTTCATTAAGTCACTATAACATTAGAGAGGTACCGGATTGCATTGACAAACTAATGCACCTAAGGCATATCAATCTATCGTACACTGATATTGAAAGGCTTCCAAAGTCAATTGTCACATTGTACAACCTAGAGGCTTTGATGTTGCGTAGTTGTCAATACCTTATTGAATTACCTAACAAAATGGAGAAACTTGTCAATTTAAGATTTCTTGACATCACCAACACTTGGAGCCTAAGAGCAATGCCGTTGTATATAGGTAATTTGGTTGGTCTTGAGATGTTGTCTAAGTTTGTAGTGGGAACAGAAAATGGGTCGAGGTTGAAGGAGTTAAAAAACCTAAAGAACCTTGGAGGGGAATTGTGTATCTCTTATTTGCATAAGGTTCGAGAAGCTGAAGATGCCAAGGATGCTAACTTACCCAAGAAGGAGGGAATATGCCGGTTGACCATGCAATGGAGTGAAGATTTTGAAAATTTCTGGAATGAAGAGCTTGAAGAAAAGGTCCTCGACTTTCTTCACCCTCACCAAAACCTCAAAAGTCTCACAATATCCTACTACAGTGGCCTAGAATTCCCGTCATGGTTAGGAAGTCCCTCATATGTTAACATAGTTCATTTGTATTTACATGACTGTCGTAGGGCCAAGGCATTACCATCACTTGGGCAGCTATCTTTGCTAAAAGAAGTGTACATCAAAGGTTTAAATGCAATATGCACCGTAGGGCCTAAATTTTATGGAACTAAAAGTCCTTTTCCATCTTTAATAACATTAAAATTCGAGGACATGCCTTTATGGGAGGATTGGTCTCATTGCATTGGTACCGAAGTAGAAGTTTTCTTCCCTCGTCTTGAGCATCTCATCATTCGGGATTGTCCTCTGTTGATCGGAAAATTGGCTAGTCAACTAAGTTCCCTTATAAAACTCAAAATTAAGTCATGTTCACGTATGGATACCTCATCCTCTATCATTAGCCTTCCATCCCTCAATGAATTATACTTCGGAAGTTGTAATGATGGATTGCTAGAGAGTTTGGTTAACCTAACATCTCTGACTGCTCTTGTCATAGAAGATGTGGCTGAATTGACTTGCTTAAATCATGGGTTTACAAGTTCCTTGATCAAGCTAGAGAAGTTGGAGATTAGTAGTTGTGAAAAGTTGATACACTTATGGCAAGACAGAGACGTAACTCGAAATCTCGTTTCTCTAAAGAGCTTACTTGTCAATAGTTGTCGTAGGTTGATATCTTTTGTGGCTAAAGAAGGAGATATAGAGTTGCCCGACAACCTTGAGACTATCGATTTGAGGAATTGCTTCAATTTAGAGACCCTCCCAAGCAAGATGCACATCCTCTCCTCTCTTAAGGGCTTGGCCATTAAAAAATGTCCAAAACTCGTTTCCTTCCCTGATACAAGTATACCGACATCATTGATGTCATTAGATATAAATCATTGCAAGATGTTGCAATTTTTACCTAGAGGATTAAGTATTCAACTGGATGAACTAAGTAGCAACAGCAGCGGTAATCATGGTGGCATGATGCCTTGTTTGCAAGAGTTGAGGATCTTTGGATGTGATTCTCGCCAACCTCTCCATTTGGCGAGGGTAGATTTTCACTTGTGTCCCTTAGGAGACTTACTATTGGAAATTGCAAGGAAGTGGAGTCTCTCATGGAGATAAATCTAGACCATCTTCTGTCACTTGAGGTGATCAAAATTTTGGATTGCAAGAATTTGAGAAGCTTACCCCAGGGCTTGCACACGCTATCCCATCTCACTTCCTTGGTATTGGACAGATGTCCTACTCTAGAGCTCCAGTGCTTCCCTCCTCTTCCTTCTAGCATCTCGAGCTTGTGGTTTTCTTGGTGTCCAAAAATAAAATCCTTACCTAATCAATTGCATCGACTTACATATCTCCGTGTTCTAATAATTTCATGGTGTGAGAGTATTACAAGCTTTCCCCATGGGGGATTACCACCCCAGCTACAGACACTTAGGATATGGGGATGCAGGAATATGAAACAGCCAGTAAGGGAGTGGCTCACCCGCCTCACCTCCCTTCAATATCTCATGATCGACGGTAGCGTTGGAGGAGTGGGGGAGGAGAAGGATCTTCGGCTTCCGCTCCCTCCTTCTCTGCTCCATCTCGAAATTAAAGATATGCTGAACGTGGAAAGACCGTCCAGCAAACTCCCTCCCTCTCTTCAGACCTTATTGATCTATGATTGCCCGAAGCCGAGGGAATTGCCCCAGATGGCCTCCCTCCCACCCTAGGAGAACTCTGGATTGAAAGATGTAGGATTCTCAAGGAGCGATGCTCGACACTAACCGGGTCGCTATTGGCACCTCATCCGTGAAATCCTGCAAGTCACATCCAGTACTTTGAATCGGCTTTTGAATCTAAGTTGATTAAATAAAAGGGCTTTTTGGACCCAAAATTTTTGTGTATATAGGCCAAGGCTATTTCCACAGCTAAAATAACTGCTGCCACAACCATTTAATCTAAACAGACAATAATACTCTTCACTTTACACAAAACATGGCCTCTTCTCTTTCGGCATTTTCGGCTCTTCTCTTTCCCCCCCGACTCCCATCCATCCCACTTTACAAACCTTGCTGATGCATAGAGGATTGGCATATTTTCCCCTCGATTTAGTTTTTCATTAATTCCTCAAAAATCAAAGAGACGTGCTGCAATCAAATATCAGTAACGGTGAAGAAAACCAAAGCCCTATTCTTCTTGAGGGATTGTACTCATGTTGTGAATTGCTGGGACAAGTATAAATCCACCAAGGCAGATTAATTGGTGTGTGGGTGGGACTTGTCGTCTCTTTTTCTCTTTTTGTCGAGCCTATGACGATGAGATTTAAGTGCTAGATCGTTCATCGTGCTAGGAAGTGATGCAATGCGTGGTTATTTTCCAAATTTAAAATGCAGAGTTTCTCTTTTCGATCGAGGTGATGATCTTCAACTGCTTTCTTGCTATTCTTCTTGCTGTCACTTTGAAGGACGAGAGTTTATGGTTATGGAGTATGATTGGAATTTAGAACAGATCCGTTCGAAGGGTTGTTAAATTCTAACATTCACCCTCCGTTGCTTTGCAGAAGATTTGTCAACTCCATCGAATAACCCGTGAGCTACAGCCTTCTCGTTTCTATTCTCTCGCTTAGTAGCTGTGATTGCGGTAGGTGCAATGATCTTTCTCTACAGCTCATGCGGTGATGGCATTGGAATTGTTTGAATGCCTTCTTCCAAGTCATCCTCGCCCCTTGAATCAGACGTGCATTTGCTCCCAAGAAGACTTCCATGCCTCGATTCATATCATCAAACTCGGGTATGATCTTGCCATTAACTAACTCCTACTCTTTAACTCTTCTACTCGTAGTCATTTCTCTACTCAGATTCGTCATCAGTTCCCCCGTCATTTGAAATGCTTCGTCGATGTCAACACACCAGGGAAAATGCCAATATATCTCGGGATGTCATTAACGAGTGTCTCGTTGGAATTTGGATTTCTCAGCTTAGTTTTGCATTCTAGCTGTTTGTTGCATTCCCTCATCCCACTCTTTTGTCAATGTTTTCCTCTGTCTCGTTCACCAAGATTCTCTCAATCTTGCTTCCCCGCAGATCGCATTGGAATTCCATTGGTGAAGTTTGTGGGTACGACCCCGCTTACCCATGTAAAGGTCTATATAGCTCTCCTTCACCGTTGCCTCACCGCATTGAGTCTAGGAGAAGATGCTAAGGGGGACATCCGACCATGCCACTGCGGCCTTTCTCGTTAAGATCTTGACTTTTGTGGAAACTTTTCCATGATTAGTTGGTTCGTGAATTTCTCAAGAGGATAGGTATGCATATCTCCTCTTTTCCCATTCAACAAGTGCCTGTTTTTCCTCGATGTGCAATCCACTAGATGAGTCTGAGTCTGGACATAATTTACACGATACCCAAATAGCAAAGACAAGCTTGAAAAGCCGCATCACATCTAGAACTGTGGCAGAAGAACACCACAAGTGCCATAACTTGGCACGCCGGGACACTTAAGTGCCATAACTTCCAAACGGTACACTTAAGTGCCACTTTTTTTCAAGTGGGACACTTATGCCACCTCCGGCGACCCTTGCCGGAAATCATACGTGGCACTATTTTATTACTATTTTTGCCAACGTGGCTCACGGAGAGCCGAGTCGGCGCTCGTCACCAGAAACGACGTCGTCTCCATAATAAAAGCCCCAAATCTTCCAAAAACGACGTCGTCTCCCAAATGCCCCAAATCTAAAACCCTAAATCGGCCAAAATCCCTATTGAAGTGCTCGAATTGAAGTCTCGAACCCTAATTTTCATTTGCCCAAAATTCCTTCGTCGAATCTTGGAAATGGAGAGCAGGACTCAGCAGCGACGCCGCCTCAATTTCCTCTCATCGAAGCGAAGGAGAAGGCCAAATAAGTTTCTGTTTTTGTGGGTTACCGAGTCCAAGAAGAACATCGTGGACTCAAATCAATCCCGGGAGAAGATTTTATGGATGCGCCCGATATAAAGAAGCGTCGAAGTGCAAATACTTCAAATGGATTGATGAGAAGTTCTCGGACCGAGCCACGAGGTGATATTGGATCTACTTCATAAAAGACAGCAATCTTCATCTGTGTTCGTGGACGACTTGGACGATGTTGACTCAATGCAAGCTCAAGTGTCTTCAGTGAAACTTTCAAGAATGAAGTGTCAATGCACGCTCAAGCATCTTCAACTAAACCTTTCAAGAATGAAGTCCCAATGATGAAGATTGAACGAAAGTGTTACCAAGCGTGTATTATGGTGTTGTTTTGTTGTCTATTGTACTTTATGATGAAATGTAAAGTACTTGAGAATGAGAAAAAGTTTCTGACTGCCATAGTTAAAAATGGTGTTGTTCTCGGATTAAACGTTGGGTTTTTTTTCTTTTTGAAAGATGCGAAGAAGTTTGTGTTGTGGAACAAGATCATTGTTGCTTTGTTGTCGTTTGTGCTGTGGTATGGACTTGCCATAAGTTTACCATCATCTTCTCTGTTTTGATGCGGAATCATCTTCTCTCGTTTTGCAATGCAGAATCATGTTCTCTCGTTTTGATGCGACCGACATATACACAAGACAAACATGAGTCATTACCCGAGTGCCATAAGTTGTATTCAGTAATCACGTAAGTGCTAGTCGCGATGAAAAAGGATCACTTTAGTGTCAAGTTATTGTTAAAGTGATCGGTTAAGTGTCACTTGTAGTTAAAAGTGAACAGCTAAGTGCCAAGTTTTTTTAGAATAGGATCAGTTAAGTGCCAATTTTTTTGTCGGTTTTCTGTAAAAATTGCGCCAGCCACCAGCACCGGCGACACCACCAACCATCACCACTATCCACACTACACACTAGGCGCTCCAGCCACCACCATGCTGGTGGTGTTGCTGCACAAGATACTAGTGCAAGGCTCGGCCAGCACTAGTTTGCACCAACACATGGTGTAAGATGTGCAACCGCACACTTGTACTGTGTGTAGGTGCACCGCTTAAGCCTATAACCCCCACCACAAACCAATAATCACCAGCATCACCATCACCACACCAAAGACCCCAGCCACGACATTAGCACCCCACCAACAAACCGACTACCACCTACCACCAAACATCACCATCCACCATCACTAGATACACCAAAGACTACTATCACCACGTAACACCAACAAAGAAGAAGAACAAGTAAAAGCCAGAATCCATGATAAACAACAACATAAATTGACAAGCAGCGCAAGATCATTTCATTGATATTAATATCATCAAGTCTGAGTCTGACAACATTCATTTCATTGATATTTCATCAAGTGTGAGTCTGAGTCTGACAACATCAATGAATGACAAACTAAAGAAAAAAAAACAAAAGATAACCATCGATGCATAGACTTTCTATATGCACGACAACATCATCGTTTACATAATCAAGTTTACTCCTAAGCTCCACAAATCCTATCACATCTCATCTCATCAATCAATATGCACGACACCCCCGTTCGTCCTCCTTTCGATGGGCCTTTCACTTGATTCATAATTCTCGGCACTCTTTCTAACTGGACGTGCAACTTCTTCTTCAACCTTCTCGCATCCACCACTCGGATGGAGCTGCAAATGTCATAGGCCGAATTGAATCAAAAGGAGCCGGAGCCGGAGCCGGAGATGGAGCCGGAGCCGGAGCTCGAGCTTGAGCCGGGTTCTTTCTCTTATTTTTTTGGCACGCTTGATGTTGATGTTTTCTTCTTTTTTGTTGGTGCAGCCGTCGATTCTTGAGTTGGGCCCGAGATAAGAACTTCCGAACTTCTCCCGGGCTACAAAAACAATAAATTGTTAGCAAAAATCTACAGCATAAATTAAATTAAATGCAGCCAATAAAACTTACATTGAGAATGACTGTTCCAAGAGGGCTCATTCGTATACGTGCCATAGCCATATTGTCCGAACCTCTTCCCAAGTGCCCTCTTGTTTGAATAGGGCGTCACTTTCAGAACTTGTGATTTGTTGCCCCTTTGTCCCGCTTTCTTGGGCCCTTTAACTACAGCCCGAGGCTTGTTCGACCCATTGTGTTGGGCGTCTTCTAGATGGCCTTTGTGTACCGCCCTTCACCTGGCCTTGTTCTAGTTGTCCTTCGTGTAGCCCTTCAACTTCAAAGTGACACCTCCTTCGTTTGGCCTTCTCGTGGTACCGGTGGTGGTACTTGTGGTGCCCTTGCGGTGATTCTTCCGGTGGCTCCCGTGATGATCCTTGAGGTGGCTCCCGTGATGATCCTTGAGGTGGCTCCCGTGATGGCCCTTCGGTGGCGTTGAGTTCGAACTTGCTTTCTTCGAACCCGAGAAAGAGGCGAAAAGATACCATAAATATAATATCGAGACATATAATAATAAAAACTGAATACAAATTGATTGAATTTAGCACTGGGTATTTCTTTCGCTGCCAAGAACAAGCCGAATTGCACCGGCCGTGATGCTGCTTGGGTCAATCCTTCAGCTGGCCGTGATGCTTTGCTTGGGTCAATCCTTCACCGGCCGTGATGCTTGCCACTGGGCCAATCCTTTACCCGGGCCGTGTTCTACCTTGCCTTCTTCGAACAGCTGTTCGGTTTCATGACTTACCGAGGTTCTTCTTGTGACCTAACAAACACATTACATACAAGGCCAAATAGGATATCATTATGTACATTTTTATGATAAACGACAAGAAAGCAACATAAACATAAAATAAATTTCATGACTTACCGGTTCTACTTGTTGACTCAAGAACAACGACTCACTTGGCCCCGCTGTGTGCATTTCTCCAACTGTCTCTTCACTAGGCCTTCACCTTGCCTCAACCGTTGTTGCTTCCTCAATTGACAACCTTTAATATTGTGGCCTGTTAGGCGACAATAAGAGCACGTGATCTTTGCACCCTCCCTCGCTCATTCTTTGCTGACCCGAGACCTCTCCCTCCGCCATTCTTCGTCTTCGTTTTGTCCTTCCAATTGTCTTCTTCAAAGGCAAAGGTAGAGGTGCTTCACGATCCGTGGGCTCCCAAACTTGCTACTTCTAATTGGCTGCATCATGAACTGATAGGAAGCAAGATACTTTGATTTATGGTACCAATCATCGATGTAATCATCTATATTGTCGCCCTTCAACTGGATGGCACATATGGCATGTGCACATGGAATTCCACTTACTTGCCATGATCTACATGAACACTTCCTACTTCCTAGATTGACAACATACTTATCTCGCACCCTTCATTATCTCATATCCGTCATCTCCATTCCAAATGGGATGACAATGCGTACTTGCAGCCAAGTTGTCATCCAATTTCTTCACAATCCTAGGACCATATTGTCTTGTCCACTTTGCAGCCTCATCTCTTTGTTTCGCAGCCGAGTCATAACCGCAACTCGTATATCTTCAAGCATTGAGATGACTGGTTTGCATCTCGGCATCTATTATCTTCGAATTAAATACTTCACAAATGTTGTTGTCGACGTTATCGCACTTGAACTCCTCACTGAAGAATGCCCTACACCAATGCTTCGGTTCTAGTTGAAATAGGGTAGCACAACCTTCCTTTGTCAACTGAAGCAGTCCTTCTTTGGCTATTCTAAAGTCAGCTATGTTTGCACTCTTTGCTAATTGCCAAAATTCCAATTGTAGCTTATCCCCTTTGTAGGTCTTTGCCCAATTTCCGTATATGTGCCGCGCACACATTCGATGTTCAGCATAGGGTAACAACTCGGCTACTGCCGGAACCAATCCCTGCAATAATTCAAAGTAAGAAATATTATAGCAAATTACATGTTCATATTACAAAGCAAAGCAAAGCAAACTATTGACTAAACTTTTCAAAAAGCAAGCATTACCTTCTGGTCACTCGTGAATGCCCACCCTTCCCCGTTTGTTATCTCCAAGTCAGCCATCAGATTTTTCAAGAACCAAGACCAATTGTCCTTGTTCTCAATCTTTACAATAGCCCAAGCTAGTGGGAACATTTGGTTATTCGCATCTCTTCCAATCGCTGCCAACAATTCTCCCTTGCACAAGCCCTTCAAGAAACAAATGCCGTCCAATCCTATAATCCGTCTACAACCAGCTAAAAACCTCGTCCGCATGCATCAAAGCACACATAGAACTTATCGAACTTGGTCCCATGATCGGAAGTGGTCTCTCAATCACCTCTACATACACTCTACTTGTAGGGTTTTGCAGCCTACACTCCCAAGCATACTCCCACACCTCGCCCATATTCCTTAGCATACCGACCAATAAGTACCTTTATCACCTTTTGCTTTGCTCTTTTGCACTGATTCCTAGATACATTGATGCCTACACGCTCCTTCACCAAAGATCCTAAAGTTAGCAAGTTTCAAGTTGGGCATCACCTTGATCGATCGAAGAAGTGCTTCGACAACCATGAACTTGTTACCCTTTTGTTTTGAAAATTAATGGAACAAGTGTGTTCCTCTTGGTAGGCTCTAATCTGAAAAGACCCACTCTTCTTAACAAACGCACCGTAAATCTTCCATGGACAGTTTTGCTGCGAACACCTAGCTCTTACAAATTTCTTGGTATTTCTAATGAAATCAATATTTCTTTGTGCAGCAATGGAAGAACTCAGTATAGCTTCCCTAAATTGTATCGCATCATGGAATTTCATACCTACTTGACAAAGTAGGAGATGCAATGATGGATCATAGGAAGGAAACTTACTTTTCCTTCTACGCACAGCTCGTTGATCTTCTTCAACTTCGTCCCGGGAAGTTGCGGTGTCGATGCTTTCTTCATAATCTGTCTCCGGACCTGGCCAGCAACACCAACATCTCGGGGGCCTTCGTCTCTCGTTTGGATGAACAGCTACATGCAAAGTTGCAAATCTATCTCGACAAAAAGTCCCTTTGTTTTTCCTTGACTGTGTAAGCTCCTCATCGTCGGCGTCACTTAAGATTAACAAATTTTCAGCTTCAGCAGCCAACCCTTCATCGTCATCGTCACCCTCACTGGATTCAGCTACTTCCCAATCTAATTCAGTGATGGTGACATCACCCATGTCACAATCGCTCCGGTGAACAAAGATCTGCGCCCCTCTCCTCCCCATCCCGTCCATCATGACCTACTTCATCTCCTCCTTCTCCTACTTCGGTGGTATCTCGTGTCATCATGTTCGTCCTCACTATTGTTTTCAACAAACACTTTCGCCTCTTCGCCATGAAGATAATGATATAAGACATCCCTAAAACCATTATCATCTTCCAAAACTCTCAAACCATCTCTCAAGCCTTTCCCAGAACACAAGACAAAGAACTTTTGTACTCTACAAGGCAAAAATGTCACTATATCCCTAACAAATCCAATATAAGATGCCTTCTTTATATCTACAAAGATAGTACCCTCATTCCCCCTCATACTCCCACTCATCCTCCCCAATCACAAAATCTCCACCGTAGTAAACGATGACAAGAACATAGTCTTTATGCGCCATTTCGCAACAAAAGAGGACAAATATACAATTAACTATTTTGGGACCACATTCACAAAGAACAATTGCAAGTGGAGGTCCCCACACTCTTTATTAAAGAAAAGAAAAGAAAAGAAGAAGAGAGAGGGAAGATGCGGTCGTCGACAACTGCAAAGCTTGAAAACAACAGCCTCAGGACAAGGACAAATAAAAATTAAGATGGGACCCGACAACCGCTTTGATTATGCCGTCGCATTTCTTTAAAATATGGAGAGATTCCTCAGCATGGGTCCTCAACAATGCAATTTATTAAACAAATATCCAAGTCCCCATCCCCACAACCTTCGATTCTCACATGTGCAAAGTCCAATACTCGAACCCTAACAATCACCAATCATCGCACATTTCACATCCGACCACTACAAATTACTTTCGCACATCACAATTCAACACCCCCGAATGAATCACACATCACAAAGGATGAGGCGACGTCGAGCCCTACACCGAGCCCTAATTTCCCCCCCTCGAGCCCTACACCGAGCCTATATTTCAATGCCGCTCCTAAACTGTCAATTTGAACCCCCAATAGGATTGTAGCACTACATCTCAGCCATTAAATCTCACATCAAGCCCGACCTTTCCTGCCGACCCCCAAATTTGAAGTCCGAGCCCTAATAAACGAGTCGGAGCCCTAATTTCACCACGGGGAGAGGAAGAAGAGAAAAACCTGAGCAAATCGACGACGGCGAGCGATGACGGCGCTCGACGACGGCGACCGACGACGCCGACCGACGACGGCGACCGACAAAGGCGAGCGACGACGGCGAGCGATCACCGCGAACGGCGAGCTGTGAACG
Organism: Eucalyptus grandis; assembly: GCF_016545825.1. Taxonomy (NCBI): domain Eukaryota; kingdom Viridiplantae; phylum Streptophyta; class Magnoliopsida; order Myrtales; family Myrtaceae; genus Eucalyptus; species Eucalyptus grandis. The sequence goes on along the minus strand of NC_052613.1, from coordinate 47,818,808 downwards.
GCGATGGATGGATGGAGAGGACGTCGACCTACTGGTGAACCGACAAAATGTTAAATTCCAAATAAACGAACGACGTCGTTTTGTTTGGCCAAGTGCACAAAGTGGATGGGGCGACGTCGTTTTCCTCCTCCACGTCTGCTTTTTTTTAAAAAAAATTGCCACATCGGGGCTTAAGCTTGTCGCCGGAAAATGCCACGTCTGCATTTTGGCCGGTTTTTCGCCGGATTGGCACTTAAGTGTCCCATTTTACTCCGATGATGGCACTTAAGTGTACCATTTTAAAGTTATGGCACTTAAGTGTCCCGGCGTGCCAAGTTATGGCACTCCAGGTGTCCCGACCTCAGAAACTGTAGTTAAGAACTTCAGATTGATAGAGCAAACTCATGCCATGTTAATGGCCATTAGGTGCTTTGAATTGTCTTTCCTGTTTTAGACTGGAAACTTCAACACATTTACTAAGCGTGAAAAGTGCCCGATTACTCTTTTTATATCTAGAATTCTGATATGGAAAAATTACTTTTTGCAGCATTCACCAGAAGTGGAAGAAACTCTGTATTGACTTTTGGCCGGCATTTACAGATACAATGTACATATTCCCACAGACGTGATCTTCATTTCTGAGCACACTCTGCGGTACATCAAAATATATGTAGGAAATGGATTATTGTGCCTCAACCCTCATTCCATCATTTTACTCACCATCCAAGATTAAAGAATGGTTTAGTTGGTTTGAGTACAGACATAAATGAAGGCTTTTCGTATCCTAGATAGGAATCAATGAAATATTTGCTCGTTTCGATAACTATCCATGTTCCGCTTCATGGAATCAGAGAAACATCGCCCTGCAGTCGCTGGTTGGCTAAGTTTAAAGGGTGGGTAGATTTGTTTCTGCTATATTTTTCGACAGGATGTTCAAAAGACACGGCTAATGGTCATGGGTATAATCAGAATCTAGAAAGAATCTCTTTTGAAGGATTAGCAAATTGCCTGCATTTTCCAACAAATTGTCCACATCCTATTTGTTCATTTCTAGCATTATCAAAGCACGTGTTAATGGTTCAAAATAAGAGTGGCGCTGTGCTGGATCATTTCTCAAGGAGGATAACTTATCACTCTTCTCTTCCTCTGCAGGCCAAAGCATCTGCTGTAATTCTTAATTGAGAAAGCATTAGTTTCTACTTGAGTTTGGAAAAGTTGCCTCCATATTTGCATGTGTTTAGAAGTGCCCCGATTTGATACGGAGAAGCAAGAACAGAATACACATATTTATGCCCTTCACCAAAGTCCTTTTCTGATTTTCGGAGTGAACCACGTCTGAATTCAACATTTTTAGATACGGGTCGGCTTTCGCGGGAACTTAGGTGAGGCCACTGGAATGCTTTATTCATAGGCTTTGTTGCCACTGGTAGGAAAGGTAGTTTATGAATCTTGCCATTCTCAGACGGCAGGCTTATGAGCTGTTCTAACTTTCTAATGGGCCTCTCTCCAACATTTTCTTTAGCATTGAAATTTGACGGTTGAATTTTGTAAGTGCGGCAGCCGTTAGTCGGATTTCATGGTCCCCTGAACTCACAATCGCTGCGGGGATAATGGCGAGCGACTCCCCTGTTCACGGCTCCACTTTCCTCCGGTTTCAGCTTCTTCCTAATCATTTCCTCTGCATTGCGTGCTTCCCAGGGAAAATTCGACGGAGATGTTCGGAGATTAGGAGTCTCGATCGTCCACGCTGGTGGTGAGAATCCAAGTTTCAATGTGCCGAATCCAACTTTGCCCGTTCCTGACTCACTGAGTCTGAGGACTGTTGATTCCATTGAAAAGCAGCGAGGAAGATGAAATCGCTTCTGAATTCTTCTTCACCTCCGAGGTATCCTGCGAAGATCCTCCTGCGAGCTGGAGAGCTGGTGACGGGGCTTTTTGGGAGCTGCTATGGAAGAAGAGTGAGTGATCTCTAAGCCTGACCGAATCATTCGTGAGAACTCTGTCAATGCTGGTGTCGAACTCGCCAGACGCATAACTGCACGTTGGATTTTTTGATAAAAAAATTGAGGTTCAACAACAATCAATGCTTCCATCCGTTTAGATAATGAACTCCACCGTGACAATGAATATTTTCAATCAATTATTGCCATAACTATACGTGGCCGACTTATTGATTTTAATTCCAAAAGCCTTCAGGTCAAAGCACGCTGAATAAATGTTCTAGGATGAGCTAACAACAGCTGAATCATCTCGATCCCACCTAATTTCATGGAGTTCACGACAAGGTAGGTGGGATTGATTAATAATGGCAAATCTAAAAGTAAGACCACCAAAAACGGAATGATGTGCACAAGTTAAAGAATCAGAACAGTATCCTAACCCGTTTCAACACTAATCATTTCACTGATATGATAAGCTAAAAGCATCTCAGACTTCACGTGCTGATAGATACATATTTCGCTCATAACGCATGCTCACTTTATGATAAAATCCCATTAACACAAGGATTTAATTCTCCAACTTTCACGGCAGGTCCGCATGAGGTCTAGCTTTCTCCAGTTTTCGATTGCCTGCACATGACCTTTATATAGCCTTTTTATACTTTCTCTAAACTTAAAGAAAAGACAACCCCTGCACTTACGAATAAGCAAAACCATCACATTTCAACCTCTCCCTGTGCTATGGTGCTTATCTTCCATAAGCAATAATCCTCCTTCCTCCTTCCTCCTTCCTCTTCTTCATATCATTCACTGATGCTCTATGGACCACAGCAAACCATTGAACAAAACTCGTCATCCTATGAGCTCATACCACAAATCATTACCCATACAAAGACCTCCCTTTGCAAACCTGATTCAGCAGTTCTAGGCCAGGTAAGTAGACAACACATGCTTCACATTTAATAAGTCTGAGAATATGAGGCAAAAAGAAAAAAAGAAAGGAGAACTTGAATCATCAATATCATATTCCTGTGCCTAACCTATTAGCGACCAATTTTGGCGGAAAATCTTTGTCATGGACACCGACTGTCCTACATGGCAATTGTCACGTCGGTGATTTCTAGCCAAAATTAGCTAGAATGAGTATATTGATAAGTTGTCAAAAGGTTTATGACTAAAATTGCAAATCAATAAAAGGTTTATAACTGAATTGACAAAATCAAAATATTTAAGATTGAATTGACCATCGTACGAGTAGGTTTAAAATCTTTTGGACAATTATCTTGATACAAAACGTATATTACTCCCTACATTATACAACTTTTCTTGAATAGATAATATCTTTTGTTAAGTTGAATTTTCTCATATTTCCCAGGAAAGACTAAGGCTTCGTTTCTTTCGTGAAAAACAATTTCTCAGAAAACATTTTCCTGATTTTCCGGTGTTTATTTCACAAAAAAACGAACTAGTTATAGCAAACATTTTTCACAAAGGAAAACAAGTCTTCTAAAAAGAGGACAAAATGTTTTCCACTTTTTAAATTAGGGAAAACATTTTCCTTACTCAATCTTGTCTTATGCTCTATTAGCCCCGCTTCCTTTTTTTTTTTTTTTTTTTTTAAATTTGAATTTTAAATATTTTTTCTTTTTCTTCTTTTTCCTCTTTTTCTTTTCGTTTTCCTTTCTTCTTTTTTTTCCACCTTCTTCTGTAGTTGATCATTGACATGGCTATGGCCGGTGATCGGCCACAAGCGAGCCTTAGGCCTCACCTGGCTCACCCTCACACTTGTCGATCTCTAGCCTGCACTGGCAAGGCTAGAGGCTAGAGAGCTCGAGGCTCGCCCTCACATTCGCCTATCTCTAGCGAGCTCGTGGCAAGCTTGAGGTTCTTGCTCACTAGATCCACGAGCCAACGACGAGCATGAACCTCTAGCTCACTACTCACCAAATTAGTGAGCCAGCAGCAAGCGTGAGCCTTTAGCTTAGCCTAAGGCCGGCAAGCTAGCAGAAGCTTGGCTTTGGTCGGTTGCCGACAATAGTTGTGGCTAGCAACTAGCCAAAGAAGAAGAAGACAAAAAGAAAGGAAAGGAAAGAAAACAAAACAAAATAAAAGATAATTAAAATTTGTTTTTAAAAATAATTTAAATTTTGATTTTTAAAAATAATAATAATATCATAGTTATTGAAAAAAAAAAAATTGCATAGAGAAAAAAAAAAATTCCTTACTGAACAATGAAATAATATTTTCCATTTCATTTTCAAGTTTTAGCTGAATACTAAAAAATAATTACATTTTTCTAGAAAATATTTTTTCAGAAATGCTATATTTTCAGGGAAACAAATGGAGCCAATTTACAATATAATTTGTCTTGCTTTTTCGGCTGTGGATCTTCATTTGTCAGTGTGAAGTGTATAATCCCTATATATTTGAAGTCATCACTTAGCAAAGATTCCTATAACTTTTTAGTTCTTAAATTCAATTAAAATTTTCATTTTCATTATGCAAATTGTGCATGACATTTTGCCAAAAAACATAATGCACATATGACATATAAACCTATTGTATGAATGCCAATTTAGTCATAAACCTTTTAATTTACCCATTTAGTTCTAAACCTTTTGACGATTTGTCAATCTAGTCCTTCCGCCAATTTTGGTAAAAAATAATTAACATGAATACTAGTCATTCTATATAACACAGTTGGCGCTAATGAAAACAATTTTTGCAATTAGAAAAGTTTGAAATTTTTATAAATTTTCTTTGCTTTTCCATTTCTTTTTTTTTTTTTTTTCATTGTGGTCGGCGATAGCCACTAGGTGAAGGCTTGCAAGCTCACCAGCTGCCCCGAGGGGGAGCAAGGCAACCGCAATGAAAAAATAAGAAAATAAAAAATATTAAAAATTTCAGATTTTTTTTTAAAAATTTACAAAAATTGTCTATGTTAATGCCGATTATGTCACGTAGGATGATAGACATCCCTATTAGAGATTTTTAATCAAAATTGGCTAAAATGATCACATTGGCAAATTGTTAAAATGTTTAGAAATAATCTTATCAAATTCAAATTAAAAGGGTTAAGGCTAAATTGACATTCGTACAATTAAAAAAGTTTGAAATTTTTATAAATTTTCTTTGCTTTTTCCATTTCTTTTTTTTTTCATTGTGGTCGGCGATAGCCACTAGGTGAAGGCTTGCAAGCTCTCACCAGCTACCCTGAGGGGGGAGCAAGGCGACCGCAATGAAAAAAATAAGAAAATAAGAAAATAAAAAATATTAAAAATTTCAGAATTTTTTTAATTTACAAAAATTGTCTATGTTAACGCCGGTATGTCACATAGGATGATAGACATCCCTATTAGAGATTTTTACTCAAAATTGGCTAAAATGATCACATTGGCAAATTATTAAAATGTTTAGAAATAATCTTATTAAATTCAAATTAAAAGGTTTAAGGCTGAATTGACATTTGTACAATAAGTATAAAACTTTTTTGACAATTATCACCCTGGAAATTGTGCATGACACTCTACAAGTTAATCTTAGTTCAAGGCATGAAATCTAAAATTTATATAAAAGTTGGCTTTGCATCAAGTTTTCTTTCCAATAGGTGTTTAGTATTGTGCAAATGATTATATTATGTATATTATTATTCTTTTAACGTCCTCAATTTTGTGGTTTTACAGCGTAAGGAGCATTTTTAGCAATTGGTTTTGGATGTTATATATTCCGGTTGCCATAATCGCACACACGAACGAGTGGTCGGCTTGTCTCTGTCGCTTGATGGAACCGTTTATTTGTAATGGATCTAATAGACAAGTCCTTTCTTGTCTTCAGGATAGTTTTGGTGGCACGACTGTAACCCTCTAGAAATTCTCTTATAAGGAAATCAGGTAAAGGGTTTGAAGAACCATTTGTGAATTGGATATCAAGATCAAAAACTAATAGGATGGCTGCCATCTTGCAAAAATATGTGTTGGTGCAGTGTTTAAAATATCTTTTCATAATACTTCTTTTGTTCATTTGCAATCAATACGTAAGAGAAATTTGGAAGATTTCTTCAACAATTAGAATGGGTACAGTTTAAAGGTTATATACATAAATATTGCCAAATAATCGATGAAAGTTCTTTAACTTTTTTTGGCCAATCAAACACATACATACATACAGACATACATACATACATATTTATATTATTTTTAGTCATGTTGGTCCTGAGATTAGACTATGTATAAAAACAATGATGTGGCATTCTACATCAACGCATGACAGATATTAAATTCTGACGGAAGAAAAAATATGGAAAATCGAAAACGAAAACCGTATGAGAGAAAAAGCCAGCGTTTATAGTTAGGTCTGACGAGGAGAGAGAGACGCTTGCTTTGAGCTCAGTGAAGATTGTCACCCTTCATTGAGTTGCACCATTATTGATCGAGATACCACGTGACCGTTAAATCGAAAATAAATTAGAGACCGATTACACTTGACATGTCATAAAATTTAGACAATTATATAATGATATGGTCTGCATAAACTAAATTAGATATTAACTTATTCTTATTTTGATAATTTGACGGAGTTCACGAGGCTTGCATAAGTGAGATGGTGATGTCATGATCTATGTGATGCATGATGATTATGGTCAAGCTTGAGAAATTGAAGATAGTAAGGTGTACAAAGTTAATACACTTGCGGCAAAACAAAGATGTAATTCAGAATCTCGCTTGTTTGAAGAGTTTAGCCATCAACAATTATTTGGAATTCGTATATTTTGTGACTGGAGAAGGAGATATAGAGCTGCTAAGTAACCTTGAGACTATCAAATTGACAAGTTGCATCAATTTAGAGAAGCTCCCAAGCAAGATGCACACCCTCTCCTCTCTTAGAGGCATGACAGTCAATAACTATCCAAAACTCGTGTCCTTTCTCGAAACAGGCATACCAATATACTACAAGGTGTTATGATCTTTACTCATAGGATTAATTGTTCATCTAGATGAAGCAAGCAGCATCAGTCATACCCATGGTAACATGATGTATTGTGTACAAGAATTAACAATTTCCGGATGCAATTCTCTGCCATTTAGCAAGGGTAGATTTTTACCCCGACCCTCAAGAGACTTGCAATTTGGAACTGGAGGAGAGTGGAGTCACTTGCGGAGATAAATGTTGACCATTTTCAATCGATTCAAGAGATTGAAATTACGGGTTGTAGGAATGTGAGCAGTTTACCCCAGTGGCTACACACTGTCTCATCTCACTTCCTCGATATTGGATAGTTATCCTGCTCTAAAGCTGGAGTGCTTTCCTCCTCTTCCACCCAGCATCTTGAAAGTTTGTCTTTGGGATGTCCGAAGATAAAATCATTACCTAATGAGTTCCATTGACTTTCATGTCTCTGAGATCTGGAAATTTCTGAATGTGAGAGTATTACACGCTTCCCCAATAGAGGATTGCCGTCCCAGCTACAGGAACTCGGTGTATGGGGATGCAGGAATAAGAAGCAGCCGGTGAGGAAGTGGCTTACCCCCCTCACCTCCCTTCAATATTTGAGGATCGACGGTAGCGCTAGAGGTGTGGGAGGGGAGAAGGATCTTCTACTTCCGCTCCTTCCTCTCTACTCCATCTCAATATCTCATATATGGGGAATGTGGAAAGACTGTCTAGCAGTCTGGCAGCTCGCTCCCTCTCTCCGGACCTTATGGATCGTACGATGCCCGAAACTGAGGGAATTGCCCTCGGATGGCCTCCCTCCCTCCGTGGAGCTACTCTGCATAGTATAATGTGGGATTCTCAAGGAGCGATGCGCAAAACTGACCGGCTGCAATTGGCACCTCATTCGCGAAATTCATGAAGTTATATTAAATTGTATAATATCTGAGCCGGCTCTTTGAAAATGGTTCGGATTTTAGACCCAGGAATTATTAACTTGAACAGCGTTTTATAATTTGAGCAGATTAGGCAAGCTAAAGCTTTTGGGCCTAACTGGGGGTGTAAAAAATACTGCTTCATCGTCGTCTCCTTCCACCTGTTGTCTGCACGTTAATCACCTATGACAGCGCCCTTGAGATGCATCTCTCCGTCCACACACGACTAGAGCCTTCCCTCGTCGACAAGGACAAGTGGCGACGACAACAAGCCGGGATCTGAGGCTCGCCTCCAGTGGAGCTTTGACCGAGCCGTAGATTTCAGTATCTGGTTGCCTTCTTCTAGCGCTTCACGTGGGCGGGGGAAGACGATTCATGAACGATGAATCATGCAATTTTTCTCTTTTGCTGAATGTCCGGGTGTTTAAACTCATGTTCTGCTTTGGGTTTGGATCTTGCATCAGTTTTCGGGTAAATCCATTCGTCCTCGGACTCTGTTTTTCTTTCTTTTTGTTGGGTTCGTTAGTCTATCTTCCTACATTGTTAAGGATTCGACTTCTGCTTTTTCGCGTGACCCGGTTTTTGTTTGCTTTTGCTGGTGCAGGTTTGAGACTCAAGCAAAATAGGCAGGATTTGGTCCTCGACTTGAAGGAAGTCCTGAACTTCTCGGAATCGGACTCGACGGTTCGCATTCCAGAACTTCGAGCTGAATTTCCGAGAGATTTGTCTTTTCTCGCGTTCAACGAGGATTGGAGCCCCAATTAGGCTTGATCGGAGGCGTTCAGCAACGATTGGAGGATGAGGATGCCAGTGCCGCCAGGGGCGACCCAGCACCAGCTGTACTCGGTGCCGCCCACAGGTTGGGTCACGGGCTCCGACGGCAACGGACATGGGAACAGCAAATGTGGGTGAGAGACACCCAGATTGAGTTTCGCACTTCCAGTAGTAGCAAGCAGGCCTTACTATGCTTTTGTATGAGTAAGTGTGATAATTCAATTATTTGTCCATATTTTACAGTTCTTCTCTGTCCTACTTCACACTAGTCCAAGAGCATCAATTCACTGATTCACATATCGTGTGGCAGCATGTTTGTCAATTACATTATGAGTGTTTTGGAGCCAATAAATTTTCTGATAAGATCAGTGAATTCTATTTTGAGATTGAGAGATTGCTTTGCAAGAGACTGAGGGCTAAATATTGTGCGAGTTATTGGTGTATTTGGAGGCTGGGTAAAATTAAGAGTATTTGAGTAACTTGGGTGGTTGTAGTGTCTGGTGTTTGATTTATTAATTTTGTTTATTATTGTGTTTGGTGGCTTGTTTTTTCGCAATGATATGAATACTTAAATTTAATGGGCCAGGTGATGATCTTCAACTGCTTTCTTTATTCTTCTTGCTGTCAGTTCAGACTTTTTGGTCATGGAGTATTCATTGGAATTTAGAACAGGATCTCTCCTGAAGGGTTGGTACATTCCCTCGTTCACCCTCCTTTGGTTTGTGCCTTTGTGGATAAAATCTGTCAAGTCCATCAGAATAACAATAAACTCTTGTTTATACATGTGATCTCATGAAGATTTCTATACCTCAATATTTTTCATTAAAATCAAGTATGATCTTCCCATTTACTACTCCTATTCCACTCTTCTACTCGTAGTCACTTCTCTTCACAGATTTGGCATCAGTTCCCCTATCTATTTAAATGATTTTCATGAATTCATCAATCCAGCAAAAAGATCATAAATCTGGGATGCTATTAATGTTCTCTTGCTTTTGAATTTGGATTCTCAGCTTATTTTTGCATTCTAGCAGTTTTCTGCACTCATCCAATTCTTTTGTTCTCACTATGCTCGGTCTCATCCTCCAAGATTCTCTCAATCTTGTTTACCTTGCAGATTTTATTGGACTTACATCAGTGAAGTTTGTTGGTAGGACCCGGCAACCTATGGAAAGGTCTGTGTACCCTTCCTTCACTGTCGCCTCTCTAGTATTAAGTCTAGGAGAAGATGCTGAAGGGGGGGACCCTGGATGTGAGACTCTTCCTCATTGTAGAGATGAAGGGACATGCAACTACAGGCTTTCTTGTTAAGATGTTGACTTTTTGTCGAAACTTTCCATGATAGTTGGTTCTCAAATTACTCATGGGGATAGAGGTATGTATATATGTTCTCTTCCCCTGTTCAATAAGTGTCTGTTTTTCCCCTGGTGAATCAATCCACTAGATGAATGTCAAGTCTGGACATAATTAATTTGATAAATAGATAGCAAAGATAAGTTTGAAAATGTTTGAAAGTTGCATCACATCAAAAAAGTGTGGCTCAGGACTTCAGATGGATAGAGCAAGTTCATGTCATGTCAATGGCAGTTAGGTGCTTTCAATCCTCTTTCCTGTTTTAGTCTGGAAACTCCATTCAAATACATTTACTAAGTTGTGGAATGTACCTGACTAGTTTCCCTTATATCTCTGACTCTGATATGTGAAAATTACTTTTGCAGCATTCACCAGAAGAGGAAGGAACTCGGTATTAACTTTCTGTCTGCATGTACTGATACAAAGCACTTATTCCACACGCAATCCTCTCATTTCTCAGCATACTGTGGCACACATCGAGATCTATGGGGGAAACAGATTTACTGCGCCTCAACCCTTCCATTCCAGCATTTTACTACCATCCAAGATTCAGGAATGGATTAGTTGGTTTGAGTACAGACACAAATGAAGGCGTTTTGCATCCTGGGTAGCACTCAATGAAATCTTTGTCCATTGTTCATTTTGGTAATTATTCATATTCTTCTTCATGGAATCAAAGATGCATGCCCTGCAGTCGCTGGTAGGCAAAGTTTAAAGGGTGGGTAGATTTGTATCTGCTATTTCTTTTGACAGGCTGTTTGAAAGACATGGATAATGATCATGGGGTACAATCAGAATCTAGAAAGAATCTCTTCTGAACAATTAGCATATTGTCTGCATTCTCGTCACTTATGTTGTTCGTCATCATTTCCCTAGTTATCTCATTGACATGATTATGTCCACATTCTGTTGTGCGCAAGGGATCAGTTCTACGCAAGGGGGGCACTAAGTTATACGTTAGATATACTCTTGTGTCAGGTTAAGCTTTTAACAAGTGCATTTGTCTAACATGCAGCAATCAAATCAAATAGCATGACCAATCAGCCAACCCTATGTTCTTGTTTGGTTCTTTCTTCTAGTAATTTTTTATGGTCTGGAAGACTTTCAGACAAGGATTATAAGCCTCTCATAAGATCATCAATTTACAACAAGGTTTAAAGATTGGACTGTTAAATATGTTATTGATGGTCTGGTTATCTATTAGTGTCAACTCTTTTTGTTGCCCAAGAAAGTAATTGAAATGGTTGGAAGAGTTGGGAAAATTTTGGAACTCGATATTATTTATATGGTGGGTAATGGAGATAATATTTCTCTTTGGTATGACTTGTGGCATCATGCTGGGATCTTGCCGGAATTATTTCTCAAGCAGAATATCTTATGATTCTGCTCTTCCTCTGCAGGCCAAAGGATCTGCTGCAATTCATAACTCTCATTGGAAATGGCTTGCCGCTAGGTCTGAAGAGTTGGTCTTCATCCAGACTGCAGTTTGTGGTGTGGTTTTTTCTAATTTCTCAGCTGCAGACAAGATTGTATGCACAGAATCTTTAAATAGTTGCTTTGACTTTTTTTTTTTGCTGGGGAAATTGTCAGAATGCTGATGTTGACTGGCACAAACTTGTGTGATGCTCCCCTAATGTGTCAAGATTTGGCTTCAATTCATTCTTGGTTAGTATTACATGATAAAATCCCTGCTTTAAGAGGATTAACAGTTGGTCTGTTGGGAATACAAGATCTCTCTGCTTGCTCTGTAATCTAAGTTTTGAATTTTGCTCCCATCTAAATTTTTTGTGTAGTTTCTCTAATGAAGCACGGAGGAAGGTCATAATTCTGTCAAATTAATCAACCAATCTTGCTGTCATCTAATTCTCAATGTTTAATGTTGTAAACTTTATCAAGTTCTCTGTCAAGCATAGTTTTCAGAGTTACCTTGGTCTCAAAATAAGATTGGCACTGATAAGCATCATAGGTTTTCTCTTGCCTGGAACCTAAGTTTGTGAAACTGTCTAGCTAGAGTAAGACTTGTTTGAGGTTATGCCTATTGTTGGTTTTTTCGCTCGTAAAATTGCATGTTATGCTCTGTGTCATCTCTATGCTTGTGATTGTAGATAGATGTCAATTTCAACCCTCTTCTTTTCGGGTCCAATTTTTATGCGGTCCATTTATTCACCTTTGCATTTATCTAAATAGTTATTGGAGGAAGAAGCGCAATCGATGAAAAGGATTTGTTATAAGATTAAAAAGAGAATAATTTATTGACTACAAGATATAAAGATAGACATTACATCATATTGCTCTTTTCTTTTTTGTGCCTTTATGGTAATTTCACTCAATCACAGCCGTAGGAATGGTCATTTGAAATTCGGACATTTTCTTCTAGTTATTCGCCATAATATCATCATCACTTCAAAGAAGAAATTATTTGGAATGGTCGGTGGTGTGCGTGCTTGGGCTTATTTTTAAATGTAAGTTTGCCGATGAAGACCTCTTCCAAGAAGCAGCCCTATGTCTTTGACAAGAAAATCCAACTTATTTACTGTTAGAGCATTCACGCAGAGTAATAGGTGTTGACCAAGTACAGCTACCTGACCGCATTGGAATCTTCCAATCTTATGATTATTCAAAACTTATCGCATTTGCCGTAAATTGATAGAATTGGTATTTTCTATGCATGCTACATGAAAAAGTTCTCTCTTTGCCTTAAGCGGTCTTTCACTTTCGATAATTATAAAATTCTTGCAACGGATGGGCAATTTCTCTGAGTTTCAAGTGATTTAACTGCTTATGCTTCGAGCAATTGATTGTCCAATGCATCATTTTACTTCTAGGATATGTTGTTTGTTGACGAAGACACGGGATACATGTTCAGAATTCAGAGCTTGGTTTCTTATTGCATCTGCAGGTTACTGTTTTCAAGCAATTTGCTAGTAAATTAGCATCTCTGAATGAAAAGTTGATCGGTATTAAAGTGGGTGACTTCTGGTGAGGCGAATGTTATTTACGTTCTGGCTTTGTCTTTGATATTTACACACGACATGTCCAAAACTTTTAGCCGCTCCATTTCAGCTATGTGAAGGATGGATTTGTTTTAGGGCAGCTCTTGGGAAATTGATTTACAGTCACACTATGGTAGGAGACCCAACAAGAAGCGCCAGTAGCTACTTCAATAGAACGAAGACCCCACCAACCAAAAATACAATTCTATCATCCAAATGAGATAATGAAACACGGAAAAAAATTATTGGCTTATCAAATTATCTATTGAGCCATGAAAAAGATTCAACAAAAAACACAAAATCCTCATTTACTGCACAAATACAGACGGACAACAAGCTCCTAGGACATCTAAAGCCCACTTTGAGCATAAGAATGTGATAATTCAACATGAAATCAATATGAATCCAAAGCGTCACTTTCTTCCATGGATATACATTCTGCAGAGGTCCAAGTAACAATTAGTAATACCAAACAGCTACTGATTTTATTTGACTCAAATCATCCTATCAAATAATTTTGTTTCAAGCCTTGAGACGACCCAATTTGATGGAAAGGGATTGCAACATCAATGCAGCATCTCTCTATATGTTCACATGACTAAAACACTTTTATAATGAGATCAAAATCCTCACATTTTACAAATGAACAAAAGCAACAAGCAAGCACCATTGTTATGTTTAAGGCTTGAAACAATGACATCTTGATTAAATTTCAATATCCACAAAGCATTATACATGTCCATCTAACTATACATGTTTGTGGGCACCTAAAGGACTATGTATAAAACATCATATATCTACCATCCGTACCAGAACTTCTCATGTCAAGCAGCTTAGACGAGCTATACCATGTACATTTTCCAAAGCGAGCTCAACATCAGTTGACGCAGCAAACGCACACCAGAAGAGCGAACAAATGGACATGACGAGCATTTGACATATTCAAGCACCCATAAGCAGCGAGCAACAGAGTATGCCTATAGGCGCAAATTTCTTCGCATTTCAATCAACTATATACAGGAAGCCACAGTAAGACAACCAACGCAACTTCAATTTGGACATCAAAACGTTTGTAAACAGAATGAAACAGGAACTATCTACGATTGACTCGGGCATTCCGTCTAACAGGTTGTGAGCAAGCGGTATGAAGCACACCACAAACAGAAAAGCTTACAATTTGGAGAAACCAGGTGACGTAGGATACTCAGCTAGACAATAGTAGAGAGAAAACCCGAGTTCTAAGAACAGACAACAATCGAAAGAACAATTTGAAGCTCTTGGCAAAAGGCGATGCAGAACAACCACATGATTGAGTCTCAGTGAATCGACCGTACCCTACGTTACGAAGATATATCCTCGAGTTATTGAAACAGAGGTTAATATCCGCTACGGCTGCAAAACATCACCATCAGGACACATATCAAAACTACGAGATGGGCATCGAAAGGTGTCGATAAATATTTATTAAAACTAAAATCTTGGGCAATGTTCGATTAATATGCTTGGAAGAGGCTTGATTTGAGGCCAGCACTTCTTTTTTTCTTTTTGCAGGAGCAGAAAGAATATCAACGTTGAAAAGAGTTGGAGGAGGAGGAGGGTAAGGAACAAACAAAAGGAACAGACAAATCAGAAACATGAAGTGGCAAAAAGTCTTTCCCCTTGAAAAATCATCGCATTAACTTTAAAAAAAAAAGAATGTTTCACCTTAGAGTTATGTTTAATAAGAGTATTGCACCGAAAATATTTCTTATTTTAAAATATCTATTAAGCGTAATGGAAAATAAGCCGACTATATAGGAAAATGTAAAATAATTACTCAATCAATTACCGGAGCAAATGTACCCTTGAAGATTTTGTTAAAATGCCACGACAACTTTGCATTTTCGAAAATCACTCCGGCATCCCACTCCCCAGTTAGATTAGATTTGGAAACTTGAATAATATACATTGTTCCTACTGACGTGTGGTGCCACATCGTAGGTTAGAAACGTTGCCAAGATGAAATGGAGTTGACCTCCTTTGATCTTGACCAAATCCATGACTTCCTTCGGTTTCCGCTTAAATCAGGTTGGCTTGAACTTGGGGCAGGCTTTCCTTCCTAAAATGGGGTGCGACATGTCGTTTTAGCTCTCCTAACTTGACCCGGCTCATCAATATCAGCATTTTCGGCCCCTTGAGTTGAAAAGACATAAAAGAGGCAAAGTATATTTCATGCCATTTTCTGGTTGAGCCACTGATGGGGCGCATGCAAAGAGTCGTTTCTGTAATTTAACCAAAGCTGAAGGTGAGTATGTTTTCCACCTAAAATTAGGGAACCAAGTCATTGCTACATGGTGCAGCTCTTCAGATCTGCTGAATGATTTTATCCGGGCTAGGTGATTAATGGATTCAGCTTTTCTCATCTCTACCAGCGCTTTGGAAGTGAGTTCTGCTCCAACTCATGATATCGGTTCAGCATGACTTCGAGGAGAGTGAAAAAACTGCTGTGAGCACGATTCTTGATCCGAGGAGAGGGGAATATCCTTTTAATGTTTCCAGTCTTTGACATTGCATAAGTTTAGAGGGCTTCCTGTTTCTTTTTCCCGTCTGAGCTCTAGTCTGGCAGCTGCTCACAAAATGAAAGGACTCGCTCTACTTGGACGCCTTCATTTTGTACAGTAACTTGGAATTTCGATTTTCATCTTTACTTGAGCCCGCATTATTGAGCGTATAAGTCAATCGTTTGCTGTTGGAACTTGTTTTTGGCTAATGATAGAACACTCCATGCATGTAAAGCACGGAGTTTTTCCGCTGCTCCCCTGGAATTTCTGAAACACATTTAGGATGTTTGTGTGATCCGGTCAGATATGAGAATGGCCCTTTTAGCTCGAGTGGACTTAGGAGACCTAAAGTTATCCCGAAAATTAAACTCAAGATGATTGCTCGTATTTATTTTTCCGAAAGAGAAAATTGGTGATAATAGTGCACGATGTCGAGTAAATTTCTCATTATTTTTTTATTGGATAAGCCTCTCAAGGTCTTCCTCACTACCTACCACATATCCCATTTAAGAGCAGTTTCTGCTCATTGGGCATAACACTAACCCAGTTTATTTTGGTATGTCGGATGGAATTCTCCATAACAAGTATGGCAGGAGGTTACAGGTTCAGAAAGCCAGTGGACTATGTATGGTATGGTCTGGCTTTTCCTGTTATATTCTGTCCCCATCTTTCTCAAATATCTTGTTCCTTGGATATGAAAGTTCTGAGATTGTTTTCTCTCAGCAACATTGTTTTCTGCCGTTGCAGGGAGATGCCTCGCAGGGTAGTTGAAGGGAAGTACTTTGTGAATTGAAACGAAGGCAATAATCCATTAGAAAGAGAACTCGAATCATCATTATTTTATACTTGTGCCTAATCTAGCAATGACCAATTTTGGCCAGAAATATCTAATGTGAATATCGGCTGTCCTATGTGGTACAATCATCATATCAGTAATTTATAGCCAAAATTAGCTAAAATAACTATATTAGTAAATCGTCAAATTTTTTAAGATTAAATTGACAAATTATCAAAAGAATTAGGACTGAATTGATAAAATCGAAAAATTTATGATTGAGTTGGCCACCGTATAATAAATTTAAGATTTTTGAATAATTATCCCGAACAAAAAAAAAAAAATGTCTATCACTCCCTACATTATACAATTTTACTTAAGTAGATATTATCTTATGTTAAGTTTCGTTGAATTTACTCATAATTCCCATGGAGACTAAGATTTACAAAATATTTCGTCTCGCTTTTGGGTTGTGATCCTGCATTTGCCATTTGTGAAGTGTACTATCCTATACATGTGAAGCTGTCACGTAACGAGCATTAATCTCCTAAAGCTTTTCAGTTTTTAAGTTTAATTAAAATTTTCATCTTCCTTTTGAAAAATGTGCATGACATTTTACCATATCTTGTACAGATGTCACATAAACATATTGTATGAATGTCAATTTAATTATAAATCTTTTAATTTGATCAATTTAATTATAAACATGTTGACGTTTTGCCAATGTTGTGCTTTAAGCCAATTTTGGTCAAACATAGTTGACATGAACACTGGCCATCATACGTGACACAACTAATGCTGATGTGGATAACTTAAAAAATGATAAATTTTATTTTCTTTTTGTATTGGTTGAAGGTTTCTGAGCCCTCACCGGTCGTAGGAGGCGATCTAAATGTGATTCCAGCAAATTCAACATGTGAACTCGATAAAAATACATCATATTCAATTCAGTTCCATACAAAAGATTCTCGGCCACATCTAGCAATACTCAAAATTGAATTTATGTCATGAGAACGCTGAATGTAGATCTAGACCGAGACAGAAAGAAATCAAAGTGCATAGCTCCTGTGTAGATTCTCATTGCAAGACAACAGACTTAAGGAACGCCTATACAGCAAAAACGATCAACATGAACTCATATACAATGAGGAAAGCGATGCAAGCGAACTATAAATGAGCCAATTTCATAACAGGAAGCCCTCGGTCACGAACACAATACGCGATTTAAGCATTGTAACGCGCGCGAGTTTGTTTCCAACGTTTAGAGCGATAGAGAGGGGGAGAGGGAGCGGTTCCGATGAGATGGACTAGGCTCAATATAAATCTTTATGTGTTTCACCGAATTGGGCTTAATGGGCTTCATTAGAACTTGCCTAGGCTGCTCTTATGGATCTGATGGGCTGAGACGAATTGTGCCAGGTGCTTGATGGGCTCGACTTGTGGTCTGCTGCGCTTGTGGTCGGATCGAGCTGGGCTGGAACAAGGTGATCAAACCGGGCTGGAGTGATGGGCTTTGATGGACCTGGTGCTTCATTGTGTTTATTTTCTATTCTATTTTTCATCATTATGTTTCCATTTTTTATTTATCTTTAGTTTATTTTTTTTATTATAATATATTATATTTTTTCCTTTTTTATTACAAAAAATGCATGTTTAACTTCTCGGTGAAAATTAAGATTTTAATATTGTGGTGACGCAAATGGGTCTTTCCCAAAATATTACGAATAATTAAATGGTATCATGTTTATCAATCAAAGGTGATGAGATTAATAAACGTCAAAATACTACAAACTTAAAACTGTCTTCCTGAAGTTGTAGTTATAGAAAACATATGTAGATTTAGTCTATGGGTAATGTTATAGACATAACTAATTAAAGTGTAGAAGCTATATAAAACCTATGTTTACTAGCAAGATTTAGCATAGATCTACAAATTCTTGCAATGTGATTATCTTGATCTAGTAGATTAAATTTACGCAATACTCACCCGTGGAGTTGTGCCTATATATTAGGTGTGTTTTCCATGCATGGGACAAAAAGGATGTTGAACACCAAATTCCGCATGTATGGTTATTGTCGTCGTCATCATTATTCTTTTTGCATTTTGCTAGGCAAGTATTCAAGGAAGCAGCTACAATCAAAACTTTAAAGATCTCTTGGATCATGATACATATGGTCACCTCAAGATGAAGCCTTTCTTTTTTTCTTTCCATAATAGAAATTAAATAGTTTTAACTCAAGCCCTTGCAGCTCTCACAAATAAGATTGCTTGAATCAGCCCCCAGTCAGATGGTAAGGTAAGTCATGCCACAAACGTGAGCAATAAATGTGTTGTGGCCCATTGAATCTTAGCAAAATTCTTTTCAATAGATGTGTGATTTGGGGATAGAATGAATGGCCTTTAGCCCATCCAATGAAGCAGGGAATAATCACCAAGACATGAAAGCTTGAAAAAGTGGGGCTTTTCGTAGAATAGAACATGTCGTTGCCCAACACGAGTTGACAGTGATGACGATACTAGCATTACACGCAGGAGAGTTAACGACACTCCAAATAACACATGAAACGGTAACGAACTTAAGATGAAAGTTTAATCCAGCTCACGAAAACCACTATTAAATACTTTTTTTGTCTGATCCTTATATATGTTCATTCAATTTTCATAAATTCGTGTATAGCTTAAGAAAGTATCTATCCTACTCTAGAGCATTAGAAAGTTAATTGTAGACCAATCAACAAAGCATCCGATCTGAATGTGGATCGAACGAGGATACTATTTTTAAGGTAGAAGGCCCAAGCCTCAAGCCTCACGACTTGAAGTCATTAAGCTGGTCAATCAATATCCCATGCTAATAGTATGAGAAGGGGACAATGGTCCAAAAAGTCCTAAATCTATTGTACAATAGCCAATATAATTCTAAACCCTTTCAATTATGCCAATTTAGTTCTAAATCTTTTAAGAATTTGCTAATTTAGTCCTAAACATTTCAATTGTGTCAATTTAGTTCTAAAGCTACCTATTATTTAGATAATTGGTTGGAAGGTCTACTTTGGCAAATCATCAGAAATGTTTAGGATTAAATTGACAAATTATCAAAAAGTTTATAACTAATTAGAACAATTGAAATGTTTAGACTAAATTGATAAATTTTAAAAAAGTTTATAACTAAATTGGCATAATTGAAAGATTTAGGTTGTTGTATAATATGTTTAAGTCTTTTTGGACAATTTTATCATTTGAAAAGTGAATGATAATAGCGACATGTTAATTAGAATTGCAAAGTCATTGTACCTTAAGTGAAAAACACGAGAAACGTTATACTGTTACTACGGGTTCTATGAAGTAGGTCGCATCATTATCTAGTTGTGAGTAGTGGATACTTCAATCAATTTGCAACAATACTTTTCTGCTTCCAGGGAAGGTTGTTTTGGGAGTGCTTTTTTGTATAAGCTCAGTGAATACTTCGACTTCAATATGCAAGATTGTGCATAAGTTTGTGAATTATATTGGGAGAGAATTGACCATTGTGTTCAATAGTTGTGAAAATCTTGGTAAGATTTAGTGATTATTTTGCAAGGAATTGTGCATGTTGAAAACTATGTGAGTTATTAGGTGTGATTGGGGAATAAGAAAAACTAAGAGTGCTTGAATGACTCAAGCACCGTTATAACATCTACCATACTGTTCAATTAAATATGAAATTTTATGTTGCTCTAACAATGGACAAAATTATATCGACCGAACCATGTAATATGGTGTTCGATTTTTCATTTTTGCATATTGATTTATTATTGTTCGATTGCTTTATTTTTATGCAACTATAATATAGATAACGAAACAAATTACCAAAAACAAGATGTATGTGTTGAGGTGTATATTTCAATTGATGGTGTCAAATTCTAGTTGTTTTGAAAGCGAGGGAAATTATTAAGTCTTTTTATATGTTAACTTTACTTAATAATAAATATCAATTAAAAAAAAATTGATCCCACATATTCTGGGGAAAAATCAGTGCAATCAAACTTTTATTAATCGATTTATGAGCAACCTAAAGATAGTTCTTTTAAAAGACAAGTTGTGGTTATTTTGATTGAGAAAAGCCGTGGTCGTACTCAATTTTTTTTGTGTCCAATCAATCACGATATGGTCATTAGTAACACTGTGTCACTTTTTAAAAACGCAAAAGGAAAAGGAGACAATTACTCTTCTTTCTTTTTGCGTTCAATGAAACGTCATATTGCCATGTGAAACGCACCATTGTTGAAATGATTCGCCCCATTGTCTTTACTTTGGAAAAACAGCCAAAGGGGAAGGCGACATTATTATTATTCTATCCTTAAAGGACCTGTAGTGGAGTATGAACTATGAACCTTCTTATGGCCACGTGAAACGTTGCCCCTTTATTAGCTGTAAAGGATTCGTAACATTAGTGTTACTTTGGAAAAGCAACAAAAGGAAAAGCAGACATTATGGTGGAGGGTGGACCTTATTATGGAGACTTTTGATACTTCTTGTCCGAAGTGCACTATGGTCCTAAGTTCACAAAAGTCCTTCCAATCAAATGTCGCATGTCCACGTGAAATGCAATATTTTTTTCTACTTGCAAATGATCCACGACGTTAGTGTTACTTTGGAAAAGAAAAGCAAGAAGCGGACATTATTGTCCTCTAAAGACATGAAGTGCACTATGGACCTTATTTGTGTTTGAGCAAAACAACAAATTGACCCGTGGGACATGAAAAGATAAGGATGATCCTGAGTTTGCAAAAGTTCACCCAAACAATTTGGGATAAGAACAATATCATTGTCATAATTATTGTATGACATCCACTTCATTGTCAAAATTTTCCAAACGGGAAAATGCAACGTGTGTATATTTCAATCACGATGCTTGTGGCCTCATTAATGATTGTACGTTAGATTATCACAAATTTGTCACAATTTCTTCTCTCTTTTTCCCCCAAAAAAGACTTATCACAATGGAGAAAGGGCTATTAAGTCATAGGTTTGACGTGTGCATTAGCTAATCAGAAGTTCTTTAGAAGCTGCCGTGTGATTTCAATGGCCAGATTTTTGGGAAGCCTCTGCTGACAAGAAAATTCCGACATTAAACATCAACAGTTCAAAATTTTCCACAGAAAAAGCCACAAAAGATTATCCTTAATTATACATATCTTTAGTAATTTTCCATAGAAAATTAATATTTTTCTAATATAAATATTTTTTTTTTTTCCTGAGAAAGCTACCTTACCTAGGTAATTCTAAATTCATAGAGTACTCTACTATTTTTATGAATTAGTTAGCTAAGAAACAGATTAAAACTTGGTTGAAATATCTAATTGATAACCAAGTTATCTGCATCTAGTCATATGAAAAATTCGAATAATACAAACACGCAATTCTCCTTTATGTGTCAATTATTTAACCATTAAGCCAGTCGCATGGTTCATCGATTCTGTCTCCTTATTCTTATCCTTTTGGCCATGGCCCTTGGGGCTATTATTCTGTTAGGCTTCTAGAAAGTAGAAGGCAATCTTTTCCATGATCTTTTTTAAGCATAGAGGCGACAAAAGATATGTGTACACATCGTTCATTTGTTCTGATGTGATGCCATAGCATAAACTGTAATCTAGAGATTCAACTATTTTGTACCGCTAATCTAATACTTATACACACTGTAGTAATAGGGTATGAGTAAGTATATACCAAATTCCTATATACCAAATTCCACCTATTTGAAAGGCTGGTGGGCATATTGAAGCTGGGTAGCTCTTCTTTTCTAGGGACAAAACAATAGGCTTTTTCTTTTTTTGACCCCGGACCAAATAAAACAAGGAAGCTTTGCTATGAATATAATCATTGTTGCTTGGCAAAATGGGGGGAAAAACAAATTGAAGCTTGAAGCTTTGCAATTTAATTCAACTATAGCCACCCGGTTTTCTTTTCCATCTATTGAGAAAGCATATCTTGGCGACAATGACAGAATTGAATAAAAACTAACAATTTTTTTTTTCTTTCTAATCATCGTTGAAAAATGATTTTTTATCGAGTGTTTTTGGACACTTGTAGAGCAATCGACAATGAAAATTTTACAGCTTGCAATGGATCGGGGTCTCATGTTAGTAGAATAGTACTTGGAACACATATGATCAAGTATTTAATGAATATACGTTTACATAGATTAAGTTTATATAACAACCGCTCCATTATTTGACATCGAGATGGCGTTCATGAGGCTGCATCAATGAAACCGTGATTCCTTATGAACTATGCGATGCAGGATGATGGCGTATGGGTGCATTTGGGAAATGTGCGATAGGAGTGGCGAGAGGGAACTGATGAACAATAAAAAAGCAGAAGTTTCGGGGTTGGGTTGGCGACGGCCCACTTCTTTACCCTCTGAACCTTTGGTGGCTTCGATGATTTAAAAAAAGTAATACAGGATAAAATTATGCAATATTAATGAACGAAATAATTTAAAGAAATCTCTCCACCCTACATAAAAACATCTCCATGCACCGTTGTAGAGGATAAAAAGGTTGTCTTGTTCATCCACTTTGTCTCCATATGCAAATCATCGCTACTTCCTCAATTCTTATAATAGCTCGATGGGCAAAAATTTATTTATATATGGAATGACGAAAAGCAAAGCAGATTTGAATGCAAAAAAAGGATGAAGGAGGGAGATCCTCGAAGAGCAATCAATGGAGAAAGAAACATCAGGAAGTTTTTAAAGGAATATGTAATTATCAACGGCTGAGATTTAATACCATTCATCCAACAATTTAGAACCTTAATAAAGACCATGAGGAAGAAAGAGGAGATAGGTATGGACCATGGAACTCTATAGCCTAACCTTAGTTAATGCCTTAACTAAACACCAATCTATTTCTTGGTAATTGGTAGCGGACTGCTCTAAATCATCTCTAGTTGAAACTGAATATTAAAATCATACCAAAAAAAAAAAAAAACCTAAATGTTAAAGAAAGACTATTGCTGATTGTCTCAATCAAGATGAGTATATGTGCGGAGATGGATGATGAGGTTTTAGTCTTAAACCGGCTTCTTGTCTACCATTATTAGGAGAAGGAACGGAAAGAACAACAATAGAGATGGATGGGCATTACGTAACATTTATGCACACTATAACACTAGCATATGTAAGTATATATTAAATTCCACCTATATGAATGGTAGGTGGGCATATTGAAGTTAGGTTGCTCCTTTTTAACTTTGATAAAACAATAAACATGTATGTTTTTTTACCAAGGAAGCTTTGCTATGATATAATCTATGATATAATCATTGTTGCTTGGTAAAAAGGGGAAAAAACAAATTCAAGCTTGAAGGTTTGCAATTTAATTCGATCTATAACCACCCGGTTTTCTTTTCCATCTAATATAATTTAATTATATATTCTTGTGAGAGCATATCTAGGTGATAATGACAGAATTGAAGAGAAACTAATAATTTAAAAAAAATTATCATCATTTAAAAATAAATTTTTTTATAGAGTGTTTTTGGACACTTATTGAGCAATTGACGAAAATTTTGCAGCTTTCAATGTATGGGGCTCGTGTTGCGCAGAATAGTAGTTGGGACTCATATGATCAATGTTTAATGATGATACATTTACATAGATTAAGTTTATGTAACAACTGCTCCACGATTTGATAACGGGATCGGGTTGATGAGAGTCATCAGACTGCATCAACGAAACCGCGATGCCATATGAGCTATGTGATGTATGGTGACGGCGGATGGGTGCATTTGGGAATTGCGTGATGGGAGTGGTGAGAGAGAACTGATGAACGACAATAGAGCAGAAGTTTCGGGGTGGGTTGGATACGGGCCCACTTCTTTACCTTCATAACTTTTGGTGGCTTTAACGATTCCGAGAATTTGGTCCCATTTCCGACCAACTTGCTTCAGAGAAATTGAGGCAACAAAAATGAAATTAAATCAAATGAGACGTGATGAAATGCAATGGCAGCTTCTTCCAATAAAGAAACAGCACTTTACTGCTTAATAAGTCCATTGATTCGGTCCATCATTTGATGCTCTTGTCCTGGCCGCAGTAAATTGCAAAGAAATTGAAAAGTAACATACATGGAGAAAGAGAGAGGGAGTAATTAATAAATTATTTGTGCAAAAGAGCAATGAAAATAGAGAAGTAATGTAATGGCATCTACGGATGGTTAATAAATGTTTTGGAGAGAAGATTAAAAAATGTTTAGAAAGTTTAGGGTTGGCATATTACTATGACGATCTGGAATTGTCCTCTTTCGAAATATGATAACATATAAAAGTCCCTAAAAAAAAGAAGAGACTTAAGTTAGTTTATTTTTATGCCATACTACGATCATATGAGACTTTATCGTAATATTAACATGAAATTGTCAGATCGAACAAACTTAGAAACTTTCTTCAATCAATTGTTAAGATTTTTTTTATGATTCAAATATCCATCAACCCTGTCTCATAAAGGGTTTCTTGATGACAATAGAAGGGCTTTATGTCCTTAAACCATAATTTCTCACCAAAAGCACCTGCCCTCTCTCTCTCTCTCTCTCTATCTATCTAAAATGCAGAGGAGGAGGAAAGCTCCCTTAGCATCGTCCCCGACCGCTGGACATTACTGGTGTACGTCCACCTAATTCCCGTCCATCATTGGTCCTCAAATCCTTCACCGGCGTTTCTTCTTTTTCTCGATCGCCGGCAACTCCTCAAAGCTCCTTTGGTTGCTTCTTATCAATCATGTGGAGCTGTTCATGCGTCTGCCGCGTCTATTCAACTTTTGACCGCTTGGCCTGAGACAAACACTATTAAAGAGAGGATGGCAAGATTGCTTCCACGTACGTTAGTACATCGGGACAGGCTTGGCAATAGTTAATCATGGTGGAGTCAAGCTGCTTTTTGGCCCTTCAGTCACGTAGCCACTATTAAAGCTTTGTGTCATGTTGACCTCGCTGCTGTAAAGGGTCGTACGACTCGCGATAGGTGGGGGATAGGTGGGGGACCCAACTCAACCGTACTGCCCTGTCCGTCTTTTAGACTTCATACGTGTGAACGCCAATATTGAGAAGGATATGGAGAGATGTTGTTTCGAAAGGGTGAGAGAGAGAGAGAGGGAGAGAGACCCAACTTTTGACCGGCAACTTCTCAACCCCCTTCAAGATTGCTTGCATGTTGTGGCAATGGTTAACCATGTTGGTGGAGTCAAGTTGCTTTCTGGCCTTTGTGTGGCCATTATTAAAGCACCGTGTCATCTCAACCTCACTGCTGCAGAGGGCAGTTCAACTTTGCGATAGCCGAGGGACCCAACTCAACCATTCCGTTGTTTAGACTTCAGACATGTGAACGCCGATGTTGATAAGGATACGGAGAGACCTTGTTTCCATATGGTGAGAGAGAGACCAAACTTTTGACCGGCGACTTCTCAAGCTCGTTCAGTCGCCTTATGTCAGTCATATTGAGCTGGCCATACCACTGCTACGTCCATTCAACTTTTGACAGCTTTGCCTGAGATAAAAACTCTTAAAGAATGAATGGCAAGATTGGTTCCGTGTTAGTATATGAGGAAGGCTTAGCAATAGTTAACCATGGTTTTCTCGGGTGGTAGAGTCAAGTCGCTTGCTGGCCCTTCATCGGTCGCGTAGCCATTATTAAAGCTACGTGTCACGTTGACCTCACTGCTGCAGAGGGCGGTACTACTCTTTGTGCAGGCAGGCTAAGATTTAAACTGCATAAATGCGAGCGCCAGTATTAAGAAGGATTCGGAGAGATTTTGGGCCTGCATGGTTGGCACTTATTTCTGTTCCCAGGAACAGAAATTTCTGTTTTTTTGTTCCTGGGAACAAAAAAGGAACAGAAACGCGTTTGTGTGCGTTTCTTTCCTTTTTTTTTCTTTTGTTCCTGCGAACAAAAAAAATGCAAACAAAGAACACAAAAACTTCGCTTTTGTTTCAAACACAAATCAAACACTTTGTTTTTTTTTTTTTTTTCTTATTTTTGTTCTTCTTTCTTTTGGCCGGGCCGGCCTCGCCATGGCCGGCGACTCACCGACGAGGGCCGGTGGCGCGCCTCAGCCCACGGCGAGGCTCGCCTCCGCGAGGCCGACGCCGCCGGGGCCCTCTCTGGCGAGGCCGAGGCTCGCCGTAGCCGGGCGAGGGTCGGCCTCGCCATGGTCGGGCGAGCTCGAGCTCGCCCAGATCCGCGAGGCCGACTCGCCTGGGCCGCCGGGCGAGCTCGGCGGCCGCCGAGCCACCGCTAAGCGACGCCGACTGGGCAGTGGCTCGGCGAGGCCGAGGCTCGCCGCCGCCGGGCGAGCTCGCCGCCGGCCGGCGAGCCGAGGCCGCCCGGGCGGGGGTCTCGGCGAGGCCTCGCCGGGCGGTGGTCCGGCGAGGCCGCGCCGCCCGCCGCCGGCGAGCTCGGCCTCGCCGGATCAAGGCGAGGCCGACCTCGCGCCGCCCGCGAGCTCGATCCCGCCCGCATCCGCCTCGAGCTCGCCAGCCGGGCGAGGCCGAGCTCGCCACACGGCCGGCGAGCCTCCGCCGCCGGCGGTGGCCTGGCGAGGCCGCGCCGCCCGCCGCCGGGCGAGCTCGGCCCGCCGGCCAAAAGAAGAAAAAAATGAAAAAGAAAAAAGAAAATAAGGAAAATAAGAAAAAAATTAGAAAAAAATAAAAGAAATAAAAAAATTATTCAAATTTACCAAACATGTTTCGTTTATTTTTTATTCCCTAACAAGTTTACCAAACGCGTATTTTTCGTTCAAAATTGTTCCCCGGAATGTAAATATTTTTTTCTATTTCGTTCCCTAACAATTTTTAAACAGTAAACACAACCAAACGCGCCTTTGTTTCCTAAGGGGAGATGGAGGACCCGTTCCGTTGCAACGGACGTTCGGGTGGGGGAACCCACTCTTTTGTCAGGATATAGTTGGTACGTATGGGCGCAACCATATATATTATATATAGAGCCCCAAATCTGTACAAATTTTCTTCCAAATAACAACAACAAATATTCTAAAAATGCATCCACCGGCCGCAGCTGGCTCCGCGGATAAGCGCCCCGATCCTCGGCCAGAGGTGAAGGGTTCAAACCCAGAGAGACGCTAGGTGTATTAAGCGACTCGGGGTGGTGGGTCCTCCCGCTAAGTCATTCACCCGAGAGTTTACTACGCGACTGTTTACCGCAGTTCTGCTCCTCCAAAGACCTATATATATATATTCTAAAAAATGCAACCTCTTAATTTGGTAATAAAAATGGCTTTAATTGATGTTAAAACGTACTATCCATGTAATCCAAAATTTAGTCATCGTACACGCATCAATATCGTGGCCCTGGAATGGAAGCTTTTTTTTTTTTTTTTTTTTTAATGCTGATTGTACACATAATAGAAATTGTAGCTAAAAGAGTATATATTCCATATGTAGCTTTGACATTCAATTTCTATAATAAAACAAGTAATACAGGATAAAATTATAAAATATTAATGAACGAAATAATTTAAACAAACCTCTCTACCCTACAAAAAAACATCTCCATGCACCATTGGAGAGGATGAACAGGTTGTCTTGTTCATCCGTTTTGTCTCTTTATGCAAATCATCTCTCCTTCCTCAATTCTTATTATAGCTTGATGGGCAAAAATTTATTTATATATGGCATGACGAAAAGCAAAACAGGTTTGAGCGCCAAAAAGGGATGAAGGAGGGAGAGCCTCGAAGAGCAATCAATGGAGAAAGGCACACCAGCATCCTTTTACTGGAATATTTCATCATCAACCGCTGAGATTTAGTACCAATAATATAACAATTTAGAACCTTAATAAAGACCCAATGACGTGGGAGAAAGAGGAGATGCGTATGGACTATGGAACTCTGTAGCCTAACCTTAGTTAAGGCCTTAACTAGACACCAATCTATTTCTTGGGAAGCCAAAAACTTTGCAAGCAGATTGCTCTGAATGATCGCTAGTCGCAACTAAACATTAAACGAAGACTATTGCTGGTTGCCATGACAAGTATATGTACGGAGATGGATGGCCATATGTAACTTTTATGCACGCTATAATATTAGGGTATGAATAGGTCTATATTAAATTCCACCAATTTGAATGGCGGGTGGGCATATTAAAGTTAGGTAGCTCCTCTCTTCCTAGGATGAAACGATAAACATATATATTTTTGACCACGTGGACCAAACAAAACAAGGAAGTTTTACTATGAATACAATCATTGTTGCCAGCAAAAAGGAAAAAAAAAAAGAAGAACAAAGAAATTGAAGCTTGAAGGTTTGCAATTTAATTAGACCATAGCCACCTGGTTTTCTTTTTCATCTAATCTAATCTGAACTTATTGTATATTCTTGAGAGAGCATATCAAGGTGAAAATGACAGAATTGAAGAAAAATTAACAAATTTTTTTTTTTGGGCCATCATTTAAAAAAGATTTTGTTATCAACTGTTTTTGGACACTTGTTGAGCAATCGACGATGAAAATTTTGCAGCTTCCAATGGATTGCACTATAGTGATTTCGTAGAATAGTGATCGGGACCCATATCATCAGTGTTTAATGACAATACATTTACATAAATTAAGTTTATGTAACAACTGCTCCATTATTTGATAACGGGATAGGGTTCATGACCCTGCATTAATGAAATCATGATGCCATACGAGCTATTCGATGCATGATGATGGCAAATGGGTGCATTTGGGAATTGCATGATAAGAGTGGTTAGAGAGAACCGATGAACAATAATTAAGGCAACAGAAATGAAATAAAATCATATGAGAAGCGATAAATGCAACGGCGGCTTCTTCCGAGAAAGAAAGAGCACTCTAGTGCTTAAAAGGTCTTTTGATTCGCTCCATCATTTGATGCTGTCGTCTTGGACGGAAGAACTTCTATTCCCTCTCCGCTCTGTACACTTTGTTTCGACCTTTCTGGGCACTCCTGTTTAGTCCTCTGCTACTCACGAACCAAAGCCATGCCCATCGCAGAGCTATTTCTTGGTGCCTTTCTTCAGGTATTGTTTGATAGGTTGGCCTCCCGCGAGCTGCTCAACTTTGCACGGCGCGAGGGGATCGTTACGCGGTTGGAGGAATGGGAGAAGATGCTTGCGAGTATCAAGGAGGTGCTGGATGATGCAGAGGACAAACAACTCACCAGCCATGTCCAGGTGAATTTGTGGCTGGAAGATCTTAAGAACTTGGCCTACGACATCGAAGACTTACTTGATGAGTTCACCACAGAATCTGCTGAAAGCAAGTCCCAGGCAGAACCTAGCACTAGCAAGGCGCGTTCCCTTCTTCCCAGTTGTTGCTTTGGATTGAGCCCAAGAGCATTGATGCTCGACCCAAAATGAGATCCAAGATAGAGAAGATGGATGACAGATTACAGAAGATCATAGCTCGTAAAAATGGTCTGAACCTGAGTGAGATGAATAAGTATATATTAAATTTCATGATAACGGGATGGGGTACATGAGGCTGCATCAATAAAATCATGATGACATGATCTATGCGATGTATGATGATGGTGGATGGTTGCATTTGGGACTGTGTGATGTGAATGGTGGGAGAGAACTGATAAAGCAGAAGTTACTGGATTGGTTGGAGACGGGCCACTTCTTTATCTTCCGAGACTCGCGATGGCTTTAATTATGCCAAGTCTCGCTCCCATTTTGGAGTGAACGCGGGGGGTGGGTGTGGAAAAGAAACCGTTGAAAAGTCGAAGTGTGAAAAGGCGGAAAAGGAAGCTCGGCTCCTCTCTTTTAACCGAGAGCTCGCGCAGAGAGCAAGGGAGACAGAACAAAAAGAAAAAGAGAGAGGAAGAGAGAAGAAGAAAAGGAGAAAGAAGAGGAAGGAGTTTCTTTTGTGCACGCCGCAGGAATCTCATCAAGCCAATTCGACTTCATATTGTAACACCTTGTAAGTACTTGCGTCGTTTGTCCAATCAGGATAGCTTTCAGAATTAGATCGTATACTCGCGCCGTGTTGTAATTGAGGTATCGTGTTACTCAATTTTAACATTATTCCTCGATTAATTGATAGGGCCACGACTTCGACGATACGAATACCAATTTATTGTTTGATTGTAGGCGACAGGGTGAGTAGTACTATATCTTTTATGAAGTTATAAAACTCATGTCTTAGACTGATAATGATTCGATATATATATTGAACTAAGAAGGGCATGTTTGTTGCATAAATCTGGATTGAGCATTTACTACCCTGTTGATTTTGAAATGACATGGCGAAGCATTTCTGAAAATGGCTTATGGGTCGATTATCGTGAACGAATTGAGGAAATTCTTCGTGAAAATAATACTTTTATTAATGATTATATGTTTTGGTTCCTAAGGAATTGAAATAGTTTGAAACGATCATTTGTAAATGCCTTGATCAAATGCTTTGTGAAGGAATTGCCAAAAGTTATGAGTATGGATACGTGAAGTGCTATTGTATTTGATTGAGTTGTGAAAGTTAATTCAATTTGGTTTGTGAAACTAGTTTATGAGGTGAAATGTGGTTTTGATTGTAGATTTGATTGTTGGTATTGGAGGATGTTAGTTTAGTGCTCAATATTGCTGTGAGCTAATTGAGGGGCATGTGGATATGCATACTGAGTTTAGAATATCCTTCTGGGTCGAGCCACCTGCTTCGTAGGTGGAGACCTTACCAAGGAGGGAATCTTGACCGCTTTATCATAAGGCATTGTGTCATGATCATAGTTAGTCATTGAACAAAAAAATGGTCAATAGATGGAGCATCAACGTGTGTTTTGATATGAGATGGATCAATGGATGAACCATGATATGGTATCTAATAGAGATTAATTAATGGACTTGACCATTGATGTTTGAAATGTGAGGATAGTTTAAATGAGTTTTTCTGATTTGTAAACAACTCATATATGATTCGATATGTATATTAAAGATTTGGATTATGAGTTTTTGGTAGTGCTTTATATTTATATATGCATAGTGACTACTCGATCTGCTTTAAAAAGAGCTTGTGATTGCTCATCCCTCTCTTCCAAACCTTTTCAGATTCTTGATTAGTGGGCAATAGAGCAAGAGTGATGTCAATGGGAACTTTTGGGAGTTGGATTTAGTGGTTTGAGGCTATGTTCTTCAGGTGAAAGGACAACCGTGTCATCCCTCATTTGATGGTTTTGGGGTGTGATAGAAGAACTTTTGTTTCCTCAGCGCTCTGTATACTTTGTTCCGACCCTTCCAAGCACTCTTGTTTGATCCTCTGCCGCTCACATACCAAGCCATGCCCATTGCAGAGCTTTTTCTTGGTGCCTTTCTTCAAATATTATTTGATAGGTTGGCCTCTCATGAGCTTCTCAACTTTGCACGACATAAGGGTATCAATACATTGTTGAAAAAATGGGAGAAGATGCTGATCAATATCAACCAGGTACTGGATGATGCAGAGGACAGGCAACTAAACGGTGATCTCGGGGTGAAGTCATGGCTCGAAGATCTCAGGAACTTGGCCTTTGACATAGAAGACTTACTTGATGAGTTCACCACAAAATCCACAGAAAACAAATCCAAGGTAGATTTTGGTTGTAGCAACGTGCGACCCCTTCGTCCGAGTTGTTGCTTCAAATTGAGCCCATGTGCATTTATGTTCGACTATAAAATGAGATCCGAGATAGAAAAGATGGATATTAAATTACATGAAATCATAACTCGGAAAGATAGTTTGAGCTTGAGAGAGAAAAAAGGGGAGCAATCAACATACAACCGACAGAATAAGCCGTTTCCCACTACGCATTTGACTGAGGAATTTTTTGTTGGTAGGGAGGATAAAAAAATGGAGATCCTTGAATTACTGACCGAAGAAGAAGACAATAGAACATGCTCAAACATAAAAGTGATTCCTATTGTAGGGATGCCGGTGTTGGGAAGACGGCTCTCGCTCAGCAAGTCTATAATGATGCTAGAGTCACCGACTATTTTGATGTGAAAGCTTGGTCTTGCGTTTGTGATGATTTTGACGTGCTTGCTATTACAAAGAGTATCCTACTGACAACCAACTACCATTTACCCCGTGAAGGTAAGAACCTAGATTGGCTTCAAGACAAGCTCAAGGAAGACCTTTGGGGAAGAAGTTTCTTATTGTTTTAGATGATGTTTGGAATGAGAATTATGACAACTGGACAGCCCTCTTGAAGCCTTTTCAATCTGGAGCGAAGGGAAGCAAGATCATCATCACAACTCGAAACCTCGAAGTTGCTTCAATAGCTGGTGCTCCACCAATAACTCTTGAAGTGTTGTCATTGGATTCTTGCATGACTTTGTTTGCATTTCATTCTCTTAGAGCCATAAATTTCGATCATCATCCTGATCTTGAAGTATTAGGTCGGAAAATAGCAGAAAAATGCAAAGGGTTGCCATTAGCTGTGAAGACATTGGCAGGGCTGTTGCGCACTAAAGTCAGTCCATATGAATGGGAAGCTATATGGAATAGTAAGATTTGGGATCTACCAGAAGAAAGAAATAACATCCTTCCAGCTTTGAAACTTAGCTACCTCCATCTCCCTTCCCATCTGAGGAGATGTTTTGCTTATTGTGCTATATTTCCGAAGGACTACCAAATCGAACGGGATGAGTTGATTCACTGGTGGTTTGCAGAGGGCTTGTTGGAGGGAGAAAAACAAAAGAGCCGTTGGAATACAGGTTTGAGCTATTTTAACGAGCTAGTATCTAGATCGTTATTTCAAAAGTCGAATAGCAATGACTCTCAATTCTTGATGCATGACCTTGTGAATGACCTAGCAAAGCTAGTTGCAGGCGCAACCTATTTTATCTCAGGGGAATTTGAGTTTGAGTGTGATCAAAATGATGCATCTTTAACTCGTTACGCTTCATTCATTTCCAGCCATCGCATTGTGCCAGAAAGATTCAAGATATATAAAGGAATGAAGAGACTTCGGTGCTTCGTATCGTTAGTGAAGCAATCTAAGTATTTTGATAAGTCTTTCTTGTCCCATAAAGTGTTATGTGACTTGTTGTCAAGATTGAAGTCCTTGAGGGTGCTTTCATTAAGTCACTATCACATTAGTGAGGTACCAGATTGCATTGGCAAACTGAGGCACCTACGACATCTTAATTTATCATATACTGATATTGAAACGCTTCCAAAGTCAATTGTCGCATTGTACAACCTTGAGGCTTTGTTGTTGCGAAGCTGTCGCCGCCTTATCAAATTACCTAAAGGTATGGAGAAACTGATTACTCTGAGATTTCTCGACATTAGCGACACTGGGAGACTAATAGCAACGCCGATGTATATAGGTAATTTGGTGGGTCTTGAGTTGTTGTCCAAATTTGTAGTGGGAATGGAAAATGGGTTGAAGTTGAAGGAGTTAAAAGACCTAACAAACCTTGGAGGAGAATTGTGCATCACCAATTTGCATATGGTTCAAGAAGTCAGAGATGCTAAGGATGCCAATTTATGCACAAAGGAGGGAATATGCACATTATCCATGCAATGGGGTATAGATATTAAAAATTTTCGAAATGAAGAGCTTGAAGGAGAGGTCCTTGAATTTCTTTGCCCTCACAAAAACCTTGAAAATCTCACAATATACTATTACGGTGGCCTAGAATTCCCGTCATGGTTAGGAAGTCCTTTGCATGTTAATATAGTGCATTTATGTTTACATGGGTGTCACAAGGCCAAAGCACTACCATCACTCGGGCAGCTATCTTTACTAAAAGAATTGCACATTGATGGTCTAAATGCAATACGCAGGGTAGGTTCTGAATTTTATGGAGTTGAAAGTCCTTTTCCATCCTTATTAACTTTGGAATTCAAGGATATGCCACTGTGGGAAGACTGGTCTCACTACGTTGGCATTGAAGAAGTAGGAGTTCTATTCCCTTGTCTTGAGCATCTCGTCATTCGGGATTGTCCTATGTTGGTTGGAAGATTGCCTAGTCAACTAAACTCTCTCATAAAGCTCGAAATCAAGTCATGTCCACTTATGGATTCCATGCTTTCTATCATAAGCCTTCCATATCTCAATAAATTAAAGTTTGGAGGTTGTAACGATGGGGTGCTAAAGAGTTTGTTAAACCTGACATCTCTTACCACTCTTATTATAGAAGACGTCGCTGACCTAACTTGCTTAAATCATGAGTTTACAAGCTCCTTGATCAAATTAGAGAAGTTGGAGATGGGAAGTTGTCGAAAGTTAATGTACTTGTGGCAAGATAAAGATGCAATTAGGAATCTCGTTTGTTTGAAGAGCTTATGTGTTGAAAATTGTCCAGAGCTCATATCTTTCGTGGCTGAAGAAGATATAGAGCTGCCTAGCAACCTCGAGACTATTGAATTGAGATATTGCTTCAATCTACAGAAGCTCCCAAGCAAGACACACGCCCTCTCTTCTCTTAGAGGCTTGACCATTGAGAATTGTCCAAAACTCGTGTCCTTCCCTGAAACAGGCATGCCGACATCATTGATATCGTTCAATATTACAGATTGCGAGATGTTGCAATCTTTACCCAGAGGATTAAGAATTCATATGAATGAACCAAACAATAGTAGCAATACCCAGGCTGACATGATGTCTTGTTTGCAAGAATTAAGGATCTTCGGATGCCATTCTCTACCAGCCTCTCAATTCAACGAGGGAAGATTTTTTCCTGCAACCCTCGAGAGTCTTAAAATTTCATTCTGCAGAGGAGTGGAGTCGCTTGAAGAGATAATTCTAGACCGTTTTCAGTCGCTTCAGGTGATTGAAATTAGGCATTGTGAGAATTTGAGAAGCTTACCACAGTGCCTACACACTCTGTCCCATCTCACTTCCTTGATATTGGTCAAATGTCCTACTCTGGAGCTGGAGTGCTTTCCTTCTGTTCCTCCTTGCATCTCTTGCTTTTCTATTAGGGCATGTCCGAAGATAAAATCGTTGCCTGATCAGTTGAATCGACTTAAATATCTCCGTGATCTTGAAATTTTAGATTGTGAGAGCATTACGTGTTTCCCTCATGGAGGATTGCCGCCCCAGCTACAGGAACTTACAGTATGGGGATGTGAGAATATGAAGCAATCGGTGAGGGATTGGCTTACCCCCCTCACCTCCCTTCACAATCTATGGATCGACGGCAATGCTGGAGGAGTGGGAGAAGAGGAGGATCTTCTGCTTCCACTTCCTCCCTCTCTGCTACATCTCAGAATCGATGATTTAGTGAATGTGGAAAGACTATCCGGCAGTCTCCCTCCCACTCTCCGGACCTTAGGGATCTCACGATGCCCAAAGCTTAGGGAGTTGCCCCAGGATGGCCTCCCTCCCTCCCTCGAGCAACTCGTGATCTTTAATTGTAGGATTCTCAGGGAGCAGTGCTCGAAACGGACCGGCTGCTATTGGCACCTCATCCGCGAAATCCCAAAAGTTGAATTAAGGGGTATAATTACCTAAGCCGTCTCTTTAAAAGCGGTTCATATTTTAGACCCAAAAATTATGTTGCTTAAAGAAGTGTGTTTTAATTTTAGCAGATTGGTGAGCTGAAGCTTTAGGCCGTAACTAGGGCGTCAAAAGTACCCCCTTTCATGAAGATTTCTATGTCTTGAAATATTTCATTAAAATCAGGTATTGCCCTTGCCATTTACTACTCCTCCTCTACTCTTCTACTCGTAGTCACTTCTCTTCTCAGATTTGGCATCAGTTTTTCTCTCCATTGAACCGCTTCACATGATTTCTATCACTCCATAAAAAATGTCGTAAAAATATGGGATGTTATAAACGGACTGTTGCATTTAAATTTGGACTCAGCTTATTTTTGCATTTTAGCAGTTTTCTGCACTCATCCAATTCTTTTGTCATCACTGTGCTCTGTCTTGTTCTCCAAGATTCTCTAACTCTTGTTTGCCTCACAGATTATATTGTACTTACATCAGGCGAAGTTTGTCGGTATGACCTGGCGACTTATGGAAAGGTCGATATACCCTTCCTTCACCATGCCTCACCGGTATTAAGTCTAGGAAGGAGAAGATGCTGAAGGGGACCCTGGATGTGAGATTGCTCCTCATTGTGCAGAAGAAGGGAGATGCCACTGCAATCTTCGTTCTTAAGGTCTTTGACTTTTTGTGGAATCTCTCCCATGATTAGTTGGTCCTCGAATTACTCATGGCGATAGAGGTATGTATCTCTTCTCTTTCCCTGTTCATTAATGTTTTTCCCTTGATGTTTCAATCCACTAGATGAATCTGAAATCTGGACATAGTTTCTATTACTAATAAATAGCAAAGACAAGTTTGAAAATGTTTGAAAGTTGCATCACATTGAATAAGTGTAGCTCCAAACTTCAGATGGATAGAGCAAGTTGGTGTCACGTTAATGGTGGTTAGGTGCTTTAAATTCTCTTTCCTGTTTTACTCTGGAAACTCCATTTGAAGCCATTTAATAAGTTGTGGAATGTAACTGACTAATTTCCGTTATTTCTCTGATTCTAATATGTGAAAATTACCTTTCAACATTCACCAGAAATGGAAGGAACTTGGTGTTAACTTTCTGTGTGCACATACCGATACAAAGTACTTATTTCCACACATGCAGTCTTCTATTGTCTGAGCATACTGTGACGCACATTGAAATCTTTGAGGGAAACAAATTTATTGGGGCTCGACCCTTCCATTCCAGCATTTTACTCACCATCCAAGATTAAGGAATGGTTTAGTCAATTTGAGTATGGACATAAATGAAGTTGTTTTGCGTCCTGGATAGCACTCAATGAAATCTTTGCCCATTGTTCATTTTGATTACTATTCATATTCTGCTTCGTGGAATCAAAGATGCATGGACCTGCAGTCGCTGGTTGGCAAAATTTAAAGGGTGGGTAGATTTGTTTATGCTATTTCTTTTGACAGGCTGTTTGAAAGACACGGGTAATGATCATGAGGTATAATCAGAATCTAGAAAGTATCGCTTTTGAACGATTAGTATATTGTCTGTATTCTACTTGTTTTGTTAAATTTCTGACAAATTGTCCACATTCTACTTGTTCATTTCTAGCCTTGTATCAAAGCGCATGTCAATTGTCTAAAGTTTCCCGTCTGTTACATTGTTTGTCACCATTTCCCCAGTTATCTCATTGACATGATCATGTCCACACTCTCTCGTGCGTAAGGGATCGGTTCTACTCCACGAGAGTTTAAGTTATACGTTGGCTACACTTTCCTAACAGGTTAAACTGTTAAGAAATGCATTTGTCTAACATGCAGCAATCAAATCAGACAGCATGACCATTCAGCCAACCCTGCATTCTTGTTTGGTTCTTTCTTCTAGTAATTTTTATGGTCTGGAAGACTTTCAGACAAGGATTATAAGCCTCTCATAAAATCATCAACTTACAGCAAGAGTTAAAGCTTGGACTGTTAAAAGCCGCTCTTATGCTGGCAATCCTCAACTTATTATATCTGTTATTCATAGTCTAGTTAACTATTACTGTCAACTCTTTTTTGTTGCCCAAGAAAGTAATTGAAATGGTTGAGGGAAAGTGTAGTGCTTTCCCTTGGAACGGAGATCCTGATGCTAAAGAGGGAGCAAAAGTTAGATGGGACATTGTTCATCTCCTAAGCAGTTTGGAGGCCTTGGCATTCGAAGATTGGATTTGAAATATCTTGATTGTATTACGGGGTGTCTGTGGAGCGTTTTGTTGAGGTGTGGGTCTCAATGTTTTCCCTAGCTATAAAACCATCATCCTTGGAAGAGTGGGAAAATTTTGGAACGCCATGTTATTTATATAGTGGGTAATGGAGAAAATATTTCTCTTTGGTATGACTTGTCGCATCATACTGGGATCTTGCCGGAATCATTTCTCAAGGAGAATAACTTATAATTCCGCTCTTCCTCTGCAGGCCAAAGGATCTGCTGCAATTCGTAACTCTCACCGGAAGTGGCTTGCTGCTAGGACTGAAGAGTTGGTCTTCATCCAGGCTGCAGTTTGTGGTGTGGTTTTTTCTAATTCCTTAGCTGCAAACAAGGTTGTACGCATACAATCTTAAAGTGGTTGCTCTGACTTTTTTGTTGCCGGGGAAATTGTCAGAATGCTTTGATTCTTAATATCTTGACTTCTGTGGAAACTTTTCCATTATTAGTTGGTTCTCAAATTACTAACGGGTATAGTTATAGATATGTTCTCTTTCCCTGTTCAATAAATGTCTGTTTTTCACTGGTGTTTCAATTCACTAGACAAATCTAAAGTCTGGACATACGTTTATAAGATAAATAAATAGCAAACACAAGTTTGAAAATTTTATAAAGTTGTACCGCATTGAATAAGTGTAGCTCAGAACTTCAGATGGATAGGGTATGTCGATGCCATGTTAATGGCAGTTAGGTGCTTTAAATTCTTTTTGCCTATTTTAGTCTGGAAACTCCATTTGAACACATTGACTAAGTTGTTGAACGTACCTGACTACTTTCCCTTATATCTCTGATTCTGATTTGCAAAATTTACTCACCATGAGCGGAAGGAACTTGGTATTAAATTTCTATCTGCATTTAGTGATACAAAGTACTTATTCCCACAGGCGATCGTCTTATTTCTGAGCACACTGTGAAGCACATTGTAATCTATCGCGGAAACGGATTTTTATTGCGTCTCAACCCTTCCATTCCAGTATTTTACTCACAATCCAAGATTAAGGAACGATTTAGTCAGTTTGAGTACAGACACAAATGAAGGCGTTTCACATTCTGGATAGCACTCAGTGAAATCTTTGCCTATTGTTTATTTTGATAACTATTCTTATTTTGCTTGATGGAATCAAAGATGCATAGCCCTAGAGCCGCTGGTTGGCGAAGTTTAAAGGGTGAGTAGGTTTGTTTCTGCTTTTTCTTTTGACTGGCTGTTTGAGAGGTGGGTAATGATCATGGGGTATAATCGGAACCTAGAGAGAATCTCTTC
Source organism: Eucalyptus grandis (assembly GCF_016545825.1). Lineage (NCBI taxonomy): Eukaryota > Viridiplantae > Streptophyta > Magnoliopsida > Myrtales > Myrtaceae > Eucalyptus > Eucalyptus grandis. The sequence continues at coordinate 47,779,649 of NC_052613.1, read as the reverse complement.
TGAAGGATTAGCAAATTGTTCTCATTCTGCTTGTTTTGTTAAATTTCCAACAAATTGTCTGCATTCTACTTATTCATTTCTAGCATTGTATCAAAGCACATGTGGATGGATCAAAATTTCTTGTATCCCATTGACATGATTATGTCCATATTCTATTGTGCATGTGTAAGGGATTAGTTCTACGCAGACAGAGCGTTAAGTTATACATTATAGTCTAGGTGAAAATGACAGAATTGAAGAGAAACTAATAATTCTTTTTTCTTTTGGGTCATCATTTAAAAATAATTTTGTCATCGAATGTTTTTGGACACTCATTAAGCAATCAAACTACGAAAATTTTACTGCTTTCAACGCATAGGGCTCTCAAATTATGATTGTTGGTTAATGATGATATAATTCACATAAACTTAATAACTGTCCTATATTTGATAGCGGGATGGAATTCATGAGGCTGAATCAATGAAATCATGATGCCATATGATCTATGTGATGCATGATGATGGTTGATGGGTGCATTTGGGAATTGTGTGATGTGAGTGGTGAGAGAGAACTCACTGAGCAATAATAAAGCACAAATTTCGGGGTTGGGCTGGAGACGGGCCCATTTCTTTATCTTCCGAGGCTTTCGCGGCTTTAATGATGCCAAGATTTGGTCCCACATCCGACCGACTTGCTTTCGAGAAATTAAGGCAAAAGGAATGTAATTATATCAAATGAGACCAGATAAAATGAAACGGTAGCTTCTTCCGAGAAAGAAAGAGCGAGAAAACCACAGGAAGAAACCAACAAACAAAAAAACAGAGAGACAGAAAGAGTGATGAAAAAGAACAATCAGAATGGTTGGGCCGAGGAGAAGAAAGAGCAAAACAGATTTGAGTGCAAAAAAGGATGAAGGAGGGGAAGCATCGCAGGGCAATCAATGGAGAAAGAAAAACCAGCAACTTTTTAGTTGAATATTTGATTATCAACGGCTAAGGTTAGTACTAGCAATCCAATGATTTTAGGACTTTAAAACAAAGGCCCAGATGAAGAGGTGGACAGAGGAAATGGGCATCGACTACGGAATTCCGTAACGTAACCTTAGTTAAGGTATTAAGGGGGTGCATGACAACATTTCTGTTCCAGAAACTATTTCTGGAACAGAAATGAATTTTTCGATTTCTATTTCTGGACGAGTTTCTAAGGAAAAAAAACTGTTTGATAACTTAATAGAATTTCTATTTCAAAAATAGAAATTCGTTTGATGAGCCAGAGGAGAGGTAGAGGAGAGGCGGAGTAGAGGCGGAGAGGCGGAGGAGAGGCGGAGGCGGAGGAGGAGGCGGAGCAGAGAGGCGGAGGCAGATGCGGAGGCGGAGGCGGAGGCGGAGGCGGAGCAGAGAGGAGGAGGCGGAGGCGAAGGAGAGGCGGAGCAGAGGCGCAGAGAGGCGGAGGAGAGGCGGAGGCGGAGGCGGAGGCGGAGCAGAGGCAGATGCGGAGGAGGAGGAGGAGGCAGAGAAGAGGCGGAAGAGAAGGCAAAGAAGAGGCATACGAGAGAGAGAAGAGTGAAATTAGGGTTGGGAGAAATCAGAAGTTGATTTTTGGAAGAAATCAGAAATATAAAATTTCTATTTCTAATTTCTCCTCAATTTCTATTTCTGGAATAGAAATCTATTCCAGAAATAGAAAATTTGATAAGCGTTATCAAACAAGTTTCTGTCTTAAATTGGTCTAGAACAGAAAATCATTTCGAACAGAAATAATTTTTATCATGCACCCCTAACTAAACACAAGTCAATTTCTAGGGAAGCTGAAAAACTTTGGTAGGAGACTGCTTCAAATTATCACTGGCCAAACCTAAATATTGAAAAGAGATCTGCCGGTGGCCTCAATCAAGACAAGAATATTGAACTTTATATATATATATATATATATATATAGAGAGAGAGAGAGAGAGAGAGAGAGAGAGAGAGAGAGATGATTTTCTGCATCGTATATGTCCTTTACTTGGCCAGTGACCACCACCAGTCTTAAGTCTTAATTCTTTTCTCCAACGCTAATGGAATTAGATACTAGTCCTAAGCCCGCTCATTGTCAGCCATTATTAGTAGAAGGAAATGAATAGACAAAATGGAGGTGACGAGCGGTCTAGGCACGCAAACTTGGAGAAGATGGAGATGATGAGGAATGGGACCCTTAATTTGGATAATTTTGTCCTTTTAAATCCTATATACTTATTTAGCGGTGAATTTAACGACACCTTTTATTAATTTTAATTATTTTAAAAAGATCTTTTTATAGACTCTTTCTATAGACCTTGTTAAGCAATCAACAGTGGAAATTTTGAAGCATTCAGTGTATTTTGTTATTGTATTATGTGAAATCAATGCTTAGAAATTGATTATTTAAATCAAACATTCCTTTTGACCAAAAAATAAATAAATGTGGCTCGATGCTCACAAATGATCCATATGACAATTTTACTCTGATCCTCTATCACAATATATTGGATGTGAGCAATTATGTAGCAAATTTAGTAGACTTGTTAAATTGAATATAGATCGTTAAATCATGCAAGGTCCATATGAGGTCAACATTTTTCAATGGTTCAAATTCAGATCTTCCTATATTAGGTTGATGCAACAATTATCATTGGATCCATCAATTTGCACGGACCGTTGCCTCAAAGTCCATTTTTCAGAGTAAGTGGATTGAAGAGATGCACTCCAAGACAAAAGCCATCTCGGTCTAGTTAGAGTTCTTTAATGCTAAAAAAGTCTTTGGTTCACACCATCATTTGATGCTCTTGTTTTGGAAATAAGAAGCTTTGTTTCCCATCCGCTCAGCATACCTCGTTTCAAATCATCTGCGCACTCTTGTTTAATCCTCTGCCACTCTAGAACCAATCCATGCCCATTGCAGAGCTCTTTCTTGGTACACTTTTTTCAATGTTGTTCGAGAGGTTGGTCTCTCCTGAGCTGCTCAACTTTGTGCGGCGCGAGGGGATTGATACGTTTCTGAAGAAATAGAAGGAAATGCTTACCAGTATCAATGAGGTGTTGGATGATGCAGAGGATAGGCAACTAACCGGCCATAGACAAGTGAAGTCGTGGCTCAAAGATCTCAGGAACTTGGCCTACGACATTGACGACTTGCTTGATGAGTTCACCATAAAATCCACCGAAAACAAGTCCAAGGCAGAACCGAGCACTACCAAGGTGCATTCCGTCCTTCAAAGTTGTTGCTTTAGATTGAGCCCAAGAACATTTATGTTCAACTGCAAAATGAGATCCGAGATGGAAAAGACAGATGGCAAAATTACAGGCAATCGTAAATTGGAAAAATACTCTAAGCCTGAGAGAGAATGTTGGGAGGTCATTAGCATATGGCCGATCGAATGTGCCAGATTCCACTACTAATTTGAAGGACACTATTCGTTAGTAAGGAGGATGAAAAATTGGAGATTTTGACCAGAGAACAAGACAATAGCACATGTGCGGATTTAGAAGTGATTGCCATTGTAGGATTAGGGAGGGGGTGTTGGGAAGACAGCCCTAGCTCAACAAGTCTACATTGATGCTAGTCTCACTTTCGGTGAGAAAGCATGGGCATGCATTTCCGATAATTTCAACGTGCTTTCTATTACAAAAGGTATTCTAGAGACAACCAACAGCTATTTGTTTTGTGAAGGTAAAACCTTGAATTGGCTTCAAGATAAGCTCAAGAAAAATCTTTTAGGCAAGAAATTTCTTGTCATATTAGATGATATTTGGAATGAGCATTATGAACACTGGACTACCCTCTTGAAGCCTTTTTCAATTTGGAGCGAAGGGAAGCAAGATCATTATCACTACTCGTCACCTCAAAGTTGCTTCAATAGCCGGTGCTACACCGATAACTTTCAAAGTGTTGTCACTAGATGTCTCTATGACTTTGTTCACATTTCATGCTCTTGGAGTCTAAAATTTCGATATTCATCCTAAACTTGAAGTATCGGCTTGGAAAATAGTGGATTAATGAGAAGGTTTGCTATTAACTTTGAAGACGTTGGGCCAGGCTGCTACGCAATAAAGTTAGTCCCCATGAATGGGAAGATATATTGAATAGTAAGATTTGGTATCTACCAAAAGAAAGAATTAAGATCCTTCCAACTTTGAAACTTTGCTACTTCCATTTCCCTCCTCATCTAAAGAGGTGTTTTGCTTACTGTGCTATTTTTCCCAAGGACTATGAAATCCATTGAAACGAGTTGATTCACTGGTGGATTGTAGAGGGCTTGGTGGAGGGAAAAAAAAGAAGAAGAAAGGACCATTGGGATGCGGGTTTGAATTATTTCAACAAGCTATTATCTAGATCGTTATTTCAAAAGTCGAGTAGTAATGAATCACTATTCTAGATCTATGATCTTGTGAATGACCTAGCACAGATGCAACCCATTTTAGCTCAAAGGACTTTGAGTTTGAGGGTGATCAAAAAAATGTGCCTTTAGCTTGTCACGCCTCATTCATTTCCACTAGGCACATCATGTCAAAAAGGTTAAAGATATATCATGGAATGAAGAGACTTAGGAGCTTCATATCGTTTGAGAAGCAATCTAGCCATCATGAAAGGTCATTTTTGTCTCAGAATGTGCTATGTGACTTGTTGTCGGCATTGAAGTACTTGATAGTGCTTTCATTAAGTCACTACCACATCAAAGAGGTACAGGATTGCATTGGCAAACTGAGGCACCTTAAGCTATTGTATACTGATATTGTAACGCTTCCAAAGTCAATTGTTGCATCGTACAACTTGGAAGCTTTGATGTTGTGGGATTGTCAATACCTTATTGAATTACCAAAAGATATGGAGAAACTTCTCTATTTGAGATTTCTTGACATTATCAACACAGGGAGACTAACAACAATGCCTCCGAATATAGGTCATTTGGTGGGTCTTGAGATGTTGTCGAAGTTTTTAGTAGGAACGGGAAATGGCTCGAGGTTGAATCAATTAAAAACCTAGAAAACTTTGGAGAGGAATTGTGCAACTCTTATTTGCATATGGTTCAAGAAGCTAGCGATGTCAACGATGCCAATTTATGCATGAAGAAGGGATTATGTCGGTTGACCATGCAATGGAGTATAGAATTTGAAAATTTCCAAAATGAAGAGCTTGAAGTTGAAGTCCTTGACTCTCTTTGCCCTCACCAAAAACTTAAAAATCTCATAATGTCATACTATGTGTCATGCTCCGATCCTCGAGCGCATGCCCATCTCTCGGTGATCGATGAAATTGCGACGTCCTAGGACGCGTCGCCGACTCAATCATTTTTATGCACATGTGGAAGCGAATAAATAAATCTCCAGACAACACAAAGATGGGATAGAAAAGCAGGGCCATAGATTTTGAAAACCACAACACACATTTATACACAGCAAACTAGGTCATTTACAAAGCTAGTCGATATTCATAAAAGTCTACAAAAGGTCAATCCTCCAAATGAGCTGTCCTATGACCATCTAGTCATACCTGTTCCTCGATTCTTCAATCTCCATAGGCTCCGGGGGCGTCGGGTCCTCCACAACACCATCAGGAGAGTCAGTTGCGTTCTCGCCCAAAGCGGTGTTGAGCTCAATGGTAGGGATATCAAATCCCTAGATGGGATCTATCCTATGCCCATTGGGTGCATGGAGGCACCATGCCATGAATTGATGAGGTACCCTCTTAGGTAGGATATCTTCGACCTAGACGGTGGTTACCACTAGCTCATAGACCCAATCACTACCGAGGACCAAGACGTCCATACACTGCTCAGTAATGGCCCGCGGCTGTCCAAAAAATTCCGGAGGAATCGCCATCTAAGGACCTGAAAATGTTGAGCCCACGACAGGATGAAATAATTTTTCAGCAAGTTCACCCTCTAAGTTCCGATTAGGAAGGAAATACGCCTAAAGGCTGCCTAAACACACACGAGATAGATGACTTACCTTTGCCTCAATTCCATCCTACAAGTTAACATGAATTAAACACTCAACCAATCACTTCAAATCAACCAAATTAATACTATCTATCTAATAATACTATCTATCAAATCGCTTCATCGAAACGATTAATGCTCACCTAAGCTGATGTATAATAAATGCTCGCCTAAGCTGATGTAGATAGATAGTATAGCTCACCGAAGCTGATCTAGATAGATAATATAGCTCTCTGAAGCTGATATATGCTCACCGAATCTGATATTTGTATGTTATAGCTCACCGAAGTTGATATAGAGATATTATACTCATCAACTAACCATTTCACTGTTTTCATAATACCTGGTAAAATAATCGTGTGTGAGTACAAAGTAAGTCTGAGCCAAAAATATAATATATTTATTTTATAATATCCCACTAATTATATAGTCTATAAAAATATTTTTGGTGTTATAAACCAAAGCCCGGTAATTTTCTATTAAATATTGAAATTATTAAGTTTTGGGATAAATACCCAAAATTACAATCATCAACCAAATTGCACCAAATTAGCATTCAATTAAATAAACCAATCATACCATTGCGATTAGCACGAAATTCCGGCACCGGCTATCTCGGTCTAATTTCCAAAAATAAAAAATAATTAAATAATTATCAAAATTAATTAAATAAATTCCAATAAATGCCATAAATGCAAACTTAGGCCGAAAAGCCTAATTAAATACTGAGACGGGCTGGGAAAATTTTTGAACCAATCTAAATAAAGAATACAACCTATCTAGTTGCTAATTAAGCTACTCTAACCACCTAAGATGCAATAACGAGTAATTAAATTGCTAATCCGTTTTAACTAACCACATAATTCCTAATTAGCCTAAACTAATCAATCCTAAAGCATAATTAACTTCCTAAGTGGAGATTAGTGAGTAAACTCACTGGTTTAACTATCCAGTGAGTCCACGGTGACAGCGACACGGAGACAAGTGACAAACTCCGAAGTGGCGACATCAAAAGAGGCCAAACTGAGGCTGCAATCGGCCCCGCAAGGCTCACAGTTGTTGTTGGTCGCGGCTTGGCTCGGTTGAGTTGCGGGCTGCAGCAGGGCTATGGGCGTGACGTCGAGGGGGAGTGGCGTTCAGTTGATTCAGTGGACTTGATAAAGAAGCTGTGGATGAGCTAAACGTCAGTGGGGAGGGGAGAGGGTAGCTAGCGTGGGAGAATGGGTGGCGTCAACCTGAAGAAATTCGGTGGAGATGGTGTTGACTCGGTGGGGGATGATCGCTGGTAGAATTGATTCGATGGAGTGGGTTGGCATCTTCATGGCAGTTGCTGGCGTGAAGATTAACAGCTTCAGTGGAGGACAGATGCCAATGGAGTAGCGAAAGGAAAAAGTTGAGCTTCCAAGGAGATGAAAGAAGAGACAAAAGCGTGAGGGAGAGGTTCAATCGCCTGGTGTGTGAGACAAACAGGAAAGAGAAGGGGTGAGGGAGCAAAGAGTGTCGGCCAAAGGGGAAAAGAACGTGCAGGAAAATACAGAAAAGGGAGAGAGAGGGAGAAACGTGCGTGGGATGAATGGATAAGGGTGGACCCAAAGTCAAAGGAGGAAAAGAGAATTGAAGGCTACTACAGAGGGTTGTCGGATGGGGAAAGGATCGCATGGCTGGCGTCCAAGAGAGAGAGAGACCGAAGGGGGGGAAGGAAAAGTAAATAAGATATCTCATTTTTCAACATGTCTTGGCCCCACAAGCTTTCATATAAATCCCTTTGGTCTCCTAAGTCTTTATGCATGTAAAATTCCACATATAGCTAGGTTGATGTCCACATATTGCAACCCTCATACAAGCCTATGAATTTTACTCAATTGGACTTCCATTTCTTCAACAATTTCTCCAATTTGATGTTTGACACAATTTCCACCATTTCCCTTCACCAAGTAGCTCACTTTGGAGGCCAAAAATCCCTTTAATTTGGTCCCTCCGAATTTCTGTTCTTTTTCGAATTATCCGAATTGATTTTCCGTAAAAATCCCGAATTTGCGGAAAATTCTTCGAAGGATGAGTCAACGGTCCTAAAATGAATTGTAATATGACAGAACTTTCAATTTCTGAAATCAGGTTCAATTTCACAGTTTTTTTTTTTTGTAAGTATGCCTCGAGTTCAATTTCACAGTTAATTTCAATCTAATGCGATTTTAGCGTGACCTAATCTACCGAGTAACTTTTAGGAATTTTTAGTGCAATTGACCCGTGGTTGATCACTTTCAAGCCGCAATGTACATCTTCGACACATTGGTAACTCTCGATTGTCGTGAAATCTCGAGATTTCAAATACGGACACAAGATACCAAAAAGGTAGAAAAATCAATCTAGTGCCAATTGACGAGAATTTTGCAATCTTGTGGAATCACCCATACTATGATCATCTATCTTGGTCAAATCGACCTATTTCCAGTCTCTGATAGATTTTCAACTGTGATGTAATGATTTCGGCAGATGAGCACGGTTGAGTAGTCAATTCCTAGTCGAATTCTCAAGTTTATTGCGTTAAAATCCCTTACCGGCTTCACCTGATAGGCTAGTTATCTCGTGAGTGGCCAACTCAGAGAAAAGAACTATAGGGGCGTCGATGAAAAGCCCAACTTATCCAATCAAAATCAGAACTTAAAAATCAGGATGTCACACTATGGTGGCTTAAAATTCCCATCGTGGTTAAGAAGTCCCGCACATGTTAACATAGTGCACTTATGTTTATATCAGTGTCGTAAGGCCAAAGCATTACCAACACTTGGGCAGTTATCTTTGCTTAAAGAACTGCACATCGAAGGTCTAAATGCAATTTGCAAGATAGGTTCTAAATTTTATGGAATTGAAAGTCCTTTTCCATCCTTAATGACTTTGGAATTCAAGGACATGCCATTGTGGGTGTACTAGTCTCATCCCGTCATCACCGAAGAAGTAGGATTTTTATTCCCTCTTCTTGAGCATCTCATCATTTGGAATTGTCCTATGTTGATAGGAAGATTGTCTAGTGAACTAAGCTCCCTTGTAAAGCTCGAAATCAACTCTTGTCTGAGTATGAGTGCCTCACCCTCTCTCACTAGCCTTTCATCTCTCAATGAGTTACACTTTAGAGGTTTAGAGGTCGTGACGAGGGTATGCTAAAGAGTTTGGAAAACTTGACATTTCTAAGCGCACTAGTCATAAAAGACATTGCCGAATTAGCTAACTTAAATCATGGGTTTACTAGCTCCTTGATCAAGCTAGAGAAGTTGGAGATTGTAAGTTATACAAAGTTAATATACTTGTGGTAGGATAGAGATGTAATTTGGAATCTCGCCTGTGTGAAGAGCTTGGTCATCAAAGATTGTTTGGAATTCAAATCTATTATGGCTAGATAAGGAGATATAAAGTTGCCCCACAACCTCGAGACTATTGAATTGATAAATTGCAACAATTTAGAGATGCTTCCCAATGAGATGCACGCCCTCTCCTCTCTTAAAGGCATGATCGTCTTGGGCTCCCCAAAATAGGTATACCAACATTAGTGATATCATTAAGGATACGCTACGAGATGTTGCAATCTTTACCCATAGAATTTAAATATTCATCTTGATGGACCTAGCTACAGTAACAATAGCCATGGTGACATGAGATCTTGTCTGCAATAATTAATAATCTAGGATGCAATTCTCTCTTAGCCTCTTCATTCAGCAAGGGTAGATTTCTAGTAGTGACTCTCAAGAGACTTCAAATTAGTTACCATAGGGGATTGGAATCGCTCGTGGAGATTGTCGCGACCAAAATTTTGAGTGCACCACCTAAAATTAGGCTAATGGACTACTAAGTTTAACTTAGCTCGAGCTCTCTCAAACTCATACCAATTTGCAACTTAGGTTCAAATATCTAGCATGCAAAAGGGAGTCGCCACTAATTAGTTTACAGTAGGTCGATTATAAACCTAAATAAAATAATGGGAAAATTATCTTACTTCTACGAACTAGAGACTTTGGGTATGGGGACTTGGTTATACTAGACTTTTCTAATGCTCTTTCAGTACCTTTATCTTTTTATTTTGAAAAAAATGTTACAGTTTGAATTAATTTTAATTCACTTCCCTAACATGTGAGATGATCATGCGGGTGCGCAAAAACCACCAATTTAACACCCAGATAAAACAAAGAATAATTTGCAAAACTTACCTCAGAACAACAAAAGCATTTGCAATATTATATCGAATTCACATCAACAATTCTAGATATGATTTCTAATTAACATGCAATCACTTAATTTTTGTTTTCACTTTATTTAATAAGAATTATGCTTTATGCAATGCATGCTACTAATCTAATATGAAATTATATGACATTAGTATAGCCTAGACTATATGAATGAATAGTTTTTTTTTCCTATTTTCTTAATGAACATGCAATAATTAAATATGCAATCTAACTTAATCAAAATGACCTAATCTTGATGACAGGCAATCTCTAATTAAATGAACCTAACGACAATGACTAAATGACGTGCATTTCATGAACCTAATTCTATATGACATGCACATGATTTTTATTTTCTTAAATGTATGATTGAGATTCCGACATGAAATAGCCCATCAAATTAGGGATTGACAAGTCCCGATTTTCGCGCCCAAAATCCGACTCGCAATCGCTTGAAAAATCGCCAATCCGATCTCACGCCTAAGATTCGATTCGCAATTTATTTAAAAATTGACCAACCCGATCTCATGCCCGAGGTATGGTTCGTCAATTTATGGACATGAATTCTATCTTGTCCGATTTGCTGTCGTGTTGGCCGAATCAATCTTATTTTCATAAAAGGAAAAAAATTCAAAAATATTTGAATTAGAATTAGGATTGTTTTAGAATATTTCTTGTTATCTATTGATTTTATTTCGATTTTTTAGAAATGCCTCCCCGCTCACTCCCAGCCCAAAACTCATAGTCACTGGACGTGGGATTTTGGAGGAGCGATGCAGGAAAAAGAACGGCTACTATTGGCTCCGTATCCGCAAAATTCCGTGAATTGAATTGGAGTCAATCGAGTCATGGTGGCCCACACGGGTCAATTACTTAAAAGAGGGGTTTAGACTCGTATATTCTATATGGAAGAGATTAGGTAAATTTAGGCTGCGCATGACAACATTTCTTGGCTGGGGAAGAATTTTTTTTCAGAAATAGTTCTTTTCTATTTCTATTTCGGGGAACAATTTTTGAGTAAAATAACCCGTTTGGTAACTACACAAAATTTCTACTCTTGGAATAGAAAAAAAGAATAGAAATGCGTTTGGTAACGCAACAATTTCTCTTTTTGTATTTATTCATTTTTATTCTTGCCGCGATCGTTGCCACTGCCTCCAGCCGCCGCTACTGCCCGCTACCACCGCCGCCGCTGCATGTTCGCCGGCCGCCGCGCCACCACGCCAGGGAGGGGCGGCCGATAGGTTGGGCTGGCGGCGGACGGTTAGCGGATGTGCGTGCTGTGGCGGTGGCAACAGATGGCGCAGAGGCCCCGGCAATCGACGGTCAGCTGGCCGGGCGACGGAGGCGGCAGCGCGACAACGGCAAGAACGGGCAAATTCGGGCGGTGGTCGGCCGGCGGCAAGAGATGAATAAAAGAAAAAAATTCACTTATTTTTGAAACTTATTCCGAGAACAAGAATCAACTTTTTTACTTCTTATTTCTATTCCAAAACCATTCCTCCTAACTTTTTGTTCTCGAAACAAAAAATTAACTTACCGTTATCAAATGAATTTTTATTCTTTTTTATTTCGAGAAACAAAAAATAGAAATTTTTGGGCTGAGGAAAATATTAATGCGCAGCCTTACTATCAGCCCAGCTCTTTCAAAAGGGGTTCGTATTTGAGACCCAAAAATTTTAGCAGGTTAGTAAGCTGAAGCTATTGGGCATAACCAGAGGCGACCCCTCTCATCATCGTCTCCTTCCCCCTTTGTTGTGTGCACCCCAACCGCCCACCTCTTCTTCGCCTCTCCACTCCGTCGTCCTCACCTCGATCTCCCTCTTCCTCACGCCGCCGCGACGACAAGCCGAGATCCGAGGCTCGCCCCGCGTGGAGCTCGACCGAGCCCTACATCTCAGCATCCGGGTGCTTTCTTCTAGCGCTTCACGCGGGCGGCGGAAGAAAATTCATGAACGACGAATCGTGCAATTCTTCTCTTTTGCTGAATCTCCGGGCGTTTGAATTCGTGTCCTGCTTTGGATTTGGATTTTCCGTCGTTTCCGGGTAATTCGATTCGTCCTCGGACTCTGTTTTTTTTTTCCCTTTCTTTTTGCTTTTTTTCGTTAGTCTATCTTCCTACACTGTTAAGGATTCGACTTCTGCTTTCTCGCGTGACCCGGTTTTTGTTTGCTTTTGCTGGTGCAGGTTTGAGACTCAAAGCAAAATAGGCAGGATTTGGTCCTCGACTTGAAGGAAGTCCTGAACTTCTCGGAATCGGACTCGACGGTTCGCATTCCAGAACTTCGAGCTGAATTTCCGAGAGATTGTCTTTTCTCGCGTTCAACAAGGATTGAAGCCCCAATTAGGCTTGATCGGAGGCGTTCAGCAACGATTGGAGGATGAGGATGCCAGTGCCGCCAGGCGCTAGGGGCACCCCAGCACCAGCTGTACTCGGTGCCGCCCACAGGTTGGGTCATGGGCTACGACGGCAACGGACATGGGAAGTTGGGAACAGCAAATGTGGGGTGAGTGAGAAACCCAGTTTGAGTTTCACATTTCCAGTAGTAGCAAGCTGGCCTTACTATCCTTTTGTATGAGTAAGTCCATGTTTTACAGTTCTTCTCAGTCCTTTACTTCACACTAGTCCAAGAGCATCGATTTCACTGATTCACAGATTGTGTGGCAGCATGTTTGTCAATTAAATTATGAGTGTTTCAGAGCCAATAAATTTTCTGATAAGATCAGTGAATTCTATGGCGAGATTGGAGATTGCTTTGCGAGAGACTGTGAGGGTAAAATATCGTGTGAGTTATTGGTGTATTTGGAGGCTGGGTAACATTAAGAGTATTTGAGTGACTTGGGTGGTTGTAGTGTCCAGTGTTTGATTTATTAGTTTTGTTCATTATTGTATCCAGTGGCTTTTTTTTTTTTTCGCAATGATATGAATACTTAAATTTGTATGGGCCAGGTGATGATCTTCAACTGCTTTCTTTTTTCTTCTTGCTGTCAGTTCAGATTTAATGGTTATGGAGTATTCATTGAAATTTAGAACAGGATCTCTCCTGAAGGGTTGGTACATTCCCTCATTCTCCCTCCTTTGGTTTGTGCCTTTGTGGATAAAATTTGTCAAGTCCATCAGAATAACAATAAACTCTCGTTCGTACATGTGATCTCATGAAGATTTCTATACCTCAATATTTTTCATTAAAATCAAGTATGATCTTCCCATTTACTACTTGTATTCTACTCTTCTACTCGTAGTCACTTCTCTTCACAGATTTGGCATCAGTTCTTCTATCCATTTAAATGCTTTACATGAATTCATCAATCCAGCAAAAAGATCATAAATCTGGGATGCTATTAACGTTCTCTTGCCTTTGAATTTGGATTCTCAGCTTATTTTTGCATTCTAGTAGTTTTCTGCACTCATCCAATTCTTTTGTTCTCACTATGCTCAGTCTCATCCTCCAAGATTCTCTCAATCTTGTTTACCTCACAGATTGTATTGGACTTACATCAGTGAAGTTTGTTGGTAGGACCCGGCGACCTATGGAAAGGTCTGTGTACCCTTCCTTCACCGTCACCTCTCCAGTATTAAGTCCAGGAGAAGGTGCTGAACGGGGGGACCAGGGATGTGAGACTGCTCCTCTTTGTAGAGATGAAGGGACTTGCGACTGCAGGCTGTATTGTTAAGATGTTGACTTTTTGTGGAAACTTTCCATGATGGTTGGTTCTCAAATTACTCATGGGGATAGAGGTATGTATATATGTTCTCTTCCCCTGTTCAATAAATGTCTGTTTTTCCCCCAGTGTTTCAATCCACTAGATGGATGTAAAGTCTGGACATAATTAATTTGATAAATAGATAGCAAAGATAAGTTTGAAAATGTTTGAAAGTTGCATCACATCAAAAAAGTGTAGCTCAGGACTTCAGATGGATAGAGCAAGTTCATGTCATGTCAATGGCGGTTAAGTGCTTTAAATCCTCTTTCCTGTTTTAGTCTGGAAACTCCATTCAAATACATTTACTAAGTTGTGGAATGTACCTGACTAGTTTCCCTTATATCTCTGACTCTAATATGTGAAAATTACTTTTGCAGCATTCACCAGAAGAGGAAGGAACTTGGTATTAACTTTCTGTCTGCATGTACCGATACAAAGCACTTATTCCACACATGCAATCCTCTCATTTCTGAGCATACTGTGGCGCACATCAAGATCTGTGGGGGAAACAGATTTACTGCACGTCAGCCCTTCCGTTCCAGCATTTTACTACCATCCAAGATTTAGGAATGGATTAGTCGGTTTGAGTACAGACACAAATGAAGGCATTTTGTGTCCTGGGTAGCACTCAATGAAATCTTTGTCCATTGTTCATTTTGATAATTATTCATATTCTTCTTCGTGGAATCAAAGATGCATGCCCTGCAGTCGCTGGTTGGCAAAGTTTAAAGGGTGGGTATATTTGTATCTGCTATTTCTTTTGACAGGCTGTTTGAAAGACACAGGTAATGATCATGGGGTACAATCAGAATCTAGAAAGAATCTCTTCTGAACAATTAGCATATTGTCTGCATTCTTGTCTGTTATGTTGTTCGTCATCATTTCCCTAGTTATCTCATTGACATGATTATGTCCACATTCTGTTGTGCACAAGGGATCAGTTCCACGCAAGGGGCACGCTAAGTTATACGTTAAATATACTCTCGTGTCAGGTTAAGCTTTTAACAAATGCATTTGTCTAACATGCAGCAATCAAATCAAACAGCATGACCAATCAGCCAACCCTATGCTCTTGTTTGATTCTTTCTTCTAGTAATTTTTTATGGTCTGGAAGACTTCAGACAAGGATTATAAACCTCTCATAAAATCATCAGTTTACAACAAGGTTTAAAGATTGGACTGTTAAATCTGTTATTGATAGTCTGGTTATCTATTAGTGTCAACTCTTTTTGTTGCCCAAGAAAGTAATTGAAATGGTTGGAAGAGTTGGGAAAATTCTGGAACGCAATATTATTTATATAGTGGGTAATGGAGATAATATTTCTCTTTGGTATGACTTGTGGCATCATGCTGGGATCTTGCCAGAATTATTTCTCAAGGAGAATATCTTATGATTCTGCTCTTTCTCTGCAGGCCAAAGGATCTGCTGCAATTCATAACTCTCATTGGAAGTGGCTTGCCGCTAGGTTTGAAGAGTTGGTCTTCATCCAGAGTGCAGTTTGTGGTGTGGTTTTTTCTAATTCCTCAGCTGCAGACAAGATTGTATGCACAGAATCTTTAAATAGTTGCTTTGACTCTTTTGTTGCTGGGGAAATTGTCAGAATGCTGATGTTGACCGGCACAAACTTTTGTGGTGCTCCCCTAATGTGCCAAGATTTGGCTTCAATTCATTCTTGGTTAGTAATACATGATAAAATCCCTGCTTTAAGAGGGTTAACAGTTGGTCTGTTGGGAATACAAGATCTCTCTGCTTGTTCTGTAATCTAAGTTTTGAATTTTGCTCCCCTCTAAATTTTTTGTGTAGTTTCTCTAATGAAGCACAGAGGAAGGTCGTAATTCTGTCAAATTAATCAACCAATCTTGCTGTCATCTAATTCTCAATGTTTAATGTTATCAACTTTATTGAGTTCTCTGTCAAGCATAGTTTTCAGAGTTACCTTGGTCTCAAAATAAGATTGGCACTGATAAGCATCATAGGTTTTGTCTTTCCTGGAACCTAAGTTTGTGAAAATTGTCTAGCTAGAGTAAGACTTGTTTGAGGTTATGCTTATTGTTGGTTTTTTCGCTCGTAAAATTGCATGTTATGCTCTGTGTCATCCCTATGCTTGTGATGGTAGATAGATGTCAATTTCAACGCTCTTCTTTTCGGGTCCAATTTTTATGTGGTCCATTTATTCACCTTTGCATTTCTCTAAATAGTTATTGGAGGAAGAAGCACAATCGATGAAAAGGATTTGTTCTAAGATTAAAAAGAGAATAATTTATTGACTACAAGATATAAAGAGAGACATTACATCATATTGCTCTTTTCTTTTTTGTGCATTCATGGTAATTTCACTCAATTGCAGCCGTTGGAATGGTCATTTAAAATTCGGACATTTTCTTGTTATTCGCCATAATATTATCATCACTTCAATGAAGAAATTATTTGGAATGGTCGGCGGTGTGCGTGCTTGGGCTTATTTTTAAAAGTAAGTTTGCCGATGAAGACCTCTTCCAAGAAGCAGCCCTATGTCTTTGACAAGAAATCCAACTTATTTACTGTTAGAGCATTCACGCAGAGAAATAGGTGTTGATCAAGTACAGTTACCCGACCGCATTGGAATCTTCCAATCTTATGATTATTCAAAATTTGTCGCATTTGCCATGAATTGATAGAATTGGTATTTTCTATGCATGCTACATGAAAAAGTTCTCTCTTTGCCTTGAGCGGTCTTTCACTTTCGATAATTATAAACTTCTTGTAACGGATGGGCAATTTCTCTGAGTTTCAAGTGATTTAACTGCTTATGCTTCGAGCAATTGATTGTCCAATGCATCATTTTACTTCTAGGATATGTTGTTTCTTGACGAAGACACGGGATACATGTTCAGAATTCAGAGCTTGGTTTCTTATTGCATTTGCAGGTTGCTGTTTTCAAGCAATTTGCTAGTAAATTAGCATCTCTGAATGAAAAGCTGATCGGTATTAAAGTGGGTGACTTCTGGTGAGGCGAATGTTATTTACGTTCTGGCTTTGTCTTTGATATTTACACACGACATGTCCAAAACTTTTAGCCGCTCCATTTCAGCTATGTGAAGGATGGGTTTGTTCTAGGGCAGCTCTTGGGAAATTGATTTACAGTCACACTATGGTAGGAGACCCAACAAGAAGCGCCAGTAGCTACTTCAATAGAACGATGACCCCACCAACCAAATATACAAGTTTATCATCCAAATGAGATAATGAAACACGGAAAAAAAATCATTGGCTTATCAAATTATCTATTGAGCCATGAAAAAGATTCAACGAAAAACACAAAATCCTCATTCACTGCACAAATACATATGGACAACAAGCTCCTAGGACATCTAAAGCTCACTTCGAGCATAAGAATGTGATAATCCAACATGAAATCAATGAGTCCAAAGTGTCACTTTCTTCCATGGATACATGCTGCAGAGGTCCAAGTAACAATTAATAATACCAAACAGCTACTGATTTTATTTGATTCAATCAGTCTATCAAATAATTTTGTTTCAAGCCTTGAAATGACCCAATTTGATGGATAGCGAATGCAACATCAATGCCGCATCTCTCTATATGTTCACATGACTAAAACACTATCATAATGAGATCAAAATCCTCACATTCCACAAATGAACAAAAGCAACAAGCAAGCACCATTGTTATGTTTAAGGCTTGAAACAATGACATCTTGATTAAATATCAATATCCACAAAGCATTATACATGTCCATCTAACTATACATGTTTGTGGCCACCTCAAGGACTATGTATAAAACATCATATTTCTACCATCCGAACCAGAACTCATGTCAAGCAGCTTAGACGAGTTATGCCATGTACATTTTCCAAAGCAAGCTCAACATCAGTTGACGCAGCAAATGCCCACCAGAAGAGTGAACAAATGGACATGACCAGCATTTGACATAGTCAAGCACACATAAGCAGCGAGCAACAGAGTATACCTATAGGCGCAAATTTCTTCGCATTTCAATCAACTATATACAGGAAACCGCAGTAAGACACAACCAACGCAACTTCAATTTGGACATCAAAACGTTTGTAAACAGAATGAAACAGGAACTATCTACGATTGACTCGGGCATTCCGTCTAACAGGTTGTGAGCAAGCGGTATGAAGCACAAAACAAACAGAAAAGCTTACAATTTGGACAAACAATGTGACGTAGGATACACAGCTAGACAATAGTAGAGAGAAAACCTGAGTTCTAAGAACAGACAACAATCGAAAGAACAATTTGAAGCTCTTGGCAAAAGGCGATGCAGAACAACCACATGATTGAGTCTCAGTGAATCGACCGTACCCTACGTTACGAAGATATATCCTCGAGTTATTGAAACAGAGGTTAATATCCGCTACGGCTGCAAAACATCACCATCGGGATACATATCAAAACTACGAGATGGGCATCGAAAGGTGTCGATAAATATATTTATTAAAACTAAAGTCTTGGGTAATGTTCGATTAATATGCTTGGAAGAGGCTTGATTTGAGGCCAGCACTTCATTTTTCTTTTTGCAGGAGCAGAAAGAATACCAACGTTGAAAAGAGATGGAGGAGGAGGGTAAGGAACAAACAAAAGGAATGCACAAATCAGAAACACGTAAGTGGCAAAGAATATTTGGGGAAGCCTGCCAAAAGTTTTTCCCTTGAAAAATAATCGCATTAACCTTGAAAAAGAATATTTCATCATAGAGTTATGCTTAATAAGAATATTGTACCGAAAATATTTCTTATTTTAAAATATCTATTACAGGCAACACGAAATAAGCCGACTACATCAGAAAATGTAAAATAATTACTCAATCAATTACCGGAGCAAATGTATCCTTGAAGATTTTATGAAAATATCACCACAACCTTGCATTTTTGAAAATCACTCCGACATCCCAATCATCTACACGGCTTTTACTCCCCAATTAGATTAGATCTAGAAACTAAAATAACATACATTGTTCCCACCGACATGTGGTGCCACATCGTAGGTTAGAAAGCTCGCCAAAATGAAATGGAGTCGACCACCTTTGATCTTGACCAAATCCATGACTTCCTTCGGTGTCTGCTCATATCAGGTTGGCTTGAACTTGGGCCAGGCTTTCCTGCCTACAATGAGGTGCGACATGTCGTTTAAGCTCTCCTAACTTGACCCGGTTCATCAGTATCTGCATTTTCGGCCCCTTGAGTTGAAAAGACAGAGGGGGCAGAGTATATTTCATGCCATTTTCTGGTTGAGCCTCTGATGGGGCGCATGCAAAGAGTCGTTTCTGTAATTTAACCAAAGCTGAAGGTGAGTATATTTTCCACCTAAAATTAGGAAACGAAGTCATTGCTACATGGCGCAGCTCTACAAATGTGCTAAATGATTTTCTCCGGGCTAGATGATTAATAGATTCAGCTTTTCTCATCTCTACCAGCACTGTGGGAGTGGGTTCTGTGCCGACTCATGGTATCGCTGCAGCATCTCTTCGAGGAGAGTGGGAAAACTGCTATGAGCACAGACTCTTGATCCGAGGGAAGGGAATATCCTTTTAACGTTTTCAGTCTCTTACATTGCGTAAGTTTAGAGGGCTTCCTGTTTCCTTTTCCCATCCGAGCTCTAGTCCGGCAGTTGCTCACAAAATGAAAGGATTTGCTCAACTTGGACGCCTTCAGTTTTTACTGTAACTTAGGCTTTCGATTTTCATCTTTCCTTGAGCCCACTTTATTGAGCTTATATGTCAAATTTTGCTATTGGAAGTGTCTTTGGCTGATGAAGAAACGCTCTATGCATGTAAAGCGCGGAGTTCCCGCTGATATGCTGGAATTTCCGATACAAGTATAGGATGCCTGTGTCATCCGGTCAAATATGAGAATGGCCCTCTTAGCTCGAGTGGACTTAGGAGACTCAAAATTATGCGGAAATTTAAACTACATGACAATTGCTCATATTTACTTTTAGGGTTAATAACACGAAAAGTCTCAAACTAATACATCTTAAAAAATTTATCTCAAATTAATCTTTTAACCACCAAAAATCTCAAACCGATTCACTTGTGAAAAATTTACCGTCCGTTAATTTTTGTTAAATTTTATCATCAAATTGCTGAATTGGATGATGTGACAGTTGAGTTTAGAATTTTATCATCTATTTATTACAAGTGTGCTACTTTGTGGTTTTTTGTAATATTGTAGTAAATTTGTTACAAATGTACCCGTTTGGATTTTTATGGTAAAAAAATATAATTTTTAGTAAATTTATTACAAATATATCAATTTAGAGGTTTTTATGGTATTGACCCTTATTTTATGCAAAAGAAAATTGGTGATAATAGTGCTCAATGTCGAGTAGATTTCTCATTACTTTTTATTGGATAAACCTCTCAAAGTCTTCCTCACAACCTACCACTTATCCCATTTGACAGCAATTTCTGCTCATTGGGCGACACAGCAATCCAGTTTATTTTGGTATGTCATATGGAATTCCCAATAACAAGTATAATAGGAGGTTATAGGCGGGCTTTTCAAAAAACCAATGGACTATGGGTGGCATGATCTAGCTTTTCTTGTTATTTTATGTCCCCATCTTTCTCAAATATCTTGTTCCTTGGATATGAAAGTTCTGAGATTGTTTTCTCTCAACAACATTGTTTTTTGCTGCTGCAGGAAGATGCTAAGGAGCAGTGATTACAGTACACCACTGGTTAAGACTTGGGGTGAGTGGGTTTAGATTTCGTACAAGTGCCACTTGAAACTTGAAACCTACCTCGGATATAGGTTTTTTATCTTTTAGAATTTGAAACCTACCCGTTGAAATCTAGAACTTGGAACCTACCCCATCATAGGTTTCAAGGTCGGTTCTGGAGTCCAACAGATTCTTCTTTTTTTTCCTTTGGTTTCATTTTTATTTAAACAAAATGAAAATGAACATAATAATAATGAACAAGCTTAGACATATTTGGCTTCTTAAAAATGACGGAAGAGCGGCAAAAGAACTTCTTAAAAGAAACATATAGGAATTCTATTTACTATCAACTTCAAATTCTGTTAGCATTTGGATAATCATTCATTTATGAGTTCTCCATGGTTATTTCATCCAAATATCTTATTTAGAAAATACTTGCTCGGGGAAGAATGATAAAAGCAACGGGAATACAAAACAAATTTTTCTCCTTAACTCGAGGGGTATCTCATTAAATTACATGACAAATCGTTAGAAATGAACTCAAATTCATCTCTTGTTTGTCTTTGCAAAGAGCTCCTTAAATTGATCCACAAATGTGCACAACTCAATTAAACATATAAATGTATGTAGTCCATTAGTGTTATGTTCCATGAATTCGATTATGGAAATCCCATAAGAAACAAAACGCATTGGTAAAAGGCAAAAAGAAAAGAAAAATGCATAAATAATTTTAGGTTTAGGGATCCCGATAGGATTCCATTCCAGTTCCGGTTCCTGTTCTCGGTTTCAGTTTCAGTTCCTATAGGAACTTGGAACTAGAACCTCCCTCCCTAGAATTGAGAACCATGCTCACCCCTAGCCGAGACTAATTTAGACAAATTTACCAAATCTAGGCCTCTTAGGTAGTTACGCGAAGGACTTTGTCAACTGAAACGAAGACAATAGTCCATTAGAAAGGAGAACTTGAATCATCAATGTTATATACTTGTGCCTAACCCAAAGAGCGATTAATTTTAATTGGAAATCTCTAATGTGGACGCCAATCATTTTACATGGCTTGACTACCATGCCGGCAATTTATAGCAAATTAACCAAAAGACTTTATTGGTAAATCATCAAAATTTTTAAAACTAAATTGGCAAATCATCAAAAGATTTATGACCAAATTGACAAAATCAAAAAATCTATGATTTAGTTGGCCACCGTATAATAAATTTAAGATTTTTTGGACAATTATCCCAAATAAAAAATGTATATTGCTCCCAACATTATACAATTTTACTTAAATAGATATTATCTTTTGTTAAGTTTCATTGAATGTTCTCATATTTCCCTGTAGAGAGTAAGAAAAAACGAAATATTTTGTCTCGCCTTTTGGGTTGTGATTGTTGATTTGCCATTGTGAAGTGTTATTTTCCAGTACATTAAGTCATCATATAACAAGCATTAGTTTCTTAAAGCTTTTTAGTTTTTAAATTCAATTAAAAAATTTATTATCCTATTGGAAATTGTGTGTGACATTTATTTAAAAATCATAAACATATGTACAGATGCCACATATAAACCTATTATACAAATGTCAATTTAATTATAAACATTTCAATTTGGTCAATTTTAGTATAGACCTTTTGACGATTTGCCAATGTAAGTTTCATTCAATTTTGATAGGAAATTTTTAATGTATACGCCAACTATCTTACGTCTCATAACCAATACTAATGTGAATAATTTTTTAAAAAAGTCTGAATTGTTTATAATTTTTTTTCTTTTTTTTTTTCATTGTGGCTAGTGACAGCAACTGGCCGACGGCTTGCATGCTCTAGCCGACCGCAAGGACTATCTAAGTGTGATTCCAACAAATTTAACATGTGAATTTGGCTAAAAAAAAACACATGAGATTCAATTAAGTTCCATACAAGAGCTTTTTAGTCGAATCCAACAATACTCAGAATCATATGTACGTCATGAGAACACTGAGCTTACATCTAAACCGAGACAGAAATGAATGGAAGTGCATAGCTCCTAGATTAATTCTCAATGCAAGACAACAGAACTTAAGGAACGCCTATTCAGCAATGTTTATGGGTTTCACCGAATTGGGCTTAATGGGTTTTATTAGAACTTGATGGGCCTGGTGTGGCCTGGGCTGCTCTTGTAGATCTGATGGGCTGAGGCGAATTGGGCCAGGTGCTTGATGGGCTTGACTTGTTGTATGGGCTGCGCTTGTGGTGTGACCAAGCTGGGCTAGAAGAAGGTGACCAAACAGGGCTTTGATGGTCCCGATGCTTTATTATTTTTATTTCTCGTTTATTTTTCATCATTATGTTTTCATTATTTAATTTTTATTTTCTATTTATATATATATTACAAAAAAATGCACGTTTGATTTGTCGGCGAAAATTTAGATGCTAATACCCTTGTGACGCAAATGGGCCTTTCCCAAAATATTACAAATAATAAAATTATATGGTATTATATTTATCAATCCAAATTCAATGAGCTTGACTAGCATCAAAATGCTACAAACTTAGAACTCTTTTCCAAGAGTTGGCGGTTACAGAAAACATGCATTGATTTAGTCTACGGTTAATGTCATAGACAAAACTAATTAAAGTGTAGAAACTATATAAAAGCCTATGTTTATTAGTAAATTTCAGTGTAGGATCTAGAGATTCTTAAAATGTAGTTGTACTGGTTGAATATATTTAATTTATGCAATACTTGTGTAGTTATTTCTATATGGTAGGTGTGTTTTTAATGTAGATGTATTGGTTGAACACTTGCTATCTTGGGACTAAAAGGATGTTAAACACCAAATTGCACTTGTATGGTCGATGTGGTCGTCATCATTATTCTTACTCTCTTACTACATTTTGCTAGGCAAGTATTGAAGGAAGCAGCTGCAATCAAAACTTGAAAGATCTCTTGGATATTGATTCATGTGGTCACCTCAGTATCGAGCCTTTCTTTTCTTCTTTCTATGATAGCAATTAAATAATTTAAGTCAAGCCTTTGCAGCTCTCACAAGTAAGATTGCTTGAGTTATCTCCCGGTCGGATGGTAAGCCAAGTCATGCTACAGACATTAATAATAAATATGTCGTGGCACATTGAATCTTAGGAAGACTCTTTTTGATAGATTTGTGATTTGGGGATGGACTGAACGGCCCTCTAGCGATAAGCGCATCTACCTCTCAGTTGAACTAATCTATACTCAGTAAGGCTTCAATAGCTTCTTCACTGTTTGAATCATAGTTTTAAGTCTTTCGTCGTTTCGCACAGAGAACAAAGTTAAGGTTTCCACCACAGCTAGCAATTTCGCTCGTACAGCCGAGGTCGCATGAACACTCTTCGCAAAACCTTCCACCAATGGACCCATGGAGTCTCTACAAATGCAGGCGACGGTTCCTTCCGTAGAATTTGTAACGACGGCAGCGTCCATGTTAATTTTCAAAGCTTCTGGAGCAAGAGGGTGCACCTTGACTTCGATATGCAAGGCTGTGCCTAAGATTGTGCATTATATTGGGAGAGTGTTTGATTGTTGTGAAACTCTTGAGTGATTGTCTGGTAAGGAATTGTACATATTAAATATTTCGTTAGTTGTTCAATGTAATTAAGACCGAGAAAAACTGAGAGTACTTGAATTACTCGAGCATGATTATAATCATCATTATATCATTTGATCAATAGTAAAATTTTATATTGATCTCTTCATGGATAAACTCATACTGAATGAACCACGTGATATAGTGTATGATTTACATTTTCGTATTCTAGTTTACTATTGTTGGATTGTCTTATTATGCAATTACAATATAGATAAATGTTGTGCCATGGAGATTCTTTCTTTCAAGTTTGACTTATACATATTTTGTTGCAATGGCCGATTGTTTTTGTCTATCTAGTATTTACTAAGTCGCCGTGAAATTTGTGACATATTTAAATATTTGGAAATGATCTTTTATACAATAATGAAACAAATTCCAGAAACCAAAATGTGAGTGTTGAGGTGTAAATTTTAATCAATCTTGTGCAACCGCACAGGTCAAATTTTATTTGTTTTGAAACTGAGGGAAATCATTTCGTCCATCAACACGATCATTTTACTTAATAACAAAATATCCATTTTCAAAAAATTGATCCTACATATATTTTGGGGAAATATCAGTACAATAAAATAATTATTAATCGATTCATATGCATCCTAAAGATGATTATTTTAGAATATGAATCGTGATTATTTGATTGAGAAAAGCCATGATTACCCTCAACTTTTTCGTGTCGAATCAAACATGGTATGGCCATTAGTGACACTAGCGTTACTTTTGGAAAAAGTAGTGGAGGGTGGACCTCATTAGTACCATTGCTCTCTTTTTAGGTGTTCGATGAATGCTGCATCGCCATGTGAAATGCGCCATTGTTTTAGCTGCAAATTATCCGCCCCCACGTTTTCACAGTCTTTTGGAAAAACAGCAAAAGAGGAAGGAGGCATCATTATCCTGTCCTTTATGGACCTGTAGTGGAGTATGAACTATGAACCTTCTTATCGCCATGTGAAGTGTTGCCACTTTATTAGCTGTAAAGGATTCGTGACATTATTGTTACTTTGAAAAAATAGCAAAAGGAAAAGCCAACATTATGATGGAGGTTGGACCTTATTATGGAGACTTTTGATGCTTCGTGTCCGAATAAAACAACGGATGGACATGAGAGACGTGAAAAGAACAAAATGGTCCTAATTTCACAAAAGTCCATCCAATCAAACGTCGCATGTCCATGTGAAACACACTACATTTTCTAGTTGCAAATAATTAGTGTTAAGTTTGCTTTAAATGTGGATCCCTTTTCTTCGAGAGAGTTTTGCTCTAGTTTTCAACTCGTGGTCGAGTGGGCTTGCATTTGTTCACGATTATATTAAAGAAAGCCTACATAACACGATGCTCCCAGTCTTGGCCCTGCTGCTGCCTTATATAGCGCACCTGTCACAAACAAACAATTCTGCTATCTCATGATGCTGAAAAAATGAGAAAAACATAGCACTCAAGCACAAAAAGAATTCCATAAAATATTAGGATCCTCAACACAAGTGAAAAGATGAACTTATATAAGCCATGCCAATAAACAAGTGATTTGCGTATTTGGAATCTCTCTAAATAAGTAATGCCTTTCTGATCTCAATTGAACAAATTTTATCTTCCTAACACCGATCTACTTATAAAAGCTATTTTTTCCATAATTATCTAGAAAGTGGTACACACAATGGATTGTAGTGTGCAGAATTAACAACTGGAAAGGAGCATACCACTTGTCACCAATGTGGTAAATTAGGCATATGCCAACACAGTAATTTCCATTTAGGCCTAGTTAATGGGCTAATTGGGGTCATTGTACACTCAAAAGCATTCCTTCGGGTCATTCAATTTGCAAAAAGAGGAGTTTGTAAAAAACTACCTTAGGGCGACATTCTAATACAATGATTATATTCATGACATATGCATGATTAATACTTTCACTTGTTTAGGTATCAAATTTCATTGTAAAATTAAATATTTTCCATAATTCACCCATTCAACTTATTTATGTTGATTTCAAAAGCTTTTGGTGATATCATTCTAGAAATAAGAGGAGAATCATCGTATTGTTAAAGTATAAGTCAAAAACTTATTAGCACTAGATCAATATAGATACTTGTGAAAAATGATATCGTGAGACAAAATTGTGGTTATGCATAATTGGTGGATATTCAATGAATGGAAATTGTAATTGTAAGGGTAACTTTAAAAGTGAAAGTTAAACAGATTACACTTTCAGCTTAAATATATAGATGAAATGAGAGATTGTGAGATAAAATGGTGGTTATGCATTTAAAAACAAAAAAATGGGCGTTATTTTAATATGGAAATTGTATTTGTCGGGGCAATTTCGTATGGCAAAAAAATGAAGTAAATGACACTTTTAAATTAAATATACGGATGTCCTAAAAATATTCGTCATGATTCATAAGTTCTTTTTATTTTTATTTTTTTGGTCAAAACAAGTTCCTTTCATTGCTTCAAGTGATTCGGGAATTACAGCCTATATGAGCCTTCGAATATAAGAGGTCCCATAAAACTTGAGGGGGATTTGTAGTCCAATTACAGCCCACGAGCCTCTTTTTATGCATGCTTTCTTTTCTAGTAGTGTAGCACATCTCACTATCACAAGCAGCTAAAAACTAACTGCATTGTTTCAAATTATTTTTGTGGTCGTGTGGGTTTAATAATTTTTTGAGAGGTTTGTCGAGTATGATTACCGGATATCATCTAATTAAGAACTCGATTAGCATTTTCCCCATCGAGAATTTGATTAATTAGACTACCAATAGTTTTGAACCTAAGTTAAGTACAGAGTGTTAGGTATAAAAATTAAGAACAAAATGAGAGATGTAGATCCCCATTGTTTCAACTTTTGACAGCTTGGCCTGAGATAAACGCTGAAGGGATGGCAGGATTGCTTCCACGTAGTAGTACATCAGGACAGGTGTGGCAACAGTTAACCATGGTGGTGGGGTCCAGTTCCGTTATGGCCCTTTGTCGGTCACGTAAGCCATTATTTAAGCTTGGTGTCATGTCGACCTCGCTGCTGCAAAGAGCGGTACGACTGCATGTGCGGGCAAGCTAAGATTTAGGTCTCAGTGATAGCTGAGGGACCCAACTCAACTACGCTGTCCTCTTGGTTGTTTAGACTTCATATATGTGAACGCTAATATTAAAGAGGATGAGGAGGGATCTTGTTTCAATAGGAAGAGAGAGAGAGAGAGAGAGAGAGGGAGGGAGGGAGGGGTAGAGGGTATGGGGGAAAACCATATATATTTATATATGGATTAACACTATAAAAATCAAAATTAATATACTTATGATATTAAACACTCCAATTAGTATATTTGTGATTGATTACTCTTTATTATTTTTCATTTAATTTTATAAATTAGTATACCGTGATAAATTGAAAATAAAATCCATGTTATCTAACTCAACAATTTGTATATAAAATTTAATGAACACTAATGGAATATAAATTTTGTCATAAACGTATTAATTTAGAGTTTTTCATGATATTAACCTTTTTAATATTAACCCTTTATATATTGACTCGTAAATCTATACAAATTAGTTTTACAAAGAACAGCGACAAATATTCTAAGAAAAGCAATCTCTTGGTTCGGTAACTCAAAAAAAAAAAAAAAAAAGAGTCGGTAACAAAAATGGCTTTGATCGATTGTAAAATATCCATACCCACATAATCCAAAATTTAGTCATCGTGCACATAATATATATTTCATATGTTGCTTTTAATATAAATAGGTAATACATGATAAAATTATAAGATATTACTGAACGAAAGAAATTTAAAAAAAAAAAATCCCTTCCCCGCCAGCAAAAAAAAAAAAAAAAAACCCACACACCCATTAAAACATGTCCATTCACAGTTGCAGAGGATGGAGAGGTTGTCTGGTTCATCCTTTGTTTCTTTATGCAAATAATCTCTACTTCCTTATTCTTATAATAGCTTGATGGGCAAAAATATATTTATGTATATATATGAAATGAGAAAAAGCAAAGCAGATTTGATTATCAACATCCCAGATTTAGTACTAGAAATCCAAGGACGGAGTACAAAAAATGACGAAGGAAGGGGGCGCTAAAGAGCAATCAAAGAGAAAGAAACGCTCGCGACACCCATATACTTGTATAGGCTATCATTTCCATAGAAAGTGAACACACAAGGGATCGCAGTGTGCATAATTAAGAATCGGAAAGGAGCATACCACTTGTCACCATTGTAAACACGGTAAATTCCAATTAGGCCAAGCCAATTGGCTAATTGGGGTCACAAGCATTCTTAAGAGATTTTTTTTTTTTTTTGGTCGAACTCTTAAGAGATTCATTTGCAAAGAAAGGAGTTTGTTAAAAAATGTCTTAATGCCTTAAGGACACGTTCTCATATAATGATTACCCTCACGAAGTGCACAATCAATATTTTCACTTGTTTAGATATCAAATCTCATTGTGACATCGAATATTTTCCATCAATTAATCCCATAATGTTACCTGTCCAACCTATTAATTTTAATTCCAAAAGCCTTTAGTGATATCATTCTAAAAATAAAAGGAGAATTGTCGTATCGGCGCATCGTAAAAGTATAGGTCAAAAACTTATTAACATTAGAGGGGAATGCTGTTAGTGGAGTGCATTTTCGCACAAGTTCAATAAATACTTCAACTTTAACATGCAAGGCTGTGCATAAGTTCATTAATTATATTCAGAGAGAATTAATCACAAAGTGTTTGATTGTTGTAAAAATGTTGGTCAGGCTTCTATAATTCCTTAGTGAGATTTAGTAATTGTTTCGCTAGAAATTGTGCAAGCAAATATCATGTGAGTTATTTGATATAATTGGGGATTGAAAAAACTTGAGAGTATTTGAATATCTCAAGTGTTGTTATAACCTTTATAATATCACTTTATTTATAGTGAAATTTAATGCTACTCTCCTCACAAACTGGATTATTGACCTACATAAATCCAATTTCCAACTTACTTTTCTGTTTTCTTTATTGTTATTATTCATTTGTTCTTTTGCAACAAAAATCAAGATAAATGTAATGACATATATTTTTAATTTGACTTATATGTATTTCCTTGTATTGCCAGATTTTTTTTTTTATGTCTATCTAGTATTAACTAAGTAACCATGACATTTATAATATATTTTGCAAATGCTATTTTCTACAATAATTAAAAAAAAAATCTAAAAAGCAAAATGTAAGTGTTGAAGTTTAAATTTTAATCAATTTTGCACAATTGCATGGGTCAAATTCAATTGTTTCGAAAGCTAGGGCAATTATTAGATCCATGTACATTTTCAATTTACTTAAAAATGAGATGTCCATTTCCAACAAGCTGGTCCTACATATTCTGGGGAAAAATCAGTTCAATAGAACTTTTATTAATTGATTAACGAGCACCCTAATGGCAATTCCTTAAAAAGACAAGTTGTGGTTATTTTGATTGAAATACAACGTGGTTGTACTCAACTTCTTCGTGTCCAATCATACATTGTCACTTTTGGAAAAAGCAAAAGCAGAAGGCAGCATTATTGTCCTAAGAGGACCTGTGTAGGAGGATGGACCTTGTTAGTGCAATTACTTTTCTTATTCACGTTCGATTAAACATCACTTTGCCGTGTGAAAGGCCCCAGTTACTTTGGGAAGACAGCAAAAGGGGAAGACATTATTGTCCTGTCCTCTATGGACATGTGGTGGAGTATTACCCTCTTATGTGTAACACGTTGCCACTTTATTAGCTGTAAAATGATTCATGACATTAAAGTCACTTTGGAAAAACAGAAAAAGGAAAAGCAAGACTTTATAGCGGACGGTGGACCTTATTTTAGAGACTTTCCCTACTTGTGTCTGAATAAAACAACGGATGAACATGCAAAGACGTGAAAAGACTAAGATGGTCCTAAATTTACAAAAGTCCATTCAATTAAATGTCCCATGTCCATTTGAAACGCACCACGTCTCTAGCTGGAAATGCTTCGCGATGTAAATGTCACTTTTGAAATATAAAGCAAAAGGAAAAGCAAGTATTATTGTCCTCCAAGGACCTGTAGTAGATCGTGGACCTTATTCGCATTTGAATAAAACGACATATGGACATGTGAGGCAGTGAAAGACCGAGATGATCCTAAATTTGCAAAAAGCTCATCCAAAAAAATTAGGATAAGAATGATATCATTGTCATAACTATTATATGATGCCCACTTTAATACTAAAATTGTTTCAAAAGAAAAAAATACAGAGTTAGTTTTAAAGAAGGCTATTGTACGATTCTAATGTAATCCTAAATTTTCAATTTTCCTAATGAATTTCTAAAGTTTTCATTATAATCATTCTGATCAATTTTAGCCTAAATTTACTTATAGGACGGTCTAGTCATCGTCGACCATTTACGTGACACATCACCAACCTGACCTGAACAAATTGTTTTGAATATGATTCATCACGAACTCGAATAGCATAATCTTGTTAAGATTTGGATTTATTAGATTACCAATATTATCAACCTAAGTAAAGAATAAAATGTCCGGTGAAAACAAGGATAAAATGAAAGATTTAGATCACCATTGTGAATCACATTTAATCCTGACCCATTTAAGTATGACAATTTTAGGAAATAATAAAGACTTTGAAGATATAACATTTAATATTGAAACTTTGAAAGAATTATTACATTTTACTGATGTTTCTATAATCAAGCCACCTTTCCGGACACCTAATGTAAACTACCTTATAGAATAGCATTTGATTGAAGTGAAAATCTTATGAATTTTCTCATGTATAATTTTGTTTTGGAAGGATGATAGATTTTGCTATGCATTAACCCACGTCAAGAACGCGATGAATATTTTAATGTCTAAACTACTTAAGCCATGGAAAGAAAAGAAGAAAAAAGAGTAGAGTATTAAATCGATCGGCAGTCAATGTTAGCCAGTGCTCTCCATTTGTAGGGATGACTATGATAGATAACGTTAAGAATGGTCAACTAGGGTGACATATCAAGTGATGCGTTAAACTGCAAAAGAACCTTTAAAAAAATGGATCATATGCAACAATGAAGAGAAGTTTGAAACATTACATAATTCTTCAATTTAATAAATGTCTTAATACACAGTTTTCTTTTTTTTTTTCTTTTTTTGTTAGAATAGTAATGTCATTTGGTGATCATCTAAAGAGCCGTTCAAGAAGACATTATTTGTTGGAGAAATGGGAGGACAAGGTTACACTCGATATTGGCCTTTCCTGGAGTTAGAGGAAAGCATAAACCTGGGGCCGAATCTCCCAAAGACAAAGGGGCGAGAGGGTAGAGCAAAGCATCCATGACTAACTTTGCAATCATTTTCGTTGATGACGTTCGGGAGCTCCATATCCTTTTCCGAGATTGTCAGCAAGAAGGATAGCCTCTGCTTCAATTTAGTTGGGAACTTATAGTGGACATTCACCGATGGTTAAATTAATGGAAAAATCTCATCTCTATATTTAAATGCTCTCACTGGACGGACTGGAGTTAGGTAATCCCACTATTCTCCTTATAAAACGTAAGCCTATCTTATTTGACCTTGCGGCCTTGAAATTTCATTTACTAGATTTTGAGACCAATGAACTATTTATGTTATATTTTTTTCATTTTCACCTAGCAATCAAGTGGTATCTGAAACTAGTATTCACACAACGAAACTAGTCCACTCCTCAGCTCATTTGGAGAGCGCAATCCTCCGAATCGGCCATTTTTTTATGATATGATGTCATAGTGATTCAATCGATGCGCGGGAAAAAAATAAATAAATAAAAGCAAAACTATTTTGGATTGTGGGAGGATTCAGAGCTAAGAAAATTGACGGTGTGGTAACAACCAACAAGTGCTGGCCGCTTAAGGTTAGAGATCCAGTGTCGCCCATGATCTCAACTATGAAGATATTCAAACACAAGTATTATGATTATCTCTATTCACATGGATTAGCCGTTGCAATGAATGACATATTGATTACCGAGTCACGGGGACACAAACAGAGATAAAGGATCTCATCCCCCACGAGAAGTGCACAAAAATCCTAGAAGACATGCCGGAAGGAAAAATATGTAAGCCCGATGCTAAGCTAATGCGTTTAAAAGGGATTTGTTGAAACCTTCAACCTTTTCTTGCCCTTAATTTTACGTAATTGTCTAAATAAACTGTGAAATTTTATGTACTCGGCATTCCTTGGCACAAAAAAAAAAAAACATGATAATAAAAAAAAAATCTCGACACAAAACCCACGTATTCGGATTCACATAAATCATACATGGTTGCAAATTTATATATATATACATACATATATATACATATATTTTATTTTATTTTTCATTTTAATTTCACGTTTACTGTAATGTAAATATGATATAAAAATACTTGGTTGATCTACAACTGAAATTAATAAAGCGAGTCATATCCATTGTCAATAAAAATTTGTCGCATCACTTTAACAAGTTAGTAAGCTAGTGGTAGTATCCTAGCATTATCCTGCATTGTTTCTCTTTATTTTTGTTGGGTTCATTGTGCTAATCAACTTGCCCGAGATGGCTAATTTCTAGTTCGAATCCTGTCTAATACCCACCGTCCTTTTCAAAATATTTTGTGATGTTTAAATTTCTACGTATACCTGCTCGACTGAAGCCCTCTCTTTGAGGATTATTCAGCATCAGAAAACTGCCACGCGTGTTTATCTCAACTACAATGCTCGTGGCCTCATCAGTGAATCACCAAGAACATCTGTTTATTTGTCACTATATTTTTTTTTTTTTTTTTTGGCTCGAAAAGATTTATCATGATAGAGAAAGGGCCACAAAGTGAAAGTTTTGAAGTGTGCCATGCGCAATGCTAATTAGGAAGTTCCTCAAAAGCTGCCGTGGGCCTTCTATGGTAAGGTTTTGGGAAGCTCCCTAAGAAGAAAATTCGGACATAAAACAGCAACAGTTCACAAATTTCCATGAAAAAAAAGTCGCTAAAAGTTATCATTAATTATTTTTATCCTCAGTAATTTCTAAAATCCTTGTTCTCTACATTATTTTTGATGATGGATGGAAAGTACTGAGTTTTCCAAATCTCAAGACTTAAATTCTAGAATAATTTAAAACAAAGAATGCAAAGTATAAATTTATAAACGAAGAGGAGGGAAAGTGTAATTAAAGGGTACTTAAAGGACAGAAAATTTTACCCCTAATATATTTAATCATAACTCACCACTCTTAGTGGGAAAAAAATAATATATGCTGGCATGAATGATCCTTTTTTCTTGACAGCGAGAAAGCTACCTCATCCAGGTAAATCCTAAATTCATGAACTACCCTAGAAGGTAAAAGGCAATCCTTCCCATGACCTTTTTAAGCATCGAGGCGATGAAGACTGGAAGGAAACTTCAATGTGAAATTAAAGATGACGCTAACTGCTCTACTACGTTGACCTCTCCAATGCCTGTGCTGTTCACACAAATAATCATAATAGTGTTGTTTTCATATACCGTAAGAAGCATGCGCTTGGCCTTTAAGGAATGGGCGCTTGATCTGAATGAGTGCCCAACGCCTGCACTTGCCATAAAAAGTGTGTGACTTACTGTGAAGAGGGTGCACTTCGCCCTGGGATCGGTATGCATCTTCTCTAGGATAGGAATGCATTTCAACAGGAACCTGTAATTGCTCTATAAACAAAAAAAATTTGACACCCTGTTTTTGTAGGGCATAATTGATTAAATTTTTTGATTTGTCCATGTTCAAAAAATAGAATAATTAGCTGGTTGGCGAAGTTAGGTACTAAACCCACTGTTTTCATAATTTAACATAAGCACATCTTATTTAACCTCGCCTCCTTGAAATTTCAGATTTTATTTGACCTTTAGACCCATGAATTATTTATGATATTTTTTCTTTTTATATTTAACGGTTTGGTGGTGTCTAAACTAACTTTCACACGCTTCAATTAGCCCACCTTCCTGAGCCATCTTAATAGCACATTCCCACTGCTTTCTCTTCTGAACCTGTTCTGGCTTTAATGATGATAAGACTTGATCCCACGTCCGACCAAGTTGCTTCCGAGAAATTGAGTCGATAGAAATGAAATGAAATTAAATCAAATGAGACGAGATGAAATACAACGGCAGCTTCTTCGAAGAAAGAAAGAGCAGTCAAGTGCTTAAAAAGTCTTTTGGTTCACACCGTCACTTGATATTGTTGTCCTGCACGGAAGAACTTTTGTTTCCTCTCCGCTCTCTGCACTTTGTTTCAACCCTTCTGGGCATTCTTGTTTAATCCTCTGTCGCTCACGAACCAAGCCATGCCCATCGCAGAGCTCTTTCTTGGCGCCTTTCTTCAGGTGCTATTTGATAGGTTGGCCTCTCATGAACTTCTCAAATTTGCGCAACACAAGGGTATCGATACACTACTAAAGAATTGGGAGAAGAAGCTGACCAGTATTGACCAGGTGCTGATTGACGCAGAGGATAGGCAACTGACTGGTGATCTCAGGGTGAAGTCGTGGCTTGAAGATCTCAGGAACTTAGCCTACGACATCGAAGACTTGCTTGATGAGCTTGTCACAGAATCCGCCAAAAACAAGTCCGAGGCAGAACCCAGCACTAGCAAGGTGAGTTTCCTTCTTCCAAGTTGTTGCTTCAATTTGAGCTCGAGAGCATTTATGTTCGATCGTAAAATGCGAGCCAAGATGGAAGAGATGGATAGTAGACTAAAGAATAGCATCACTCAGAAAGATATTCTGCGCCTGAGAGAGTATGACGGGCAGCGATCAGCATACCGCCCACAGAATTTGCCTTCTCCCACTACGCATTTGACCGAGGAATTTTTCATTGGTAGGGAGGATAAAAAGATGGAGATCCTCGAATTACTGACCAAAGAAGAAGACGATGGAACATATACCGATGTAAAAAAGATTCCCATTGTAGGGATGCCGGGTCTTGGGAAGACGGCTCTCGCTCAGCAAGTTTTCAATGATGATAGAGTCACTAACTATTTTGATGTAAAAGCATGGGCTTGTGTTTCCGATGATTTCGATGTGCTTTCCATTACAAGGAGTATCCTAGAGACAACCAACCCCCAGTTGTCCTGTGAACATAAATCCCTCAATTGGCTTCAAGACGAGCTCACAAAAAGCCTTTCAAGGAAAAAGTTTCTCGTTGTATTAGATGATCTTTGGGACAAGAATTATGAAAACTGGATTTTCCTCTTGAAGCCTTTTCGATCGGGAGCGAAAGGAAGCAAGATCATAGTCACGACTCGTGACCGCGAGGTGGCTTCAATGGTCGATGCTCGATTGATAACTCTAGAAGTGTTGTCACCAGATTATTGTATGGAGCTGTTCGCATTTCATGCCCTTGGAGTTCGAAATTTCAATAATCATCCCAATCTTGTTGTATTAGGCCGAAAAATAGTGGAAAAATGCAAAGGTTTGCCATTAGCCGTGAAGGCATTGGCTGGGCTGCTACGCAATACAGACAATCCCCGTGAATGGGAAGATATATTGAAGAGCAAGATTTGGGATATATCAGAAGATAGAATTAACGTCCTTCCGGCTTTGAAACTTAGCTACCTCCATCTCCCTTCCCATTTGAAGAGATGTTTTGCTTATTGTGCTATATTTCCCAAGGACTATGAAATCCAACAGGACGAGTTGATTTGCTGGTGGATTGCAGAAGGCTTAGTGGAGGCAAAAGGAGCAAAGAATAAGTGGAATGTAGGTTTGGATTATTTCAACGACCTAGTAAATAGATCGTTAATTCTAAAGTCGGGTAGCAATGAATCACAATTCTTGATGCATGATCTTGTGAATGACCTGGCAAAGCTAGTTGCCAGTCCAACTCATTTTGACTTGGGGGAGTTTAAGGGTGATCACAATAATACATCTTCAGTTCGTCACGCCTCATTCATATCCAGCGAATACATTCTACCAGAAAAATTCAAGATATATCATGGAATGAAGGGACTCAGGAGCTTCATATCATTAAAACCATTTGGAAATTACAAAGTGTCCCAAAAAGTGCTATGTGACCTGTTGTTGGCATTGAAGTATTTGAGGGTGCTTTCATTAAGTCACTACTGGATAACTGAGATACCAGATTGCATAGGTGAACTGATGCACCTAAGGTACCTTAATCTATCATATACAGGTATTAAAACGCTTCCAAATTCAATTGTTGCATTGTACAACCTAGAGGCTTTGATGTTGCGAGGGTGTCGTGAACTTTTGGAATTACCAAAAGGCATGGAGAATCTAATCAATCTCAGATTTCTCGACATTAGCAACACTACAAGACTAAAAGCGACGCCGCTATATATAGGTAAGTTGGTGGGTCTTGAAATGATGTCGAAGTTTGTAGTGGGAACGGGAAATGGCTCAAGGTTAGAGGAGTTAAAAGACCTAGAGATCCTTAGAGGGGAATTGTGCATCTCTGATTTGCATATGGTTCGAGAAGCCAAAGATGCTAGCGATGCCAATTTATGTGTGAAGAAGGGAATATGCCGGTTGACCATGCAGTGGAGTACAAATTTTGAAAATTCCCGTAATGAAGAGCTTGAAAGAGAGGTCCTTAACTTTCTTTGCCCTCACAAAAACCTTGAAAATCTCACAATATCCTATTATGGTGGCCTAAAATTCCCATCATGGTTAGGAAGTCCCTCACATGATAAGATAGTGCATTTACATTTACACGGGTGTTAGAAGGTCAAAACATTACCATCGCTCGGGCTACTACCTTCCTTGAAAGAACTGTACATCAAAGATTTAAATGCAATATGCACAATAGGGTCGGAATTTTATGGAAGTAACAATCCTTTTCCGTCCTTAATAACTTTGAAAATCGAGGGCATGCCATTGTGGAAGGACTGGTCTCATTGTGTCGGCATCGAAGAAGTTATATTCCCTCATCTTGAGCATCTCGTCATTTATCATTGTCCTATGTTGATCGGAAGATTGCCTAGTCAATTAAGCTCCCTCATAAAGCTTGCAATCTACTCTTGTCCGCATATGGATGCATCGCTCACTATCATGAGCCTTCCATCTCTCAATGAATTAGAATTTGAAGGTTGTAATGAGGGGGTGCTCCAGAGTTTGGTAAGCTCGGCATCTCTAACTACTCTAACCATAGATGATGTTATTGAACTTGCTTGCTTAAATCATGGATTGACAAGCTCCTTGATCAAGCTAGAAAAGTTGAAGATCGTGGGGTGTACAAAGTTAAGATATTTGTGGCAAGACGGAGATGCAATTCGGAATCTTAATTGTTTGAAGAGCTTAGTTGTATGTAGATGTCCGAATTCATACATTTTGTGGCTAAAGAAGGAGATATAGAGCTGCTGGCAGCCTCGAGACTATCGAATTGCAAAAGTGCATCAAAGTTAGAGAGAAGCTTCCAAGCAAAGTTGATGTTGTTGAACTGGCTTGCTTAAATCATGGATTCACAAGCTCCTTAATCAAGCTAGAAAAGTTGAAGATCGTGGGGTGTACAAAGTTAAGATATTTGTGGCAAGACGGAGATGCACTCGGAATCTTAATTGTTTGAAGAGCTTAGTTGTACATAGTTGTCCGGAATTCATACATTTTGTGGCTGAAGGAGATATAGAGCTACCTAGCAGCCTCGAGACTATCGAATTGCAAGAGTGCATCAAGTTAGAGAAGCTTCCA